>NC_048895.1:81074485-81443543 GCF_011077185.1 Oxyura jamaicensis
GGGGAGGCTGGGGAAGGGGGACCCGGAAAGGGGGGGGAGGGCGTGGGGTTGGGGGGAGGCTTGAGCCGGTGCCGAGGGAAGGGGGGAGCTCGGAAGGGAGGGTTGTGCTTTATTTATTTATTTATTTTTGGTAATTACGGCTTTTTTTTTTTTTTTTTTTTCCTCCTCTTCCACGGGTGCCTGGCTGTGGCCGGGAGAGCCGCAGGGGCGAGGACTGCGGAAATGCCGGGGGGCGGCGGGGCCGGGGCTGCCGGCGGGCGGGTTGGGGGGGGTGTGCCCGTTCCTTGGGGGGATCCCGCTGGTCTGTGCCCCCCCCCCCCGGGGGGGGTTGTTCCACCGTTGTGGCCGTTCCCGGGGGCGCGAGGCGCGGCACCTCCTCCCCGTGCCCAGACGGCGGGGGGGTGGGAGGGAGGGAGGGAGGGAGGGCGGCCTGTCATCAATCACCCGCAAAACGCCAGTGGGAAAAGGCAAAAGCAGATAAAACAAAGGGGGGATTCCGCTTCCAGCCCCATAAGGCGCGGCGCTGTCCCAGATGACCCATCCTGCGGCATCTTTCGAGCTTCCTGCGAAAAGCGAGCGATGGGAGCAATCGTGTGCTGGTGTGAGAGTTGCCTTTAGGGCAGATAAAATGGGATCAAGCAGTCTCCTCGTCTCTCGGAGACGCTGGGCGAGAACGAAACCCTTCCCCGTGCTTAACGTGCGAGGGATGATTCAACTGGTGGCCTTGAAAGCTTCAGGTCGGCTTGTGTAATTGTGTCAATTAAAAATCAACCGAGTTCGTTTTACCAATGAGTACGAAGAGAAGAAAGGAATGAATCTTGGCTGGGCACGCAGGACTGATTGGCCCTTCCTATGGTTAGTCTAGTGGGTGGCTTCCAGTAATGCACTTAAGAACGTTTATGCTTGCAGCCATGAGTGGTTGCAGTGATGAGGTATAGGTCTGTGTCCTTTGTGTGCAGGAAAAAGCCCTCTGTAATTGTTACAATAGAATTCCTTCTGCTGTTGCATTCATTATGCCCTTCTGTACAGAAGTTTGCCCCGGATAGCTGCCAGTGTTGACCAGGCAGTAAGTTAGAATGCACTTCCAGACTGTCATCTCCCCCATGTCCCTTGTTTCAGTATTCTTACTTCTGAAAGCTGTACAGTAGAACGCTTCTTTTTCTTTATGGGTTTACAAAAAAAAAGCTCCTAGGGAAGTGTATAGAGGGCATACAAAGTACTTACACTTGGCATCAGTGCGTTGATATTTTTTGAACCTCTAGGAAAAGATCTTGAATGAGTCAGCGGTCTGGGATGAGAGCTGTGATGGATTACACTCCCTGGTACAGTGAGGCATTATACATGCTTTGAGATAGATCTTTCAGATCAGAAATCACTTGATTCTTTCTAGAAGATAAGCGTTGCTTTATTGCCATGATTTATTTTGGCTTGTTTCTTCAGGATTTGGAAAGCTTAGGTTATGAATATTTAATATAAATATTGTCTGGCCAGTACACGTTTATTGCTGAAAGGAGACAAATCAATAAAATTTTCAGCAGAGATTATACCTACAGCAGTATTTGAGGTAATGCCTCCTTTCCTATCTTAATGATTGAAGCCCTTAAAAACTAAATTGTTACTGCACTTCAGCAGATACAGGCCTCTCTTGAAAAAATTAGAGGTGGAGGTTGTAATCCATGCGAAAGGTGGTTCTGCACTGACGAGGATGTTTTATATAGAAGGAATCATATAAAGTAATGAGAAGTGAAGGGCACTGAATCAAAATGTCTCTTTAGAGCACCGAATGCTCCTGAGCAAAGCTGGATGTGTTTGCAGGTTGGGCACATTTACATGGCTTTTGTGTAAAAGCTCCCTCTGGTTTCTGTTAAAAGGAAAAAAAAACCTTTATGCAGTGCTAGTGCAAATGTCACCATAAAGGAGCTTGCTTGCTTTTTCCTTCTGGTTGAATTTAGGGGTATAATGACGTTGGGTATATTTTATTTCAGCCATCAGCAGACAAAACAGAGCTTATCATTTTAAAGGGGCCACAAAGATTTTGTGGGATTCATCCAATCTAATTTTGTAAACGTATATCTGACCTAATAATTTGTGGTATTCTTGATAGTCAGTTGGAAGAAATAGCTGGTTTGTTCTAGAGCTCTGCCCAGGGTTGAGGCAAAGCCTGCTTTAGAAATATGTATTGCTTCCCATTGACTGTAAAATGAATTTATGTGGCCATCTCTGATGCAAATGTCTCCATTTGGGTCAGATAAATCTTGCCCTCTGTCTGAAAAGAATTCCAGTCTGATTTTCAAAGTGTTCCCAACTGAGTCACTGTTCTGTTCGGTTTTATATTGAGAAATTGAGTAACAATAGCTAGAATTCAGTTGACTTCACTTACGGTTTTGTCTGGGTGTAGCTGTAATGCTAAGATTACCAACACATAAAAGGTATCTGACTGAATTTTATTTAAGGAAAATTATGTTGGTATGAAACCAGAGGTATGGCTGTAAAGCCAGATGCCAGTGCTTCATTTTAACTTCATGTTAAAGTTTTTTTTCAACCTAATACCGTGTTGTGGTACTGTTTAACTTATCAGCACCAGAACTGCTTAGCACATGGTTAATCATTTCAGGAATGAATTATCTGGAAGCAGAATACAAATTGATTGGGGGGGGGGGGGGGGCTGAGAACCACGAACAGTGTGGGCAGTCAGATGAGAAAACAGCTGTCTTTGTGGAGTGCTCACAGACAAATAAACGATAAGTCTGCTTGAGACAGGGAAGGCTTATTCAAGATGAAATTTATCTCTCACAAGAGTGCTTTAATATTTTGTGGTTATTTGAACAGCTGTTAGGTCACTTCCAGTTTCTCAATGAGTTTGGCAGCCAAGCTGTAATTGTGGCTTCACCATCTATGTTTTCTGTGGAATTGACCTTATGCTTACTTGAGCATACTGTGAGTACATTTGGTAAGTTTTGGTTAGCATTGTTTGCATCTAGAATTATCTTCTGAAAAGTATGCTTGCCATGAGGACGGCCTGATCCTGAAGGAGTGTCTCCTCTGAGGAGTTCTCTCCTGGTCGGATCCTACATATGAGTTTGACTTTGGTGCAAATTTTGGCTATGGGTGAGACCCTGGTGACACGCTGAGTGGCTGGGCGAGACAGGAAGGCAGCTCCTGATGTTATGGAGGGCGTTGACGATCTTCCTCTGCAGGTCACTTGGGTGTGCGCTGCGGTATCACAGGAGTATGGCCGAGTGGGCAGGCTTGGTAAGGAGGGGACTGGGTCGGGACGTCTGGGTGATGCACTCACTGTATGTGCTCTGTTCCTCGGGAAGTCCTGAGGGAGTACACTGTCTTGTTTCAAGCCGTTACATAAATTTCAGCAGCTGAAGGGCAGAAGTGGTGGTATTTTTTCTATCCTCTGCTGGAGGATCTGGTTTAGAACCGTTATTTGCAGTTTTACCCTGAAGAAAGATTGCATTTCGGGCAATAAACTCTTATGAACATGAATAAAATATTTAATACAATATTAATATAAATATGTGGATAAATGACATTCAATCCTTTCTTGAATTGAAAGGCACAGGTCCGTGTTAGGAAGCCTGCTTGTCTGGGTATTTCTGCGACAGAAGCAGCAGTGGGAAATGCAGTCCAAATAAAACCATCCGGCCAAGGGTGAGAGGGGATAATGTTGGCAGGAGCTGAAATCTCCTCGTCCATGATACACAGTAGCTGAGAAGACAAACCCAGCCCAGCAGCTTTCTTGCATACTACTATTTCAAAACCAGAGGTTAAATTGCAGCCAGAACCTTGTAGAATCCAGAAGAATGTTGTATTTAAAAACAGTTTGTGAAATCTCTTAAAAATCCCCAAGCAAGCTCTTGCATCTGTGTGTGCAATGCTTCTCTCCATCTGAAACATTCATCTGCTTGAACGTTTCCCCAGTAACTCACTGGTGTTGCAAACCAAAAACTGGATGGGTGGGGTTATTGAGAATAGTCTTCACCTCGGGTCACTGGCTGAAAGCCAAGCGGAGATAATGTCAAAAATCTGACAGTGTATGGAAACTCCTGAAGTTATGCACTGCTTAGGAATGGGCGGGCATAATTGGTGTTTGCTGCTTTAAGGGCAGCCTCTTGGCAAATGCCTCTGGTTGGAGATGGCAAAGAGGGGGGTGGAAGAGCCTGTCTTCTGGGAGATGACCGAATATTTACAAACAGAAAATAGTCAGATGTCTTCAATACAAGGCCTTTGTCTCTCACAGAATAATCTGAGAAGTGGACTAATTAGCACTAATTTTCAAAGTTAGGCAAGAAAATGACTGTGCCCTTTTTGAGTAGGAAGAGCCGTTGGCCTGCCCCAGTGTCCTCACATGACCTTTCGGTTGTCCTCTTGAGCAAACTTAGAGGGACTTCTCTCTGAAACTTCTGGTTGGGCACTAGCCACGTCCAGGTTTGCATTTTAGATGAACAAACGTAGCGGCTTTGCAACGAGGAGTGTAGGTCCTGCAGCGTCTCTTTCTGCCGAATTTCTGTTTTGTTAACATTTATTGGCATGTGTATTTATTGCTAAATTACCATGGCAAGATGCCAGGCTTCTCATTGTGCTCCAGTTTTGCAGAAACCATCAGGATTTTAAAAACAAAACATTCCCACTCCTTAAAAAAAAGGCAAGGGGAAGGATCATAATGGCTGCATCTGGTCTTGATCATTTAATCTGGTCTTGATCATTTAATTTATATGAGAAATTTCTGTATAGATGCCTGTGGTGTCTATAAATGTTAAGTACCCTTGGACTTAGATGTTGTAAAATGTCGAAGCAATTTTTTTTTATTTCAGTGGCAAGTCCGATAAATGCAATGTGACGTTTTTTGTGTGCGAAGAGAAAGATCTAATTGCTGTATCTAATACATTTTGCATTGCTTGATTTATTTTTCATTGCTCAACCCCTTGATCAGGAGAGCTGGGATTTCCTGAAATAGCACATTGGCAGGATGAGCTAATGGCTGCGCGAGCAGCCAGCTCGCTGTGGCAGAACCAGAACCTTCATCAGGCTGAGCAGCCGAGTAATTGGATCTCGTGAGGCAGCCGCTCATGTGCCGCAGGACCTGCCACGAGCTGCTTCTGGAGCCAGAGACACTGGCTGTGAAGTGTCAGCATGGACCCGTTACAGAGTTTTCTGTCTTGGAGCATGCTCCTCTGAGATGAACATGATTTCCAAAAGTATACATTTGATTACCGAAGCCTAACACACCATGCCTAATTAAGAAGCGTAGCTGGAGTGATGGATGTCTGTGACCAAAGTGGGAAGAGGAATAGAATATCTGGACCGTTTTAATTTCTGTCTCGTGTCTGTGGATGCTCTGCATGAGGAGATAATACAGTGAGGAATACTGCTAACCCACTGCTCTGTGGTAGTGCTGTCCTCGGGGGCAACGAGCTGCTTCAAATCGATTTTGTGTGTCAGTAATGTGGTGGGGAGATCAAAATTAGGAATGTGGCTGCAGCAACTAAATGCTGAGTAAGGGAGATGAGTCTGAAGTAGGACAGTGGTTTTGCTTCAGAAGGAGCCAAATGCCCTTAAGATGTACGCTGCTGACGTGGGGATAGTGCCTGATGGGTTCGCTTAGAAGAAATCTCAGGCATGGTTCAGGACCGAATGCATACGTTGAATGGTGACACTGCAAACTGAAACCCGAGCTTTAGGTTCCATTTCAGGGCAGGAAAACTGCTGCTCTGATTTCAGCCCACTGAGTCACCTACCTCCTTGTTCTGCCAATGTTTCCTTCAGCTAAGCGAGAGAAGCTGGGAACTGAGATGTGAGACTGCTGGTTTGAAAATCAAGCCAAAAAGAAAAATCCTTCGGGGAAACAATCAGCACCTTTGTAGTTGATAAGAGGTTATTAAAATGGAGAAAATAATTGTTTGCCTTGTTACCTTTTCAAATTGAACTGCTGCTTCCCTTGTACATAATTTCTCGGTAATTACAGGTCAGGATGAAGTAATTAGATGACAGAACTTTGGAAAAAAAATAATTTCTCGTCTTTTTGTCATGAATTAAAGGAAGTGAGAAGTAGACATCACTCCCAGGAAGTAAATATTTGGCTTGGTAATGCATCAGTGTGACAGATCATATTTCAGTTGTCAAACGTGAATTCTGAATTGCCCCTTCAGCTTTTCACCTCCCTTCGTTGCGTGCGAAAGCAACTTAAATGTGTAATTCTGTTTCCCTGAATCATAGCTCAGATTTGGAAAGAAGGCTTGGGCGAGTGCCATCCGTCACCCGAATGCAAGATTTCATGAACAGAGATACTTCACATGATGATCCTAGCAGACAGCACTCCAGATGAGAAAGAGTATCTGTGCGTTTCATTAAGTGCAGGTGTATGTGGCCAAATCCCTGTGCCTTGCGCAGTCATGGTGACCGTAGCAGTCTTATCCTTCTTTGTCCTGGCATTGAACCTGGCCTTTTGAACGAGGATGAGAAGGAGGGACACGGTATGGTCTTGCTTAACTGCTGGCATCCAGTCATCTTGAATTGGGAACGTCACTTAGGAGTGCCGCTTCATTTCAGTGGTAGCACTGTGGACTTGGGTTGCTGCTGCCCTATATTCAGTAGGCCTGGTTTTCACTTTCAGCCCCTCTGCCTGGGGTTTCCTGTAGCTGTCTTTGTGCTTTCGGAGCTACCCCTAGCTTGTAGGAAACACTGAGGAGCGGGGGTAAGGTGAAGTTAAAATGAAACCGAAGGTAGGTTGCCGTGATGTAGGTCTGACTGTATTCAATATGTTCCTTTTATCATCTCATACATAACACTGCTGCCTGAAACACAATGCCCGGCTTGAACTTCAGCACCAGTAAGATGGATGCAAGTGTTATTTAAAACACCTAATGAATTCTAATGCGTATAGTTCAAGTTCTCACTTTAGTTTTACAGTCTTAGAGAAGCTCACTTAAGTTTAGGTTTTCTCTAATTAGTACACTTTCAGATTCTATATTTCTACATATAAAGAAATCTGTTAATTAAAGTGCATGTCATTGTTGGAAAAAGACAGTTTGGGCCTCCATTTTTAAGGAGCAAACCTGTCCTGTCTTTGACACCAGTTAAATGAATGCTTTAATTTAGTTGTCAATGCAGATAGAATGGGTACAGCTAACTGGAAGTGAAGGAAGTGAATGTGAAAAGGCAGGAAGGTTTTCTGGAATCCAAAGTAGGTTGGAGAATGAGATCTGCTAATTTTTAAACTTTAACTGGGCCAGAGTTTTAAAGGGCTTGACACTCAGACGTCTGCTTTGTAGATAACTGTTCAGAAGTTACTTGCTTCTCACTGCCTTAGGATTTCATGGCTGCTTTCATGTGCTGATGCTCTAAAAAAACTGTTCTAAAGAAAATGTTTATTCATCAGACATTTGTCTGGATTTTTCTAAGCAAAACTGTAAATGCTGGAAGTGGCTCGATGCATTTCAACAACTACTTTTACTCTGCTAGGTTCAGTTAAAATAAATACATTTTAAGGTCAATATCATGCCTTAAAATTAATTCAAGTAGTGCTGTGTAAATGCACTCTGGCAAATCCAGAATGCTTCATTCACTTTTATAAGCATAAATGCAGATTAAGAATGTGAATAAATGTGTGTTGCCAGCGTTACCTCTGAATTTGGATATACTCTAGGTATTCTATGCTTTTCTAAAAATAATGCATTAACCGATTAGTTGCATCCATTAATAGTTAATTGAAATGTTTTTACAAACAAATGTAATACAGATCAAATCTGGGCCGGTTTTAATCTAGTGTTTGTTTAGTGACTTCAATTTGTTGATAAGATTTTCATTTAAAATCAGTTGTAAATGTTTGCAAGTTTGCAGTTCGCAGTGAAGTCCTTTAGCTTGAAGTAATGGATTTTATGCTGCTGTATGTTAGTAAAGAATATGCTGATGTGGTCCTGGATGCTGCAAAGAATGTGCCTGTGTAATTTGCAGTATTAGTAATCCAGATTGAACGGCTTGATGGTGTGTTAAAGGAGCCTCTTGGTTTCCATGTCACAAATGGTGGAAGTGGGGAGGCCTGAGTCATTTTGTTGCTTGCCTGCACTCGCAGTGCTGTGTAGTCCTGCTCTACATGCTGACCAGCAGGGCTTTAAATCCCTCCTTTAGGCCGAATATAGGAGTGCTGGTAACCCAGAGAGCTTAACTGCATGCTCGAGTGTGCAGCCAGGACTTCAACTTCCAGCCTTTTTTTCTTGGTGGCTGTTTGCAGTGCACAGTGCATTGTCATTTCTACTTAGTTCCCTTCTTCCTCCCATATTTGTTTAGTTTTAGCCCTTTCCCTGAAGTTACAGCTGTGCAAGCCATCAAAGCAGCCTTTTACTAAAGGGGGGAGAGCTGTCCCACTGTGCCTGTCAGTAGCTTTTCTTAAGGCTTTTGATTGTCAGAACAAGATTAGAAGAAAGCGAGTTTTTTTTTTTAAAAAAAAAAAAGCCAAATAAGAAGTAGGTGAAATTAGCCTAATATTGAGATTTCTGTGCCCACAATTCAGTATAACTTTGTGTCCCCATGGTGCACAGGCCTTCATTTCCTGTCCCAGTTGAAACTGTTTTCCCAAAGTCAGTACATGATTTTTTTTTTTTTTCCGTTTGTATATATTGATTTCAATCCTTCTTTTCTGCTTGTCATTTTAATGTTTTCCCTGAATTGTTTTCTCTTTAATTTGCAGAGGTTGTTAGGGCTGGAAGAAACCTAGCTGATGATTGTTGCTTTAACTCCTGTGACCTTGCTATTGCTAAACAGACTCTGGTCAACGGACTTTTCTTAACAAATTTGGAGGTTAATCTGGTTTGAAAATATATCTGCATAAATATAATATTAAGAAGAGTTAGATTTTCATCTAAGTTGTTACACCCCAAATTTGGCTTACATTTTTACAGTTCATAGGGAATTTGGAAAGCCTGCCCGAGACCACGTAGTCATAGTGAAGGCTGCACGTGGTGTGTTGCATTTGTCTGTTGATGTGAATACAGCGTGTCCTTGTCGTGTGGTCCTGCTTTAGGACAGACGTTATCTTAGGAGCTACTTGCTTCCTGCTCGCAATTGAGCGGTATCTATTTAGCTAGAACAGCGCAAGATTATGAGGAAAAATACTGTTTTGTGGCCATAATGCTTTCGAGTTAAACATTGCAGTGCTGCCTCTGAATGTCTGATGCAGTGGGTATGCATGTGAGAAATCCTACATGGGATTCTGCTTCATTTTGGTAGCCTTTGTCTTGGTTTAACCTGGTTTACGTATTTCTATACCACAGTGGAGGTGTATATATTATTATATGTCCTACAAGAAGTATAAATCCTCCAGCCAGCCTTGAGTGCATTTCTTCCCCCCCTTTCTCACTTTCCTTCATTTCCTGATCATGTTTCTTCATTATGTCTTCTGTAGCTGCTGATTATTTTAGCAAAAGTTGCTGTTCTCCCTGTAGGAGACTGAAAATTGTTCAAGCACTGTAGGCATGGGACTGGAAAGGTAGAAATTGCAGGGCTCTTCACCAGTGAACAAAATCCAAACAAGCTTCTTTGCTGAGAAGGCGCTGATATTTCTATTGACTAGAAATGGTTTGCTCTCTAATAAACTGGAAGCTCCTGGATTGATTTATGGAATTGGAGACCCACCACAATCGTTAAACCTCTGAACTAGGAATTGGCAAATGTTCGTTTCTGCTTGTGCTAGCATAGGCTTCAGCCACTGACTGAAAAAGCTGTCTGATGCAGTTAACCTGCTTCAGCTGGTTGCTTACTAGGAAGTGTGCAAATATGGAACCCGAAGAACTTTCTGTTCTCAAACACTGAAATTTCAACAGTATTGGTAAAACGAACAGAGGCAGGAAGGAACCGAGTGGAATCCTTCGTTGCTCTGACACGACAATGCTGATCTGTGTGTATGTGAGCTTTGGAAGGCTGTCTGCCAGAAGACTAGAAGCTCAGTCTCATGGAAGCAGATTGCTTAGGGAAATGCTTTTTCAAAATGTATTTGAGCGTTTAGAAGTAAGAACCGTCATAAGGAAGAAGGCTTGGGAGGTCTCTTTCTGTTAAGGTCCCCTGGAGGGTGACGGGGGGAGGCATTTTTTAAATATTTGATGTAGCCAAGGGATACCATTCAGGGCACTGATGTTCCTAAGATCTTTTTGTCACGTGGAATTTGAGAGAGAAAGCGCACAGGACTGATAGTTTTATGGCAAGGAGGTTTTTTCCTTGTCATTTCTTATCTCAACAGAAATGAGGTTATTGAAAGCACCTGCTGTATTTTTCACGGTGCAATCAAATGCTGACCTACAAATTGCCATACTTCATTTAAAAGAGGCTATTGATCCATCCACAGGGTTTATTCAAATAGATCTGGAGCTATGAAAAATGTTGAATACATTCATGTTTTGCCTGTCGGTTTCCAGTTCTTGGAGGTTTTAAGCAGTAGTTGCTTTAGAAATACTTTGTCTAAATGGTTTCCCTCTCTCCTTTGCTGCCTGTGTGCCAGTAACTCTACGGAGAGGAGTGGTACTTGTTGGAGATGTGTTATTCTGGAGTCTCCTGTTCCCCTTAGCTCTGTGAATGATAACCATGGTGTGTGGAGGAGAAAGGTGATTGCAGATGAAACATTTGGAGGGAAGATGATGAATGTCAGTGGAAGTTCTACAGCTTATTTTTTACCACGTGTGTCATACAGTTGATGGTTCCTAAATTTTAAAGTTCTGCTGTTAATTTTTGTTAGCAGTACTCTGGCACAGATGTTTGACCTTAACTAATAACATACTTTGCTAGTGTTTTCCTTGTGAAAACAGTCTGGAGTTACCTTCCTTTTGGTTAAGTTCCTTCATTTGGCTTGCGTCTTAGGTAAAATGTTGTCGTTTTTGCAGGACATGTTTTTAAGAGTCTAGCTCTTACAATCTGTTAGTCATCTACAGTATTTGGCGTTTGAGTGGAAATAAGTGAAATCCTGAGATGTAATTATTTTAGCCATTTAATTCTTCTGTTGTTTTTCTTCTAGAACAAATTCTGTACAACATAAAACAGGAGTACAAACGCATGCAGAAGAGGAGACACTTAGAAAATAGCTTCCAGCAGACAGATCCTTGTTGTTCTACTGATGCACAGCCACATGCATTTCTCCTTACTGGACCAGCTTTGCCAGGTACCCAGAAAATTCTGTGTAATTTTCACTGTTTTTATATTCTGAGCCAATAATTTTCCCTAGTTGTCTCGTGTTTTATGGCACCTTCTCATCACTTACTGTTTCTTTTTTGGGCAATGCTAGCATTGATCTGGAAGATTGTACCTTCTCATTTTAGCAGTCAGTGGGATGCAAAGTCAGTGGGACGCAAAGCTTTTAAGGTTTTCGAGAGACCATCCTGCTTACCCTGCAGCTGATCTTATAATAGGCTTCAGTGGAGCAGCTGTCTTTGCAAAAATATGATACAATTTTGATACAAAGTAGTAGCTTGAATGTAAGTGGCAACAGCCATTTGTGTAACATGGTAGAACACCACTCCTGGTGCTTTGATACCCATGGGTATCATGAATCACAGATGTCTTCCTTTTGAGGGTTCAGTTAAATTTTGCTTTAATTAGAAGTGTTCAAATGACACAAACTTTTCTCCAAATGTTTTGCGAAGTTTCTTTAACATAAAAGATGTAAAGAAAACTGAACTACTTACAAGTGGTAAATTGGTATACCCAAATATTTTCTTAGGTACTTCATCTGCAGCATCATCACCATTGAAAAAAGAACAGCCTCTGTTTACTCTCAGACAAGTTGGAATGATCTGTGAACGTTTGCTGAAAGAGCGTGAAGAGAAAATCCGTGAAGAGTATGAAGAAATTTTGACCACAAAACTTGCAGGTATTTTATAGTTCAAAATACTGTTCTAGGATGAGTTCAAAAGTGTATTTTTTTTCTCATTTTTGTGGTATGCTATGTTTTTTTCTGACCTAATCTGATGAAGGAATGAGATTTTTATATGGGACAGAAAAAAAAGTGTAGTCTCTTTGATAGGATTTTATCTTCTGTGCTGCCTTGAATAGAAGCTGTGACTCCTGGGTATTACTAATCAATGGAAACAGAGGTTTTATTTCAGATAGAATTTTCTCTTGCTATCATGTTTGATCATTTCCTCTTCATGTGTTTTTTTTGTTTGTTTGTTTTTTGTTTTGTTGTTTTTTTGCCAGAAAGACTTTCTATTTTACTGGCTTAAGAGCTCTTTGTGAAGGACTTTTTTTTTTTTTTTTTTTTTTCCTGCTTGGGAACTGACTTCCTTTTTCTGGAATTTGGCAAGAAGACAGTACCTAAGATTGCCCTTTCTCTTCCCAGTTACTTGCATTACACTGCTTGCCAGTGGAGTAGTTTGGTTGCTGCTTGAGCATCAGTAGTTGAGATGCATTTCTGATCCTGTGTGTTGAATTCTTGTATTTCCTACCATTCAGCTGATATTTTTGGTGCCTGATGCCACCTTACCTTTTGGTAAGGATCATGTTAATGTCAGCATTGAAAGAAGGACCTTTCTTTAGTTGTCGTTGTCCTCCACTTCTAAGCATTTTGGTAGTGTCTGAGCACCTGAATTCTGGTGCGTTCAGAGGTAGGTGCCTTCACAATATGATTTGGTGTCTAATCTAATACTTAGTGGTTAGTGTGATTATAGTGAGTATCTTCTGAGTACGCTCTTCTGCAGCAAACCTGCTTTTAAATACCCACCCACTGCCATTCTGCATCCCACCTGAAAACACATCAGGATTAAAGTTTTCAAATCTATTCAGGTATGGGAGTAAAACCTTCTGCAGGTATGCCCACACAGAAGGTCACCAGGGTTGTGTCAGGGGTGTGGGTTGCCCATGACAGTATTGTCTCTGCACCCGAGCCCGTGTTCATGTTCTGTGCTTGCTGGTCTGCCAGTGCTGTATAAAAACTGGCATAGTTCTATGTCCCTCTTAAATCTACATTTCTTAATACATAACTAGCCTTAAATACTTAAATTTCTTTGGGACTAATGTTACGTTTCTACATTTTTCTTTTTAACCTGCTTCAGACTGGTGAACTAGGATTCTGTAGAGTTTTCTACTTCTAATTTATGTGTTAGGAATTGGGTCATTTCTTGTGTTCTCTTAAACACGTTTCAGTTAACAATGATCATCATAACCAGTTGAAGAGCAGATACATTTGTAGATTTGCCCCAGATCCTTTCTGACGCTTTCTGTAGTTCTTTACAGCAGGAACCCTTCTGTCAAGTTCTTTGCATGTGCTCTTTGTGTCAGTTTCAAAGTCATTTAGGAAGGAGGTGTGGCTTCTGCTGGGGCATGGGGCAGTTTACAGTGAGATGAGATGTGTTCTTAGGGTCATTGCTGAAAGAGATCAAGTTACTGCATCATATATATGAAGCTGTTAGTAAATTTTGAGTATTATATAGGAATTTAGAGAGACTGCCAAAAGAATTTAGACTAATTCCTTCCTTAAGCAGCCAGTAATGTTTTTCTGCTGACAGAGTGATTATATACTTCTCTAAACTTTGTGCAGTAAGGTGATACTCATTCTTACAGACAAGTGAAATCAATGGAAATGTAACTGGAAATTCTGTAAGAGATCTTAATTGAATAGCTTCTTTCAAGTGACTTAATTGAATGCTTGGATCTCAGGTACTTTCCTTGTATTCTGTCTGAATCACAATTTTCTTGTAAGTAGTTAGCCAGACACTGCCTTTTTTCCCTCTCAGCCATGTTCTTTGTGAGCAGAGTTGCCTTCCGTACAGAGTTAGCGTTTGAATGGAAAACTCAGATCACTGTAATGCCCTGATTTCCCCCTCTGTCTCTGGTACTCGAAACTTCTGTGTTAGCATAAAGTTGGGATCGCAAAATCCTTTGCAGATATGAAAACCAGAGGAGGGAGTGCAAGGGGCTACATGAAACTTTAGCCTGAAAGCAGTTCTAGAATCTACTTGTGAAAAATAGTTCTTTATTACTGTGGTTTGTTATAGCTAGAGTATAGCAATTACATCGGTATTCATGTTATATAGCCATCTTTTGACTTAAATTGTTAGAATGTATGGTACGGGATTCCAGCTGCGCAAGTATCTTTACAATTGTTCACTTCAGTTTTCAAACAATTCAGTTTAGATCACTCTTGCCTTTAGATTGCTTAACTTCCTCAAGCTGAATGCCACAAGAAAGGGGATTTTTAGTAACCGTGGATTCTTTAAATTGCCAAAGCCATACTGCTAACAGAGATGATGCTATGAAGTGGCTGTGTATGTTGACTTAAACCATTAAGGAAGAAAGGTTGTGAGATGGTTTCTGGCCTTTAATACATAACTTTTAGGAAAAGTTCTAGTTGCTGTTGTTTTTGGAAATGGTTTCTGGGCAACAAATCCTTCAATCTGCTCTTTGTGTTATTTTGTTGTTTGGCTAAGATCCTCACATGGCTGCTGCAAAGCCATCAGTCAGAACTGTGCTGAAGCAGAGGTTCTGCTTGTGGGCAGAGGGGGACTGGCTGCCATGACACTGGGCCCGTTCAGGCAAGGATGAATGTACTTAGATCACTGAGTCAGGTCCGTACGTGGGGCTGCTGCTGCTGCTGCACTACTTGCTGATTACTGATACGCTGTTTACTTCAAAGGTGAAGCTCATCCCTGCAAGAGGATGGGGACTTTAATGGGGCAAACCTGTGGGACTAGGAACCACTACCAATGTAACTGCATTTTTGGTTGAAGATTGCCTTCTTTGACCTTGCCCTTTTCTCAGAACACCCCACATTGCTGCACATGTATTTTTCCACAAGGGAGGAAGGGGAATGGAGAGGAGCGGCATCTGGTAGATATTACTCTCCTTGTTCAATTTCCTAATTCTGAAAGGTGATATCCTGCTGATGAGTGCAGTATTTAAAGCTGAATAAAGTATTGCGAGTGTATGTATGTGTGTATAGAAATAATCTGTCTGGGAAATAACAATGCTTAGTCCAAAGCTAAACGAATGTTTGATATCTAAATTCCATTTCAGATTACGCAGTAGCTGTTTTCATCAAGTCCACAGTCAGTTGTGTGTCTCCTAGCGTGGCTACTTCTGTGGCTGGGATAAGCCAAGTGCTAGTCACTTAGCATCTCATCTTTTTAGTTTGCCTTTCGCTTTTCATTTTTGGCTAGTCACCAAAAAGAATTTCTAACTGTGTAGCAAGTCCCTTTCCTGTACTACTTTGTTTCCATACCGTTAAATGAATTTGGTTCTACATCTGGTAGTGGCAGGAGCAGAGAGAAGTTACATTTCCAACCCTAGCACTGACTGTAATGCTGTTTGCTTAACTGCTCTGCCCCAGTTAGCCTCTGAAAGGGGCATACTCAGTTACTTGAAAATAACAGATTCTGACACTTAGCATGTCCTGGGTATATGGAGGTCTTTGTGTATGTGCAACATAGTTATCGTTGATAATATTACTGTGTTTCTAAGGGAAATTCTTTTAACTAAGGGGACATGCTGCATTGTTGTTCATGGAGGATGGAAAAGAAATGGCAGCTATGAACTGTGCAGTCACTTAAAACTGCTGTTAGTGGATGTGTGTTTAATTGATATGATTTGTACAGTATAAAAAGTAGCCTTGAATATTTTTCAGCCTGAGTTAAACTTAATAGACTCACACTTCTAATGCTTCATGCTTGCAGAACAATACGACGCATTTGTGAAGTTCACGCATGATCAAATCATGCGACGATATGGAGAACAGCCTGCCAGTTGTGAGTATCTATTTCTTCCGGTTCCTACAGCAGCATTGGATTACCAAACGTTCAATAGTTTAAATGGCCTTTGTTCGTTATTAAACTTCGACAAGGCCCCAAGGCAAAAATACTTCACGTTGGTAGTATGGAGAGCCAAGGTTGAAAGGAAGATGTGTGGTCAAATGCAGCTTTGCTTTTAAGACATGCAGAACTGTCACCCATTATGTGCTGGTTTTTGATTCTGAAAAAGGTTTTGGTATTGCTATAACAGGTTTGTGATAGCTCTGCCTTTTGTTACCTTCATCGTTAACTCTCGTTTTTTTCTTTTTTGCAGACGTTTCATGAATCATATTTTCTGCATATGTGGGCTGCCCTATACACCCCATTTTATTGTTGCAAGCTGTCCCAGTAATGACTTGCAGCAATGCCATATTTTTTCCCCCTGTGAACACAGGTTATTTCAAGCTTTTGTCAGTGGCAACCACTCTTATGCAGCAACTGGTTTTGGAGTGCTCCCTGATGTCAGTACCACCTGGATGTGGACCTTTGCTACCTGTAATAATACCAGTGGCCTCATTTGCTGTATCATTACAATTTGGCTTCTTATGTTAATAAGTTTGAAAAAGTAAAGGATTAAAGCTGGTGTTCTTGAAGTTGCCCTTCACTGGTTGTGTAAATAAAAATGTAGAATGACACTTCTGACTGAAGTTAGTGTGGTTTTCATAACTGTGCACTACAACAGAGCTGTAATCACAGTTAAATTAGAATGTAATCCCAGGACAATTTTAAGCAAATAGCCCACAGTACTGCCTGTGAAATAGTGAAGGAGGGCATTTCTGTATTCCATGACTTTTTTGGGGGTTAAGAATGGGTTTATATGATTTCTCATTTTTGTAGTTTTTATTTATTCTATCAGTCTTTAACAAATGTTTATTGCTGCAATTTTTCAGTGTATCATTGTTTTACTGCCCTTGTAGTACTGGAATTTAGTTGGAAGAATAAAACATTTACTTCTAATCTGTTTGTTTTTAATATGCAGGTGGAACTTTTGCTGTGTATGAATAAACTTAAATCTGAGTGTTTAAATGATAACTGTATTTACTAGCAGTAGTGGGTGGGTCAGAATTTTAGGCAAGGAAGTGGATAGAAACCTCACATAATTCTTCAGAGGCCAAGAAATGCTGCTTAAATGGGATGTATTGTTTTAGTTAGGGAAGCATGTTTGTGACACAACTGACAAAATACTGACTTAACTTGCTGCAGCTGACTCGAAACAGCTGTGCTCATCTTCCTTCAGATTTAAGTGACACATCAAAGGAAGTCTGCTCCTAAGATAGAGCAGGTGCTTGCACCACAAGCTGCAGCTACCTGGGTGCTGGAAGAGCTGAAAGCATCCAACCTCTGCGTTCTGGGCCTAGGAGTTTATTTCCAAACTGCTGTGTAAGTGGTGGCTGCTGTCTGTGTAATTCTGAGTCACAGCACGAATGACTGAAATGTTACTACATGGTAATTCCAGAGCTGTGATGAGCAATACTCCTACCCATGGCGCACATGACTTGGATTATCTGCTTTGGGGACTTAAAAGCAGTTTTAAAGTAATCCTTTGATTAAACTGTTCTCTAAATTAACTTACCTAATGTCAACTTCTGCTTAAGTGGATGTCTGTGTGTAGTGGATCTTTGTACCACTTCAAATTAGTGGGGAAGTTTTAGTTGAAATGTAATGGAACCTGGTAATCTGTGCATTAATTGGCTCGTGCTGTTGGTTATGATTTCAGAGGAGCTAGGCGAGTTCTAGCTCTTAGTGAACTTCCATTCCCTTGGTAGTGATGCGAGTCCAGAATTATGCACGTAGCCACACTCTCTGAGGATTTTCTGCATGCTTTCCTGAAGCCTGCCTGACCTTAATATTTGGATTCTTCTTAACAGTATTTCAGAATGTCAGAGCTCTGTGCCAGACTGCTCTTGTGGGTCTTCTATTACTGAAGACAAAACTAGCGAGGTTCTCCTAACTTCTGTCTGCCTCGGGGTTCTCAGCCCCCCCTCCTTCCTGCTTGTTTTGGGGCCTCCTCCTGGTGTTAACCTGTTGAGGGCAGGAAAACCCTTGCTTCTGGGTGGACCACTACCCAGATTCCAGCCTCCTGATGCATCTCCTGTATCTCCCATGTTCCAGGAGATCTTTGTTCTGGCTTGATAGGAAAGAGTATGTGCCTAACTGATAATTGGAGGTAGAATTAAAATAGCAGCCATTGTGATTGTCTCTGTCTCAGCTTATCTAATCCTTCAGGATATTAAGAGTTGTTATAAGTAAGAAGTGATGTCATGTTAGCACCCAGTCATTCCTGTGCTGCTCCAAATTAACGCATAGTAAACAGTCGTCTGGCTGATTAATGCCACCATGGGTGCTTATGCCTCACAGCTGCGGTATGTCCAATTTGTGCCTGTTTTGAAAATGAGGTTGCATTCTTTGAATTTTTTTTTTTTTTTTTACCTGCTGCTTGTTGTTTGACTTTCTCTAATCTTGGTGATGAATATCTGATGTGATGGCTGTCACATGAAAGGCTTGTTTTAACAGGTAGCTTGCTCTTCAGTGGGAAAATGGCTGGCTGCTTGATTACTGTTGGAAAAAAACAACATAGGAAACCTCAGGTTCTGTGAGGAAGTAGGCTGGTGCTTAAAAAAAAACAACACCTGCTTCAGAGAATCTTTTCAGAGGTGTTTTGGAGGGCTTAGGGTAAAGCAGAAATGGGTAAGACTCAACAACTAGTGTATTCTTGGCACTGTGTTTTGTGGTTTCCAGAGCTTTTGTTGATGATTTTGCAATTTGCATGTCACTGCAGTCCAAAAGCAAAGCAAATTGACAATTGACTGCAACTTTACAGACTGAAACCAAAGATCTTGGTTAACCTGTTTTAAAGATCGTGACGCTTAAATTCTTTTCAAGCAGATCTTGGCTACTGTAAACTGAAAAAGCAGCATGTACTTTCTGTGTTGATTTTCGTCTAGATAGGAAAACTTACAACCATGAGGTTCTTCAGCATGTTTCAAGGTTGAAAAGGAAGGAGATTGGAGCAATCTTGTGTGCTGATGGCTGAGATCTGCTCAAGCACTCTTGCACAGCAAGACCATTACCAGATCCTGGTTAGAGGCTGTGTTTTGTGAAGGATTCTCTCCAGTCTGCAGTTGGGAATAGGGAAGGATTTATCTGAGTGATTCTGCAGTGGGGAAGAAAAACATTTAAGCTGGAAAAATATTAAGAGTTTATGCTCCTGTCGCGAACCAGTGCTTGTGACCTTTGTATGGAAGTAATGAGATGAAAAACCTGAGGATGAACGTTTGCCTTTAACACCAGGTTATATTTGCTGCTGTAGTAGGCTCCATGCATCTTTCAGTTTCTTGTAAAGACTCAAGTTCTTCTTGTTTGAAACCAGTAAAGAGGTATCAAGAACAAAATACTTCATATAGGGTAACATAAAAACACTAAATTCTTCAAACAACAGTTAGCTGACTGTTGGGTTTAACTTTGGGCCATGGTTTTGTTGACAGATAAGGGTGTTGCAGAACACAGTGCGGTCACTGGTTCAGAGGTGAGCGACGCTTCGCGCTGTTAGTTTCAGATCTGGCATCACAGTGTGAACTTTGGCCTTGCTTTTCATGAACACTGCGCACAGGGAAGGGGTCCTGGAGTGTCTGCAGAACGTGCTACTACTACACAGACAACTGTAGAAACTAAATTTTTAAATTATATACATATGGCTGATTCTACTCTTCCTGTATTTCAGCTGGGGTATACCAGGGTGAATTTGGAACATTTACAGCAAACAGTAGTAAAATAAATTGAGACGCCCTAGACCCCTAGCACCAGGATTTTGTTCAAGGTGACAGTTTCACAGCTGTACCATCTCTTCTGCTCCTATTTTTGGTGCAAAATTTAGCAGTGTTCTCTGTTGGCAGCTGGAGTGCTGTGAAACCAGCCTCTGAACAAACTGGATACGACTCACAAATTTTGTGTGTTCTTTTTAAATGCCCAACCCTCCTTGCAGAAGGAAATGAAATTACAAATTCCTCCTTACATAATTTTTGCCATCTTCCCTTTTATGCATCTTTCAGTTTTATGAGGTGCCAAGTACTGAAGGATTTGATCCCAAGAAACCCTAAATAGCACAGCAAGCTTAGGTGACTTTAAGGTTCCGAATTCATGTGGTCATTACAGGGAAGAACCGGCCCTTAACTATTAATTTTGCTGTTTATTTTTGAAGTCATGGTGCCAGCTCATTGTGTGGTTAAACATCACATACTGTTAAAGCTTGCTTCTCTTTGTTTCCAAATATTCTAACCCTTAAAAGGTCTGAGTGATTTTGTGGTCGGATCTTGGATTAGGTCAAGTTAGGGGCTGGGAGGCTGCAGGAGGTGGCTGAGGACAGACGTGGGGGGCATTTGGTTGCTGGTCCTCTTGCTGATCAGTGAGACGTTTGGCTGTTTTGCTGCTCACTTTGGTTTTTCAAGCCTATTTGCAAAATAAGTAAGTCAGGTTCAGAACAGAGGCAGCCTATGCAGCATTCTACTCGTGAAATTACTCTTTCCTCTCTGCTTCTTGGAAATCTTGGACATTCAGAGAGGGTGGAGCACATGTAGATGCCCCTGGCTTGGTCTCTGGAATGAAGCACAGTTGAGTTTGTTTACCCCTATGGCCTGGTGGAAGAGAGGAACGTTGGCAGCTGCTCCAGTGAGATCCTAAAACTTACTGTTCAGAGTTCTTGTTGTTACATTTTCCAAGGTGCGTGTTTAAGCAGTAGAGGCTGATAAGCTCATCTTCCTCAACCTTTTAATTTGGGTGACACCAGTTAGAGCATACGTACAGCAGGAAGCATTTATTTTGTCTCTGCAGTTAGAATGACTGGAACATACAGGACTTGTACTCTCTGAGGGTATTTAAAACAAACTCCTGGGTAAATAGCTCATTAACTTCCAGCTTTTTGTAGTAGGACTTACCCTGCCCTTGTAGGGCTCTGTTTTACTTAGGTGGTACAGACTTCAGAGCTCCAGGCTCTCATTATCAGGTGTTTTGAGTAGGAAGGCTGAAGTACCACTGAAGCTAAGTGGGAGCATCTGGCTTCTTGTGACAGCTGGATGTTTGCGCTGGGAGCAGTGCTTAACTGCCTCCAACCAAAGGAAAGTGACGGCACTCAGCTGAGGCAGTCTGGAAGGTTTTCTTTGGTGGTAAACACAGTTTTTCACAATAAACTAAGTAATTCCCACCCAGCACAAAGTCTAAACACTCTTCTGTAGCAGTGCAGTCCGTCACTAGGTGATAAGGCTGACCTGAGGCCTCCACCCCATGGCTGCAGTGCATGAGCCACAGCCTGGGGGCCAGTTTATCAACGTAGGGCAGACGCTGTGCTGGAGGGAAAGGCGGCTTCCCCCCTTGGTTCTGAAGGCTAAAATGGGCAGTGTAGCTCTCGAAGGGGAAAGAAAAGTCTCCTTTCTTACTGGTAGATACTGGTAGTACTGCCTCTACTGGTCTGCTCATTGATGCAGCGTCGTGGACTGGAGAGCTGTTAAATAAGCAGTGCTTCCATGCTCTCAGCCAATAGTTATTCTCACACAGCTGTTTCTTTTGCTTGTGTAGAATACAAATCATCAGCAAAGAGAAAAAAGATGGTGTGTGGATTTTACTGCCTTCCTCCAGTGTGTGTAAACACCATATTCTTATTTGGCCTTTGTTGATACACATTCCCCACAGCTAAGCTAGCTAGTACTTACCCTCACTACAGAAAGGGAATGATTCAAAGCTTGCTTTTGCTCTTCTCAGAGAATATAATGCTGTATCTTCAGCAGTATTGTCACTTTCTCTGCTTCAAGATCAAGTTTTTTAGGGTGCTAGGACTGGTTCTGCTTTGAAGGACATGCAGCAGATGCCAAGCACAGGAGCTTATTGTCTCCCTTAGCATACTTAAATCTGTACTTCAAGGATGTGGAAGGCATTTTACACTGATGATTCAAAGCCTATCAGATCATGAGCAAGTTAATAACGCTGCTTCATCACTTCTGCAGCTGACACATCCCCTGTTCTCATTTTGGCTTGGCATCCTGAATTATATCAGGGTAGCGTTAAGTATTGCACAAAGATGATTACACTGGCACGCCAGTACAGTATCTGGAACACGAGCAGCAATAGAGCAGTACATTACAATATGGAGGCAGAGTGTTAAAAACAACATTGTTATTGAAGTTCCTCCAGGCACTGGGAATGCATCTCAGCATTCAGTCATCCTTGACTTGGACTCAGCATGCTAAGTTAGTTAAGACTAGTTTAGTGGGAACACTGCCATTGCCCAATGTTACAAAGAACAGCTTTATTAAGGTTCTGGTGGCACATTAACAGCCTCCCCATGTCAACCTTGCCACGTGATCAGTTTTCTGCTTACTAGGCTTTATGAAACCCAGGAGTTCCAGCTCAGAAACGGCTCGAATAAAACGAGCGCTGGACATGTCAGTCAAGGAAACTGAATACACTTCTAATGACGATAATCAACAGGGACACCACCATCTCTCAGGGGAAGATTGCTAAGTTATGGTTAGCATAGATTACACAAAGCATTGTGTTGCACACTAAAATTGTTGGAAAAGGGCAGAGCATGCCTGGCCTACAGAAGCACAAATAATCTATTTCTTTTTGCTACCTGAAAACAATGTGGCAACAAAGGAAGCCTGTCTCTCAGAAGAATTTCCACTTTTAGGTCCATTAACAAGCAAACAGGTAGATACTTGCATGGAGATTTAAGGGGGGGGAGGGTCATAAAACAGCAGAGGTATAGTGGTATAGTATCACCATGTACACATACTCTGTAGTTAAGTCTCTTGTACAGCTGCTCACCCCTGTGGCAGCACTACTACTGTATCCATGAGTTTTGGTTCCAGTGCTCATCCTTCAGATCCTCTTAAGTGAGATCTGCAGAATCAGGATGGATGTTTTGTGCAGACTAGGAGCCTCAGCTCTGAGGTACCAGAACTCATGGTTTCTGCAGATACTGCTTCATAAGCATTTCCTCTGCTCATGATTCAATTGTTCCCATAATAATAAACTACCAACTCTTTCCATCTCCTCTCTAGGTCACAACTGTCCTCTCTCTTCCTCAGTAATGCTCTCCCCCTGTATAAGCAGATGTACCAACTCTCAGATGTACCAACTCTCAGATCAGAGAGCTCAGAACAGCTGCTTCATCTTGTTTCAAGGTCTGTTGCTTCTCTTTCAGATCCAAAATGTTCCTCTGGACAAAAGCTGCTCCCTTACCTCACCACCCCCAGCCCAGCTATTTCACAGGATCCGTTTCTGTGACTTTGCACATAAAGTACATAAGGACTGCTTGAACCACTTGTCTTACTTTTCCTGGAATTAGTTATCAATGCACAAAAAGCTGCATTTTAAAAATCTTGGTTCGCTAATCCCATGAGCATTTGAATGTCAAATAAGTTTAAGACCGAAGTGAGAAAGGATACTGGATAACATCATCCACCTGGTCTGAGGAAGGTGCATCTGCATTTGGTCCCTCAACTGCCGTCACCACAGTTGAGAAAGCCTAGAAAGGGAAAAGCAGCACAGTTTTAACACATTTCATGAACAGGCAGAGCTGCATATAAAACAACAAGCTCTGAGCTGATCACTGTCACTCAGGGGGAATGAGATCTCAGAATGGTAACTCTGACGATGTCAGTTTCACAGCAATCCAGAGAGCAAGCAAGGTTACATATTACCAGGGAAGGAACACAGAACGAGAGAACGTGACTCCCTGAACTCATGACTACATTTTAAATTCTAAATACACTTCTGGTTCCTGACCCATTCTCAGAAAAAAATACAGGAAGCGAGACTGTAAACCATCTGGAAAAATTAAGCTGGCTGTAGAGAGATCTATAAAACTGAGTGACATGAGGAGGCTGGACAGGGACATGAGGTCCACTTTCTCTTCCAATACAGACAGAAGGCAGCAGCAAATGAAGCACATTCAGATCAAGTAAGAGGAGTGTTCTGCGCACTGCATGTAGCTAAGCTGAACAATTCTGTCCCACAAGCTGCTGTGGTTCCTGAAAACTTGCACTGCTAATGTAATCCAGTTAGACTTAACAAAATACAGAGAAAACAGTCCAGATTAGGAAATAGTAGAACTAAAACATGGCTGTTGGGAAGTATTCGGAGAATGGATCATACTGATGCACATTCTCTTCTTATACTTCCTTTTGGCCATGGTATGAGACAGGCTATCAAGCTTGAAGCTTTGCTCTTCCCTAGCGTAAGCATTCTGCCCCAAAGCCCCACGCTTCAGCGATAGCACTTCCCTGTTTCCCTCAAAGTGTCACTTAAAGGGGAGAAAGGTAGCTTTGTGAAGCGTAACGTCTGATCTGCAAACATGAAACAAGAATTTCATCACAGAGTAACAATGCTGGAAATAAATGATTCACAGCAGTCAGGAGGGAGGACTCAGCGGGCTGGTGATCTGGAGACACCGTGTTCTTGTGCAGGAGGGACTGAGGCAGGCAATGAGTTCGTTGTTGAGGGGCACAACAGAAAAGCAGACGCACAGCAGAAAGGTAAATCAGGAAAATACTGAGAGCAGCTGGAGGCACTGCTATAATCGTTACGTACCTCTAACCAATCAACGAGATTGATTAATCTGCCGCATTCCAAATGAAGCTTGTAGACTATGCATATGTCAGGGGCTTTGTTAGAAATGCTTCCTCCATCACTTCTCAAAGCTTGACTCTGTTGAAAGACAAAGGCAGTAACCTCAATCAGTTTTTAATCCTCAACAATCTATAAGGCTGGATATAACACTACCAGGAAATTCGCATGGTAGGTATTTTAACCAAATGTTTACTGTTTGTGTGTTTAGTGCTAAGCTGATGGTGCAAAGAAATGAACAGAACAAAAACAACAAAACATTTAAAAAACAACTCTCCTAGCTACTTCACTCCTTGTGTTCCTTCTACTATCTTTTCCACTTATACGTTCTCTGTTCAGATGATTATCTGCTTGGGCTTTTTCCTGTTTCTCTAGAGAGAAATAAACTGTTCCATGGATTCAGGAAAAGAAACCTATCACGATTAATCTCAGGCCTTACTATGTAAGGCCCTCTTCCTCCCTCAGAAAGGAAAGTCTTAGCAAAAATCTGTCAAGTGGGCTAAAAAAACAAAATTGTTTCTTTCATCTCAGAGTTTTATCTTTGAAATGTACCAATCATTTCTCTAGCTTGAAACTCAACACCTATAAAGGCAAAGTCTGATTTCTCACAAACTGTTCTATATGTCAGGAAATCCAGGTCATCAGCACCAAACCATTTACTTTGTAAGTAAAAGAAAAACAAAACCCAAAAACCACTAGAGCTAGAAGAAAGTCTCTGCATGGCTGCAGAAATTTATGACATTTCACCTCAGTTCATAATTTTATTCACTTTTCAGTCTCACATACTCTAAAAAGCCAGCTCCTCTAATAAAACAACTACGGATCATTCCTTTCAGTTCCTAAAATTTTTTGCTAAAATGCTCTTATATGGCAGTAAAAATACGCCAGCACACATGCCAGACTTGGGAAGTCTATAAAGCCCTAGCACAGATAGCTTCATAAATAAAAGCTTTTCAAGATAGGAAAGAAGGTTGGGCAAAACCCAAAACTTTCCTCAGGAATCTTTAGCTTATGTTTTATCTATCTCAGTTCCTGCAATTTGTGAGGCTCAGATTCCATATGGACTCCAGCACTTAGGAGACTTTTCACAATTTTCAGAAAGCCTAACAAATTTCAAGTTTATGTATTCTGTACAAAGAACACAAAAGCACAGGTTAATGACGTTAATTAGGTATCAGTTCCACCCAGATCGTCTCC
This sequence comes from Oxyura jamaicensis, assembly GCF_011077185.1. Lineage (NCBI taxonomy): Eukaryota > Metazoa > Chordata > Aves > Anseriformes > Anatidae > Oxyura > Oxyura jamaicensis. The sequence continues at coordinate 81,100,072 of NC_048895.1, forward strand.
AGATAAATTCAGGGACATGGCTAAATCCTCACAATGTTGAAACCCAACATCAATTTACTCGACTAATTCAGGAGCATACTGTCACAGTTTCAGTAAAGGAATCACAGAATCATTAGGGTTGGAAAAGACCTCTCAGATCATCCAGTCCAACCCTATTACTGTGTTACCAACTAGCAGAGGTGCAGTTACACCTTCTGGGTGATCTAGTGGCTCACCACTACCCACAGGGGTTGCCCTACACTTCTTTCCTCTCTGCTACCGCTCTGAACTGCGTGGCTTCCTACCACTCACCTTGGTGCTAAATCTGGTGCTGCTGGACACTTTGTACTAAATTCTAATCTTTCAGATTTTGTTTTTAATACCAGCCTAATAACTTGTCAGTTCAAAACCCGAATTGGCTTAGGAGAGCATCCAGCAAGCACCAGAGCAGATCTACAAGGAAGAAAGGGAGAGGGACCGGGACCATGCCCTTCTCTTCCATGGAAGCAAGATGCCAGAGCTGCCCAAGACACAGCAAGGTGCCTCAACCTAACAATTCCTCCTTTTTAAGGCCTGATCAGTTACCAAAACCAAGGGGGATACAACTGCTGGAACAACTGCATTCTCCTGGAACAGGCTCATCTGTAAAAATTAATACATAGCTAAAACTCACACAAGCATCTTTACCATGAGGGAGCTGCTGCTGTGGGCAGGGAAACCTCAACTCCCTGAGGCTGCAGCAGGGCTTATTCCATGAGATCAATGTGAAAAAAACACCCTTTCTACCCCAAGGTCAAGAACAAAATTTGCTTGACCATCTAAACCCTGGAAAGATCCAAAAATTACATTTCCTTGAGCTGATACAACCCTAAGCAGTGACTTGCTGATATTCCAGGTTACAACTTGCTGTATTTTCATGGGATCAACAAAAACAGAACTGTACTTTTTTGTGTGCGCATTGTTTTTTCAGGCTAAGTATGCTCTTTGGTTCAGATTTAGCTAAATAAATAACTGGACTAGACTCCTCTAAGAAATGCATCACATTATTAATCATTTGCTAGTACTCCACTGAAGCAGATCCTTTCCTGTCCTACTCTTGTGGTAGGAACAGCTCTAGAGAACTTTGCTCTGTTCACATCCTGGGAAAATACAAGCCATACAGAAGTCATAGGTACAAGCAAGAAAAAATATTTGACTCACATGGGTTAAAATGCTAAGCAAGGTACTCAGCCAATACTGCTGCTACTAGAAACTATGTCAAAACCTTCGCAATTTAGTCAAACATCAAAAACATGTTGAAGTACGTCAAAGAACAAAGTGCAGGATGACAGAGGACTTTAAATCCTGTCAACTCAAAGAGAATACTCATTCAACACATCAGCAGCTAGATTTTGCTAGCTTGCCTAATCTTGACAGGTTTTTCTACAGCAGAAAAGTTGGTGATGTTCATATTGGGCTTCTTCAGGAGTAGCCCACTTGCTAATTGCCATTTTCACAAATAAGACCAAGCAATTTTAGAAAAAGTCCTGCACAGAGCAAAACCCTCATTCAAACAGGGGCACAGTGCCAACAAACTCAACACAAAGTGGGCTGTGGATTTCAAAGACTGATCTTTATTAAGCTTGGTTTCTGGTAATTAACTGTTGGCTCCGATTCAAGTACCACATAAACACACAGATACAGATATAACCAATGTCTCTTTCAAAGCTGTGATTATACTTTTTAAGAGAAATGTCAAGGCACAAGGATAACTCCAAGTAGCATATATATTCTATGTGCTATAATCAAGGATAAATCAGAGAAGTGTATGTTCACTCCTGCTCCAAATCGTGCGCTTCTCCTTTCTTTCCTTTCACAAGTCATTCCATGAATCTGATACATGAACCAACAGGGAAAAAGGCTATTTTTATTCTCTAGAAAAAGGTCAGGTTCGCTAACAGAATCAATGACAATGGGCTCAGAAAAGACAGGATGTCAATACACAACACATTTTAATTAATGTAAAAAGAAAAGGACTCCTTTAAATATGCTTGTATTTAAGCTATTGTAAATTTCCTCACTATGTCTTCACCTTACAGCAAGCCTACACAGTGAGGGCTCAGCACCAGCACTGCCAAGAAGGTCTCTGGAAAAAGCCCCCAACACTATTTCTTCCCTTGGACACAGTCCTCCCATTCATAATGGAGGACAAAATGACTTTTCTGCTACATCTGTAGAAGAAAAGATCACAACTAGAACAGGCTCTGGAAAACAGCCTTCCCATATAAAACTCTTTCCATAATCAGCCTCTTTATTTCAGCCAGCCAGATTCCCTAGCTCTTAGCAAAGTCCCCAGTTGCTTATCAACACTGACGTGCTGGTTCTCTGCAAAACATCTGAGTGTGTGCCAAGCTTCATGAAACAGCAAAACTAAGACTTTAACATCCTCATGTACAGCCTTCAGAAACTACTCCAGCTCTGCAAACAACTCACTTGTTTCTTACCTTCAGGTAGGAGTATGGGTTATTCAGAGCCGTGTGAAGTGCAACCCTTGGGGCAGCGTTCAAGTGCTCACGAAGAACGCTGGCTGTGTTGAAATACACTATCTCATGCAGCGTCTTGTGGCCTGCAGGAACAAGGTAATTTCTGAAAAAGCAACATGAGGTACAGGGTGAGGAAGGGAGATACAGGTTTTACCTTAAGGGAAAACAAAATAACTTTACTGCAGTCAGAGACTACAATAATGTATTTCAACCAGTACTGACAAATCTCTCCCCTAAAAAAGATGAACAGGACCGCAATCAATTTTTAAGCACAAAAGTCAATCGTTATCAACTCTACATCTGATGGATTTAACTCGGAATTCTAGCTGGGCCAGAGACAAACTGAAAAATAAGGGCATAAATGCTAACACCAGCTAGGTATTCTACTCCACAAATCTTACTGATCCATCTTGAGGCCATCTCTGTCTTCGTATTTGAAGCTTTTTTCTTGGCACAATCATACTTCTGTTAGCTTCTCTTCCCCCACCCATGCCACCACAGGCATTCAACCTGCCACCTGCCTTCAATAAGGCCGTACAGTTAACAAGTGCCTTCATCTCTTACCCCACACACCCCAAGCCTTGCCAATTTTCATCTACAAAGCTGCCTCCAACACCCTATTTGCTATGCCTTACTTGCCAAAAATTGCTAGGATATCACACTTGGCATCTATAGTTTCATAAATAGAACAGATCAGCAAAGATTGGAGTAAAAACTCTTGACTTTATTTCATAATGTACACCCAGCCCTTCCCTCAACTTCACTCTGTAGACAAAATAAGTTTGTCGGTTTATGTGCCAATTACTTCTAACCTATGGAAAAGAGGTTGTATTATTTTTTTTCAGAGTGCTCAAAGGAAGAATAAGAAGGGGGAAAAAATAGTGTGCTACATACCACAGGGACCAAGACATAATTTTGACAAGACTTATTCCCATGTTAACTTGTTAGCAAACTTTCTGTTGTAACTTATGATGCAAACTAATGCAGGAATATAAAATAGAGAAGCTCACCTTACAACACTGTCTATATAGTCAACAACTTCAAAACGAAGCATTTCAAACTTTGTCAGTTTCTTAGACCGCCTGGATTCCTTCAACTCCAACAAAGTCTTTAAAAAAGAAAAAGTGGTGCATAAAACTACCTGGGAAGTAATTATTCTCTGGAGAACACAATGTATATGTTGAACATGTATAATTAATTTTTACTGGCATGTCTTCACTAATGATGATCCTAACTGTGATCACACAGCTATTTTTATTTAAGCCAGTGTATTCAGTCCTCATATTTGTAGGAGTTAGGTTAATTCTTCAAGCCTCAAGCTTGAAGAAATATGGGTTAGGCAAAATGTAATTTACAAGTTCGACCCCAAAATACAAACTATTTTGCACTTTAAAATCCTGGTTTATGACATATTTCCTATTATTTTCTATTCATCAGGTAGGTCTGACATACATAATTGTTACTAATCATTCATTTTTAAGAAAAGCTACTTATATGTAACTGTTAGGCAGAGCTCCAGCTAGCAGGGAAGAGCTAACCATGGACAAATACATCTTAAGAAAATTCAGTGAATGAATTAGTCCGTAAAGCCTATGCAGGCCTGACCTTCTGAAGATGATAAAGGTCTGTCTTCTTCTGGAGCTCCTTTTGTGACGATACAGACTCATCTCGTTCTTGGCAAGCTTCTGCTACTAGAACAAAATGAATGTTTGGTATGTGGGGTAAACTTTTCCTCAATACCCCCCTAAGCCCTCTAGTTCAAGCAATGTGAGAAGCGTTGAGATACTTGTTCACAGACCCAAACACAGGCAGCTTTTGAGTCTTGCATTTGTAAGAGATTGTTAAAAAGGATTCTGCAGTGCAGCTTAACCAACAGTAATTAAGTAACTGAAGCAATGCACCCCTGAGCAAAGATCCAGCACTAGCTTTGAACATCACTTGAACTCCACTTCTGTCATTCTGGGTCATGCTCTCAACACTTGTGAGTTGGATGGATTAGTATGAGATAGTCCTGATGCTTAATGAGCGTTCAAAAAGTCAGACACTGCGTATTTATTTTATCTATTTGCAAAAAAAACACCAAATAGGAAATAAGTTCACCTACTAACCTCAGAACCTGCAACAAGAGCAGCAAATCAAAAGCCTGGTAAAGTATTTTGTTGTCCAGTTTTATTTTCCATCTTAATTTATAAACAAATTTTATTTTCATAGCCATATAGTTTGTTGATCAATTGCACCAATAAATAATAATTTTGGGCTTAAAAGCAAACAAACAAAACCTCCCAAGCCACAATCAATGCCAGGATGAGTGATAATTTCCAAATAAAAATCAAAATGTAACTAGATTTCCTGCTTTATTTATTAAGATGTTAGTAAAAGGGAGATTTCACCTACAGATCACAGGTAAAGCTCCAACCAGCAGTAGCAATCATGATCCATAAAAGCTTTCTGGTGACATACATAGAATGAGCTGATATATTTTACTGCCCTCTGAAGAGGTGTCAACATCATTAAAAATCATCACTGCAATTCTCTTAGTATGAGCAGAAAAGATCTAACAGAAAAAGGCAACAAAATTATCTTCTATAGTTGGTGTTTCAAAACACATCAGTGAATAGGGCAGGACTGCCGCCGGATGCCAAGTTTCAATGTTACAGAATCTTGATTTGATAAATATCTTGCAGTGCTGATCCATTTTTAGCAATTCTCAGTTCTGGAGAAAGAAAGCTGACTAGCTAAAACTACTAATTTCAATTTTTATTGAAAGTTATGAAAATGCTCAGGCCCACGGTATTGAGTAACTCTCCCCTAAAAGCTCAGAAACAGTACTAAGAACTGAACTGATCATTAAAACGTACATTTAAAAACAACCTCATTTTTTTCCTCTGGTTCACAGTTCTCAGACACTCAACGTCAACAGGATATGTATACAAACACACACTGCACAAGTCCTGGAAGACTTTTTCCCAGCGCATTTGCTAATATATTTGCCAATTCACTATTTCTTCTGAAAAAGTAAAAAAAAATCCCAAACTGATGCTATCAGAGCAATGCAAAAACAAAAAGGCTTTTAAAAGACCTCCATGTGAATGAGCAGCAGAGACTTAGTATCTAGCTCACTGGAATTTATCTACTATTTGTATTTAGTTAAATATTTCAAAACAGGGAACTTCCTCCCTCCACTGATACAGTTTACTTGAGGTATTTTCAAATCAAATCCTTCTGCTCAAAATAGACTGAACATGTTTTCCTTCCTCAAGCTTCATGTTTTGCTATTTTCCAATTCATTACGAAGTCTTGAGAAGATGGACTGTTTTTAAAAAACACACCACCACCACATTTTGGACTATCCATTCATCGTAAGGGCTCTGAGGGAGATTTGGGTACCTAGTATTTTTGGCAGACTTCTGAAAACTTCTGCTAAAGATCAACACTACCAGAAACATACAGGAAGAAGTCACCTAACTCAGCAATCTGTTCATTTAAGGCTCATTTTAAATCACCCCACTCTTGCTTTTTCATTATAGCTTAAATCCCTTTTGAAAACAAGTATCATTCATGGACTCATTAGACTTTCATTGTTTTAAAAACTTCTACGAATCAACATTTGAAATAAATACTGCCTTTTGTTGTTGTTGTTTTAAAGTTCTGCATGTCCCTGAATTCCTTTATTATTTTTTTCCATTTTGATTTGATTTATTCCCTCAAGGTAAAAGTCCTAATATTTTATCCAATACTTCTGGAAAGATTGCATTTTAAAGTGTTTCCCTTTAATTTTTCTTTTCCAAATTAGATGAACCTTCATGTTTTCCAATGTAGTTCAGATTCTTTAGTGCCAGTACCTTCAGCGACAAAGACATCCTCTTCAAAAGGATCACCACATTCCCATACCACAGCCCCAATATTACTATACTTTTTCACAAATGCAAGGCACAGACAAGCACCAGTTATTCTAAGCAAACCCCCGGTAAACCTTTGCATCACACATCTACTTTAATTAATATTAGACCGGTGACTTATCCCCTACCTGTCTAAGGGGAAGGTAGCAACGACAACAGACAATGACCTTGGTTTAGTATGCATAAAAGTGACCAGATGGTAAACACTTCACCTTCCAAAGGGAAACATGGGAAAGCACTTCTTCATGGCCCAAGGAAAGAACCCAATTTCTATTCCAGAAGAGTGCTGGAATACGTCATATTGCTGTTTCAGATTGAATACAGCCTCTGAAGGACAGAAAGCTGCTACTCATTTGCCTTACAAAAGCTTCTAATATGTCCTCGTACAGTGAATAATGACGTACAGGGGCTCGACAGGTTAGAGCACATCAGCAGGGCCAGGACAACTGGCAACGAGTGTCCTAGCTTTCATACGAATCTAACTGAAGGTGTGGGCAAAATAACATCTATACAGAATACAGAAATATCTAAATCTGGATTAAATACCTTGTCCGAAGCAAGCATGCTTCTACTTGTCTTTCAAAATCTGTTTTTACTTGTTAAATGTTTTTAATGATTGTAACATCTGGTAAAATGCTCAGAATACACACGACAGATTTAGTGAGTAATGTTTGCTGATCTGTCCAATTCCTTATCTTACATCACTCTTCAGTATTAGAAAAGCACGAACCACAAACCAATAAAACATAAATGGCATATTTGTGTCCGTGTATTTAAAAACAATTGTGAAATATTTGACAACTTGGTACAGTAAGAGGATATACCACAGAAAATGATGCCCATTTGTCCCATTATAGAACAGCTTCAATATAATCTGCAAAGGAACACATGATAATGTACACCCACCTTCTAGTTTCTGAAACTGGGTCAAGAACTCCTTCAACTTCTCTACTGTCTTATCAAACTCCTGTCCAGGAGATGACATAAGAATTTCCACACATTTTTGAAGCATGGTTACCAAATCACACTTATTCAACATCCTAAAAGACACAATTGTTGACACAGAACGATGAAATGTCTTTCAATGTCTTTAGCTGAAAAAAAAAAAAAAAAATTGAATAAAATCCTTTTAAAAGAGAAAGCCTCCAAGATTTCAACAATTCAGTCTTGCTGTAATTTTTCTTGCTGTCATTAAGAGAAACAAACAAACAAACCCACAACAATTCAATTTGGATAGATGTCCTTCAATTTTTTTCCTCTCTCCCCTTCTCCCAAGAATTGGCAAGGAAAGCTTTATTTCTACTCTACATAAAAGACTGACTAGGTACATGATTATAATTTTCTGATACGTATATATTCACACATCCAAAAAAATCCATTACTCTCTGTGACTCAGAATGAGTTCTCAAACTAGATTCAAATTACTGCCTTCTGTATTTAATTGGTATGAATCTAACCACTCCTAGAATCACAGATTCACTTAGGTAGGAACAGACCTCTTGAGCTCATCTAGTCCAACCTCCAGCCTAGCATTTACTTAGCTTTATTTATTTATTAGGGCATTTTATAAACGTCACCATTTCAACGCTCAGTTTCATTCACAACCTATCAAAGCAAGTTCCTGCAATATTCTTAAGTGAACTCCAGAATCAGTCACTGCCCCAAGCCAGTATCTTTTCACATGCATTCACATGACTTTTTTTCACGCAGCACAAGAGATTCCAATCAACACACCCAATGGTTCTGAACTATCTCACATTCATAATAGCTGTGGTTACTAACAGCCTTACTCAGCTTATTCTTGTGCTTTTGCTTTGTCTTTAAGAAGCACAAAACAACGATGCTAACAGTTTAAGGATTTCAGAAGACAGAGAAAACACAGATAAACAAAGAGACCATAACAAAGCAATGAAATGATGGGAGTAGGTCTCACGTCAGCTACCTAAACGTTGTCTCAGGGAATTTCAGGGATACATGAATAAGAGTCTAGGGTAGCTTTGTCGATGTCTGGAAGGGCAATTGCAATTCAGGCTGTAGTTTCTGATTGCCAGTAGATGTTTATCTCATTTATGGTTATGGATTTTTACAAGTCAACAGTTGCTTTCAGATACATTAATTTTGTATAGAAAAGGAGCAGGAGCTAACAAAAAGAAAGGATGACCTTGACCACAGAAGAGGAGAAAACATTTAATGTCTTACAGAGTATAATGATTAAACAAGACAGCCTTCTTCCAGTCATAAGAAAACACTGCAATAGTTAAGCACATAAAACGAAGAGCACACCACGATTTACAGATCTGTGAGTAGAAGCTCTTTTCCATTCATTTATTTTAGAAATATTATTCAGAAAGAACCTGCAAGTTCTAGGAGCGTCTTTGATACAGGAGCCTAGAGAAAAACTGACCTGGGCTATGAGGCTCCAACAACTGGCAAAAGGATGGTTATTACATATTGAGAAACAGAAAAGGATCCCTTTAAGCCTTTTTTGTGGCTGAGATTACTGCAAGGTATTCCCGGTATCAGAGAAAGCTAATAAGAAAGGAAGATCTCAGATCATCCAGAGACATCCAATGAATGTATCTTATTACTATACGAGTTATGAAAGAGAAGAAAGGAGCCAGGATGAAGCCCATAGAAAATCCCTCAGAATGCTGAAGCAAGGATCATCTGAAGGGGTAACAAGTGAACAACAAAATGACATGGAAGGGCAGGACCGTGATGAGCAGCAGTATGTGCCCAATGACATCAACGACTAGAAGGCAAAAGTAGAATACAGCATCAAGACAGAAGATAGGTCAGGTCATCCTCAAAAAGTTTTGTCACTTAAAATCCTGGCCAGATATCCAAACCAGTTGGCTCCCTAAAAATCAATGAAGCGAGACATACACCAACATCTCTTCATTATCTCTCTTCTGATTTGACTGATTACCTGCTAATACTCACACACTCTTCCCCTCTCCCCATGATATTTTCTGGGCTCTAGAGAACTAGCTTAACATAAAATAACTACTTTCCAGATTGCTAAAGTTAGATCACCTGAAACATTAGTTTTGAGGACAGCACTTCTGGCTGTATAGAAGGGATAAAAGCAGTCTAAGAAAAGGCTGAAGTAGACAAAACCAACTAACCAAAAAGCAAGAAAAAGGAACTCAGGGTAACTGAAAGCTCTTCCTTCAGACGTAATTTATGAAGAGCAAAAGTGAGATCATGTTGCAAATTGAGAAATAAGCTGATCAAAAAATTCTCAATTTTTACTGCCTAAATGAAAAGAGATGTGCTCCAGAAAATATCAAAAAGAATAACGGAAGGGTGAACATATGGAATATCAATAGGTGGCAGGGCCTCTGGGAAAACAGAGATATTAAAGAACAGTCAATAACTTCCATAGGCGAGCATAGGAAGGTAAGGGGGAGATTGTGAGTGGAAGCACAAAGATCACATTTTATCATTTTCTTCTAAAAGATAGCAGCACAATACTATGTAAAAAAAACAGAGATGAGAAAACAAGTGTAAAACAGAGAATGGAGTTAAAGAAAAAGCAGAAAAAAATACAATCACAGCTAGAATTCTAATTATTTTAAGGAATCATGTTGAATGAGCTGGGAAAATGACAGAATTCCTGAATTAGAAAAAACAAAATCATTTATGAAAGCAATAACCCTGATCACTGCTATTTTTATTCTACCTTTTATTTTCTACTTGGTATTATCTATTCTACCCTGAGCAGTGATATTTCTATCAGAACCTCCATACAGTGGGTGCCAGGATGAAGGAAAAAGCAGGAGGGAGATGAACTGGTAAGAATAAAGAGGGAGCAAGCCAGAATCTGATGAATTGAGAGGCAGAAGAATTCAGTGGAGGAAAACAAATTAAACATAGGAGGAGAAAAGGGAGAGGAAAAAATGACCATGAGTTACTAGAGATTACAGAATAGACAGTACAGGAAAGCACAATGACACATTTGTAGACACGGGCTGATAAGTGATTGAGCACTGTCAAGATTCGAGAGTCAGAAAAGAATTAAGAAGGAACGACTGCAGAGATGACAACTCAAGCAAGAAATCCTTTCAAAGGGATGAGAATAAAAATAGAGCAAAGTGGTGGTGTGGGAGAGAAACTCAGTATGTCGAAGGTACAGTGTGGAGAAAATGTTTCTTATGTGTATGAGCCCAGACAGCGATCCTTCACCCAACACTGACATGGTTTTTCTATTCAGTTTTACTGTCAGACATCAAACCTCACAAGGCCAGAGGCTCTTGAGGAGGCAGTTATGGTAACAAGTGTTGTATCAGCTCCTTGTGTGACAGAAACAATGCATTATTTGAATGAATGCAGCTATCAGGAAACAGTCATTTGCCATGATAAAGCATGTTTAGAAGTCAGTAGCTGCACCACTGCAACTGAAAGGTTTTCTATTATGAAAATTGCCTTAGGTGACTTTTCTATTTTAAACACTGATGGACAATGCAAATATAGGCTCTCCTAAAATCCTAAACGCAAAAAATTAGCACAATCCCTGCACAATCCATCAGCGCAAAAAATTAGCACAATCCCTGTACAAACTGGTAGACGTCTATGAAAAGGAAAAAAAGCAGTAAAATAAGAAATAAGAAAGCCTCAGCTACTCATTTGGAACAGATTCTCATTCTTCAGAATGGGTCACAATTTAGGCAAGCTAAAACAACTTTGTTGAACAACTGTTAACAAGAAGGCCTTCAAAAACACAGCACAATAATGTATTGAAAGAATTTCTAACACAATCATACTTTAGAAGACAAAGTCAACCGATGTTCTCATTCACACAAAGGCACCTTGATGGCTTTGGCATAATTACACAGGGCATAAGAGATTTTAGAATCTGGCTGAGTTTCACAGAAAACAGTAGGAACAGAAAATGAAAAAAGCCATTATACTTGCAAACAACCCCACAACTAGCTGCAAAGCTTCCAAACAGGTAGCATCCTCGGCTTTAAGTTCTAGTATAACAGATGACAGATATTCTATATGTGTACAGTGGTATTAAAACAAAATGGAAAGGAAATTCACCTTACTAGCTGAAGAAATGACTCATACTCCTCTGTCTCCCACACACGGTTTTCCAAACATGCACAGTGCAGCTCCCTGATCTGTTATGCAGAAGGTAAAGAAAGAATAACGTTTTTTTTTTGTTTGTTTGTTTGTTTTTTTTCTTTTTTTTTTTTTTTTAATCAAGCAAAGCAATGGGGAACTCCTACAACAATCTTTTCAAAGTAATATGTAAATCCTTTGGAGCTTGTTTCCCAGAGATGCAGAATGACCACAACAGAAAATGAGATTATTTAGTACCTTACACAACTAACTTGCCGGAGTCTGTATTTATCACTCTGTACCAGGTAACTGCAGAGACCAGAGAGGAACTTGAATCAAATGCCCTGGCTAAAACATCTCTTAAATTTCCAATACTGGATAGTTTACTCCAATTTTGTGGTTAGGGCCAGACTCTAATAACAGCGTGCAATAGACTGAGAACTAACAGACAAATGCACACGCACAGAATATATTTTTTTAGTGGAAGAAGAAATTGAGAAGGTAGATTTAATGACATTAGAGCAATATGGCTATTAAGAGCCATTATCACTGTTCCCTTGCTATCATTTTTTTTGTACAGGTTGTTAAAACTCAGTCTCATCCTCTGAATTTGGCTATTCTAGGTCGTAGAAGAGTACACATTGTCTGCAATACATACGGAGTGTTCCAGATGCAGGAAAGTCAACCTGCCAATTCTCTTGCTGATCTGTCCATCTGCCTCCTCCTACAAACTCCTTCCTGCTGACTGATGAAGTATCATCCCCACCACAAAAGAAAACACATGCTGTTCCTCTCTGCCCATAGCAAGAAAGAATCTGTCTCCATTTGAGAAGTAGAGGGCAAAACAGCAGAAGAGAAGATATAGAGAAAGAATAAATACTTGTTCAGGTGTCATACCATGAAACAAAACATGCTTCACTAAAATGGAGTAACAGTACCTCACCTGCTTGCCCAAAGGAAACTTTGGAAGAGCAGATGTGAAAACATGAAGACATCTCAGAACTGGAAAATAATTTTCATGGTAAACATTCAGGTCCTCCAGCAACTTCTGTACTGTTTCCTACAGTGACAGAATAATTGCTTTGTAAGTCATTCTGACATTCATTTGTTAGAACTCTAAGGAAGTACTTAAAATGACTCTGGGGTTTTGACATTCTGGTGTGCTGTGACTTAAATCCCCAATATTAAATTAAGACCACCATGCAGAAAAGTTTTATTTCAACAGTTTGCTGCAATCACACTGCATATTTTAAACTTCACTTTCCTCTTCCATCTCACTGAAGAGCTGTTATTGATTAGCATTATCATCTTATCATTTGCAACTATATTTAGCTGTCGTTTGGCATGCAATCTCACAATAAACAAGACTATACTTTTAATATGCACTGAGAAATTATATAGCTAAATTTATTCAAATCCTTATTATTTGCATTTTTATATTACAAACATGTTTTTAAAATGTATTTCTTACATGAAGGGTGGCTCCTGTTTTTACTAGCAAGTTATACATAAAAAGAAAGTTTCACAGAAAAATGTTCTAGAGTTGCTGCTTCTATGTGCTCTTAAGTAGGCTTGCTGAGTCAGAGATTGAGATCTTCAGAAAAAAATAAATAAATCATGTATTAGGAAAAAGAAATTATGAACTGCTGCTATTGAATTTACCAGATCGCACCTCATTATCACTGGCTTCCCTTGGAAGGATATGCAAGGCTTCTGGAAAATCCTACTAGAAATTTCTGGTAGCTGTATTTAAGTATTTTAGGCTCGTAACATTTAAGTTCACGAATCAAGAAATCTTCTCTCATCTGACTTCAGTCGAAGATCAAAAGAGAAAAACAGGGCTGTCTACATTTTTAGTACCATTTGAATCAACTCTGAATATACTATTCCAAATGGAGAGGAAAAGAAACACAAAGCAACAAAAACAGAACAAAGAAAAAAAAACACACACCCAAGCCACTGAAATTCACTACAGTTAAGCTGAAAATATGGATATCAAACATAAAACAATAACAAAAAACTACAACAATAACAAAAAAAAGTTACGTGCTACTGGCAATATAAGGAAGATTCAAGTGGAAAGATGTAAATATCATACTGCAGGCTGAAAGTAACAAAGACACTTGGTGCTGCAGAGAGCTTTCCAACGTTAAAAAAAAGGTCCAAGATGATAAAAAGCATTAAGATGTTTCTCTCCATAGACTTTTTATGTATTAAAATTTAAGGGTCATTGGTTTAACAATTATTTAAACGTCTTTCCAAGTCATTCCAAGTCTCTAAGACAGACATTTATAAGTTTGTATTTATATTCTAAGCAGAGTCATTAAAAGAAAAAAAATCTTCACCATAAAAAAAGCTGAGAGAAGGAAACAAGTTCTGTTTAATGCTGCTAAATCAATCTTATTCCCTCAACTGAGAGGATTATAGCATCTATACTTCCCTCATCTGGTTTCTCAGATCAAAACAGATGAGGTTACGTAAATTAAAATGCAGTAAGACTATGCATTTTGCCAAGTAACAGAGTGGAAAGACAGTCTGTTTCGCCCCTCATTTCTGTTTTAGAGGTTGAAAACATTATGGGAAGGCCATGCAACATTCTTTCCATATAGATCGACATATTTACATAATTTCAAATGAAATTTGCCATGAAAACTTTCAGACAACATTGTAATTATTTAGGATGTAAAACTGCCACAAGAAAATGCATTTAAACACAGATTATTTAAAATTATTTTAAATAGGTGGAACTCCTCCCTAAATTACTAAGAAAAAGTGGTAACAGCAGATAGCGGTTGGAAAGCAGCTAACATGGAAAGCAAATATCAGCTGATGTGGGATATTGCAAGTTTGGTTGATAAGCCTGAATGGCAAGTTTACCTAGTCCTGAACGTGAACAGTAAATTTATATGAAGTACAACCATAGCATCCTTGAAAGTATTTCCAAAGTTAGGAATGATATTGTAGGTCAAGAACACATACAGGCATACAGAACAAATCTATGCAAAAGCTTATCAGTGCAAAGTTTTTCCTTCCCAAGCAGGTAACACTACCAGCCTGGCAACGCAGTAACAGTCCTACCGCTATAGCAGAGATTAGAACTAGCGCCTTAAGGTACAATTGGTTGGAAGCATCATACGCATGTAAGCACAAGAATTCCAGCTGTTTTTTCCCCCAAACTTCCATGGTGGAGTGGACTTACAGAATAATGGGTACATTATACTTATTAAACATACTGATAGATATTAAAATTCAAAGTAGCAGCCCATTAAGTGGTGTTTGTTTAAAGCAACAGCCACTATTGCTCATTCCCACTCCTTCCTTCTTTTGTTCCTGTTATTTCAGCAGAAAGATTTATGTACCTGCAGAGAGAATGGGCTGGGGAAATTGTTCTGCAGAAACAAACCAGCAGAAAAAAATCCACATTTTTTTTTTGTTTTGTTTTGTTTTTTTTTGGTCAGGTTACTTTAAGTTGGATTGTTTCTCGGATTATATTCATAGTGCAGCCATGCAAGCTGTTGTGCCAGCACATCTGCTGAGGTATGAATAAACAGCATGGAAACAGCAATAGCTTAAGCTATTTTTGACACTGAAGACTAAGGATCATAAAATCCCATATAAATCATCTCTAGCCTTGACTACTTGAATCGCAATGCACTCACAAATTTGTCTGCTCTCTTCCAACCATTAACAATGTTCTTCACATCTGATAAAGTTCTTACAGTCCAGGAAGACCTGCTAGGATACATTAATAGAATCATAGAACAGTTTGGGCTGGAAGGGACCTTGAAGATCATCTAGTTCCAACCCCCCTGCCATAGGCAGGGACACCTCCCATTAAATCAGGTTGTTCACATAATAACAGGTTTCTCTCTGGTCGTACCATTTCCCTGACAGGTTAGCTATGCATCTACAGGGAGCAGTTCAGCTAATGCAAATTAAAAACGCATTTTTCTTTCACTGTGTGATGAATTCCTAAAGTGCTCACAATAGCAGTACCCTGATTTTAATCACTTGACAAACCTCCAGATAAGCATACAGAAACATAAAGTTTTAATCCTGTACAACATCTAGTGTGAATGTACACCTTGAGAGCCAGTCTGCCCCACTGGATTCAGTCAGAGACTATGGAAGGGTAAGAGCTGATGAAGTAACCTCTAAGATCACTTACTCATTCTTCAACCATTGCACTGTCCGTCTGAGTAAGCATTAAAAGACCAGGCCATAAATAAACCTTGCAACCTTCTTTTTAAGCACTTTTATTTCTATACATAGCTAAAAGGTGATGTAAGAAAAGCTGTGCAGCTTTATATAAAGGTATATGCAGCAAGCCTAGAGATTTGGAATTTTGACTAGCGGATTCTCATTCTCCATTACTGGATATGAAGCACAGTATGCACTGTACAGAAAATGTTATACAGATCTGTACATCTTAATCGTGTAATTTATTATCTTCCACATAAGCCAATACATTTGGAGAGTTACTTTTGCTCTCCAAAGGCATTCTTAAAATTTTACCTTTAAAAAATTGTCTGTTGTCAGCAGTGCAATCTGCTTCTCTGATGTTTGATTTTCCACGTACCTGGATGGCAAGGAAAAACAGGAACACAAAAATTATGATGTAAACTGTGCTTAAAAGGTTATAAGGTTAAAAATTTCAAAATGTTTATGCTAATATAAGGATTTACTTGAAAAGATTCAAAAAGGGATAGCCATATCCCAGCAAGTTGAAAAGCCACAGCTAAACCCTAGAGATTATGCTCCATATCAGCTTAACAAGTTGAGAACTGATTTATGGTTATTTGTCATAATAGCTTGTTTCTGTATTAAGTACAAGAGGGAAAAAAAAGTTCAAGTGATGCAACAGATTGCAAACCACAGAAGCTGTACTTTCCATACCAGATGATAAAGGGTTCCTGAAAATATTTAGAACTGTCCTCCTTTTGATGAATTTACCTTTGTTATACAAACATATGCTCAAGCAGCCTACAGTTATCAGTTAAGTTTACAGATTCCTTTTCTCTTTTCCAATGCTGACTAAATATGTGAGTGTCCCAGAATTTATTTCCCCCTCTTACCTTCTAAAAGAGGGCAGCCTTCGGATGTTTTCACACTGATTATGTGATAAAGAATTTATTCTCTTCTTTACTTCTTCTCCCTGATGGCAGCACAGTACACTAAGAGGCTGGTTATAGAAGTGCTCCACAATACAGAGCTGAAAAAGCAAGAACCAGGGACGTTAATAAAATTCATCCTCCCTGCTATACCTGCCTTTTAAGGCTTTCTTATGCCTACAGTGCATATTCTATAATGGTAGTAATGGCACACCTTTAAAAAAAAATTGTTACAGTTCATATATATTCCACAACTCACGTCACTACACTACACTGATTATTCAGTTTTAAATACAGTCATGTAACTACCTTTTTGCTCTGTGTGCTATTCATGTGCAGTACCTAATTGTTTCCCCTCTTGCAAAACCATAACTATAGCTTGTCAAATATTTTCTATTCATTTATGGAAATTACTGCATTCTTTAGGTTACATATTCAGCTCTAATGTTCTTAAATAACAGAGTACATTTAAAGATATGAAAAGCAACTGCAATATATAAGCAAACTTATGTTCTCACTTCATCTTCTGTTTCACGTACACAAAAAGATATTGCTAAGTTCTTACTATGCACAAATACAAATATGCTCTATCATTGATTTTATCTGTGCTGAATATGCTTTGTGTCAAGGCCTTGCAAAACAGCAGCCTATCTCATAGAATCATAGAATATCCCAAGTTGGAAGGGAACCATAAGGATCATCAAGTCCAACTCCTCACACCACACAGGTCTACCAAAAAGTTTAGACCATGTGACTAAGTGCACAGTCCAATCTCTTCTTAAATTCAGACAGGCTTGGTGCAGTGACTACTTCACTGGGGAACCTGTTCCAGTGCGTGATCATCCTCTCAGTGAATAACCTCCTCCTGATGTCCAGTCTAAACTTCCCCTGCCTCAGCTTAACACCACTAATCTCAATCACATCCAGTCTTAAAAACACAAGAAACAGACAAACAACCTCACCAAAACCATTTAAAACTAAAACCAAAGGGGAAAGACACTTCCTGTCAGAAATGTTAACGTCACTCCTAGACATAACTGAGGTGCTCATCACCTGTAAAAATCACTTAGGAAATCTGATCTGAAATTGCTTCTTTGCACTTGAGTTTAAGGCACAAAGTCATAGCCTGTGAGGGTTAGGACTTGTACTTCCACATCAGGCCAGTGGGGAATCATTAAGTTATGGTGACTCTTTCAAATAAGAGAAACTGAAATATACAGAAGCCTGCACAGGTCTGCCTGAAGGAATGGGCACTACTGCCAGGGATATTTCTCCAAGCCACATGCAATCACTGAATCTTAAATATCAAGGAACCCAAGACATTCTGGATGTGTAGGACTGTAAAATGGCAAGTTTTACTAACAGGCTCCTTTGTGGCACCAATCAAAAAAGATACACAATTTCACAATCTTGCATTAAACAATTCCTCAGAAAACTCTTGTCCACAACCCAGAAAAGCTACGTAGAGACTTGGACACAGAAATACATCTAGATACAAACATAGGCCAATAAAAATATACTCTGCATGGACTTGTTTATTATTAATTTTTAATAAACTTTATGAAGCCTTCCACTTTGTCTTCCAAGAGGGTAAATGAAACTCTTCAATTGCTGCACAGCTACTTGGAGCACAAGAACCACCTACTCTGAGGCACAAAGCAAGTGGCCCTACAGCTTCTATTTCTCTGAAAAGGTAAGCACTGTGCATCCAGAAATTATTCCAGAAGAGTTCCAGCAGGAAGCGAGGAAGAGATACTGGTGTAGCTTACTCACACCATGACAAATTCTGTTCACAGCCCTAAGAACCTGGTACAGAGGAACAGAACAGCAACTTGCTACACATCCAATTGGAGAGTTCTGCCAGGGGTGTTGGAAGCCACAGTTTAACCCATAGCTGTATAGAGGCCTTCCCTATGCATTAAGGCAGGCCACCTTTTTAAGTTTAACTTTTAAATATACCTTTTTTTTGTGACAAAATAAGCTAAAAAACTGATTTTAAATGCTTCCTTATACCTGGCCCTGTAAGTTTTTCTTTAAACCTTTAGCAGAGAAACACCCACCTGTTCACAGAACTGATATGTTTTCAAAGGTCATTTTTTTCATCCACTTCAATAACAGCAAGAACAGGGTCAAAATATATATATATATATCTTTCAATGCCTAGTAATAAAACTTCATTTTCAGCACCCGTTATTCGAGATCTTGTTACTATCACCTACCTGAAAGCCTTTGATAAAATTCTGGACAGAAAAATCATGGTACAAGAATATGTTGATAAGAACCTGCAGAACTTTCTCACTCAGTTTAAGTGGAAACTGGGTTGTTAAAAGTACCTGAGGGAGACAAAAAGGAAAATGTAGCCATAGGAGAAATTCTTTCCTGAATTCAATTTAGCAAAATTTCTAAGTACAATACAACTCTCAGAATATGTTAGCATGTAACTAAATGAGTTACTAAATACACTACCAACTTGTAAAAACTGTATTTCTACTAGTACAAATACCTGTGTAAAGACTTTCAGTTTGTTACTTCAATACATTTTTCTAAGTTCCTTTTACTTATAAGTGAAGTTTGAAGTTAGTTTTAGCTTAATGTTGATTTTGTATTATTTTTAAGTTACAAACAATAGGAAACAGATCTCTGTAACAACCACTTTCAGCATGTTCAGAAATCCTGCACAAAGTGGTATAACAGAAATCACAAAGGCAAAGTGTCTATATGAATTAACCATTTGGATAACTCTGCTATTTTTTGATAAGTGGCAGAATTAAAGCTGAGCTCTTTTTTTTTTTTTTTTTTAAAGATTTATTTTTAAGGCTATCCTTTTCTGAACAAAGCCAAACCTGGATCAAAACACTAGTCTAATGAAGATGTGGGGATGTCAAAGCATAAGTGTCCCCGTACGTATGCACAGATATCAACACAAATGAAAGATGAAAGGTGTGTATCAATGTAGAGAGGAAGCTCTTGGTATTGATAAGCTGCCCTGCAGTTACGTGTAGAAATATCCAAAATTCACAGCTCTCAGGAACAGATTCCATTCTAAAAGCTTCAGAAAAACTTGCTTGTAGAGCCACACCTGTACACTGTTCTTGAAGACACACACACACCCCCTTACTTAGAAAGGGAATTACCTTGTCAATTATAGTAGACAGGTGCTCCTTACAGGAAAGGGATTGGAAAAGCTCTATGCACAGCAGAGAGGAAACAGAGTGAGGAAGTAAGCTGTGGATAATCATTGGAGATGTAGCGATTCCAAAAATCAGTACTAGAGGTAATTCACAGATATGCTGACTAGATCATGGGGTGGGGAGGGGAGAAAAAACATAAGTTACATTATAGAAAATCATAAATCAAACACATTCTATTACTACTACAGCACTGAGCTCAAATGACTTACCTGCAAGAAAAGGACAAATTAAAAGATTTGTCACCAGTAAACCAGTAAAAGACGAGTAGTAAAAGGGGAAAAAAGGAAGCTACTTAAAACCTTAAAGAAGAAAACCAAATTATATTTTACAATTCAAATTTCAGGAAGCAGCATAAAAAGCATTTTCAGTTATAGTATTGCACTGACCCTATCTTCCCAAAAAGTTACATTCAGAGAACTGAATCTTAGCATTTGATTTTTTTCCAAAGAAATAAAGAAAAATGGGAAGACTTTGAACAGCTAACAGTCGCAATAACATTTACAAATTTTACACAACTTAGTAACAGTAAAATAAATATGAAACCTCTCTGAAGTTCTATCTTCCCATTGTACTTAAAAAAAAAAAAATCATCTTCTCCAGATTCAATCTTCTACAGATATTTTTTTTTAGTACATGCTTTGAGAACTGACAGCCAGGACTTAATGCTGTATTCACTGGGAACAGCATAAGTACAGTATTTTCAGTATTATTTCAACATTATATTCCATTTTTTTTATTTGGAGTATCAAGCAGATACGAATTCTGCTATCTTAAATCTCTTCTAGGTTAGAATGGACAATTCGTTTTCTTTGTCGTTACCACAGCCACACTTTTTGACCTTTCAGCTGTCACCCCACAATTATTTCATTTCTCTAACTCCTAAAAAGTCCTTGCTATAGACTTAAACATAAAGGGGGGGGGGGGGGAAGGCTTAACGACACAAAATACAGTCTACTTTAAAGATTTATTTGCAAATAGTAGACTGCAACAGACCTGAACTAGACTTGAATGCATTCTACATGTTCATGATGAGGTATCTATCCTTACTACAAAAAACAAAACAAAGCACAACACTTAAAAAACAATTAAAACCTCATCTTCCCCTGCCCTACAGCCTAATTATTTTGAGATGATTATGATTTCTGTTTTTACATCTTGAAATGTTCCCTTTAGAGAACCCATCTGCCAGATTTAAAGTAGCAAAAAATTTTATTGCAGGCCTCACAGCAAGTGAAACTGCTTAGCCATTTTTAGAGGTGATGTCAGACGTGCATGCTGCAACTGAATTAACTCTGCAGCTGCAGCTCTGATCCTACTGTAACTGAACAGAAGATGCATGCTCTTTTTGGAGAGTGGCAGGGGTTATTGATCAAAATGCTGGAGATGATATTAAGGAAAACAGTATTAAGGAAGGACAGAAGCACCTAAAGTAGTCAGCTACTCATTACATATCCTGGTTAACACAAACTATATCAAACCAGAACATTTCTACCACTTGTATTAGTAAGCTAGAAAACCTTAAACAGTTTATATCAGTATCACAGAACGGTCGAGGTTGGAAGGGACCTCTGCAGATCAGCTAGTCCAACCCCCCTGCTGTTCTAAACAATCGCAAATAGAAAATGGGTAACAAGAGTGGAAGAACTAAACTTCAGGTCACATTACCTGCTGATAACTATGAAGTCTTGAAGTACTTTTGTGGTGAAACTTTCCATATCTTTGAAAATAACCACAACTGGAGGAGACTGCCAGTGTCTGGAAGAAGTTCTTTTTTTGCTTGGAGTCTCAAAATCTGTTTTCTTTAAAGCCAATAGTTACACATTAATGAACAGAAGACAGTAAAATAAAGATTGAATCACATATGTACAATGTTATAATGCTCTAAAGTGACACGGCTGACTTTTTTTGTACATATTTTGTACATATCTTGCTACAACTGTACGTATTATAAGCATCTAGAACCGCAAATTTTCTTCTTTCTGTCTTGCATAGCAGGAAGTGCAAAGAATAAATACTTTTTCAAAAGCTAAACAAACAATAACACATTCAACAAAGACAAGGCTAGCTCTGTGGTACAGAACCAGTAAAAGTGTGTTGGGATTGAGGAAAAAGTTTTAGCTGGGTACCTGGAACTTGCCCATTTTCTATACATTTATACAGTAAGAAAAACTGCAGGTACTCATTGAATTTTTATTTAACACACTGCTCACAAAATCAGTTCTAGCTTTTATTCATTACAGAAGAAAATACTTGAATAAAACATAATTAGTTTTGTTAAATAGAAGGATAAAAAACATTTACAGTTATTTTGTCACTGCTTTTCAACGTAGTATGGGTTGCAGATGACATACTGCCACTAATAACATGATAATAAACATGATGACATACAGCACTAAAATGGTGCCTCTCCCCCAGATGGCTGTTCCTTCTTGAAATTTTGTTTTAACAAGCAAAACATCTCACCGCTGCTGGCAGAATAGCATCTGGCATGAATATGATACTGCATTTTAAGCTTCTGGTTCCCATGTAAATATATCATAAAATAGTACTTTACCCGATTTTCAGAATGCTGACATTCATACCTCATCAGAAACTAACTCCACATCTGTTACAGATTTACATTCAGATTACCTCAGTCTCAGTCATTTCTTAGTGTTAAATGAAAAGCTAACCTTTGGCATTTCTTCACTACTACATTGAGGTACTCAATTTCCTTTTTAAAAGAATCTAAATGTCGGACATTTTTGTAAACTGGTGATACAAAAACCAAAATCATACCTTTGTTACACTTTCATACCAGGTGATTAGAGAAGTCATTGAACAACGTATTCTATTCTGGGAAGTCTGTACATAGTCGTCTTCCTCTGATGAGTCCACATCTACGTAACAGTTCATCAGCTGCCCCAAGAGCTTCTGCATCAGATTTTTTATGCCTTCACAACACATTTTTAGACAGACAATAAAGCTGTTCAGTTAGTTGCCTAGAATCTTCGCACTTCCCCAACTCATGCTCTAAGAAATCTCCCAAAGTTCTTATTTTTCACTTCTCTAATTATTCTCCTCCTCTCTCCAGGATGCACATCTCACGCTCCGTAACACTTCAAAGTATTCATGGTATGAATGTCATTAATGCAGTAAAATGTATTAAGTTGCCTAGATAGCAACAATTACAACAATTCAAGTTAAGATGCACCTTTCCTAAACTTCACAAATGCTGTCAGAATGGCCTAAAATAAATGAAAAGGCCCATCAATAGCTCTGGGGAATGCTGTTGTGAGTGATTTAAATCTTTTTATTTAAATAAGCTTTTATATTTAAGTAAAGAGCAGAGGAGAAAAAATTTTCTACCCGTTTCTTCTGTGCTATTAAGCAGTTAAAAAACGTAATGCATAAATACTTGATCTGATCAAAAAACGGGGAAAGCCAACCTTCAATATCAACATGCAATACACAAAACAGCACGCTCTTGACATTCATACTATAACAATTTATTTCAATCTTCACTGTCTTAAACAGAACCGGACAACAGAACTGTACACCTCTTAAAACACAGTAAGCATTAGTGTGATGTTAATGTAGGACTGAACAACTCTAGGAGGCATTCAATATCCCTTCACCCTATTATTCTTACCTTTGGGGCAAAAACCAGTTAACTGACAACTTATTCAGATGAAGAAGCAAAGATACTGCAGCATTTACCTGAGCAATCTTTGGCTTGCAGCAAGGCTACATAAGGAGTAACTTCATTCTGAAGGACTTCTGAGAGACTTCTGAAAGTCACGTCATGATCTGTAACATTTACACCTAGAAGAAAGACAAACTAAGTGCATTTTGCTGTGGCTTGTGACCACACTGACGGAATGATAAAATGGACAGAAGACAAAAAAACAGAGATACCACAAATATTCAAGGAGGGAATTAAAAGCATCACACCATCTATGAGGTAAGGTGAAAAACTAGCACAAGATTAAACATGCACATTCATACTAGCCAACTGAAAGGAAAAAGGAATCACTGGAGAGATGGCTCACGTAGTACTTTGCCCTATGTTTTTATGAAAGATTTCACAAGGGTGCAAACCTGCAGGGAGTGGGATTGGTTTTCTAACTTCCCTGCCACTCATAACTGCAGAAGACATCCACAGTCATCTAAGCACTGGAGACAAAAAGATGAAATTTGCGTTCTCTAGAAAAGCAGCAGTGCAGACACCTGAGACCTGGATCCTCACGAGGCTTATGTAAGGGGGGAAATTACTGAGTTTCAATGAAATACATTCTGAATTTATTACGAACTACTCAACTTTTACTGCCTTTGTGAACATTCTTAGTCAAACAAAGAAAGAAAAAGTCTCTCCGGAGGGCAATTCAGAGCTTCTTCCACAGAAATATTCAAAGCAGAAACTTTCTGCTACCTACAAAAGCAGACTAACCTTCCAGACTCTGTTAGTGTTCACACAATAATTCTGCAGCACAGGCCTAATTTTAGGTTACCTAACATGATCCAGTGAATACATAACCAGGTTGCCCTGAAACAGGCTTAGATCTAGTTATAAACATTTGAAGCAAAAAAAAAAAAAAAAAAAGACAACTTCGGAACTTTGCTAACTTCAGTACTAAAAGCTTCAGCTGCTTTTTTCACCCTCTGCTCCTTTTCCAAGATAATGATGCTTTTCAAGTAGAAAACTACACAGAAAAATGCACTGCAAGAATCAACACATTAACATTTATCAGAAAAACAGAGGCTGTATAATCCCATAGTTAGTCATAGAAACCACTAAGGAAAATAGTGCCAAAAAAGGGGACAGAATCAAAACATCTCCATGGCATCGGGGGTGGGGGGGGGGGGAGGGGATAAAATCATGACCAGTTGTTGTCTAAGATGCACCATTAAGGAAGGTGTTCCTTACTGTACAACTACGTACACAGACAAAAGGGAAGCAGGTCAAATATTTCTTCCTTCTCCCATCCCAATCTCTTCTGTTAACATTTTTGAAAGCTGATGTTGCTCACACTTATTGCTGGAAATCAGCAATACAATTTCTTTGATCTCTGTATCAATTGCAAGTCTCTGTAAGAGAGCAAATGGACATAACAGAATGCATCTTAAAAAAATTACCTAAGACAAGAGCTGCAGTAGGGATTTCTCTGGACTTCATTCGACAATTCCATTCTGTTGTCTTCTCTTGGAACTCAGAATGAGACCGCCTCAAAAAATTCACAAGGTTATCAAATAACTGCTTATTCAAATCTTCCTCTATTTGCTGAAAACAAGCAGATAGTTTTTATTTATAGAAATGTGGAAACACCAGAATATCTTCATTTTCCTACCCTTTCCCTGCATTGGATTTAATCCTTAAAACTCCAGTGCAACATCTAATGTAACACTAGTGGTATTTTTTTTTCTTTTGTTGTTTGTTTTGTTTTTTTTTGGTGAATTATAAACTTGCCACTTTATTCACTATGTGGAAAACACAGACATTTCCCATCTTGGAACTTCTGGTCTAATGTCTCAACAATAACTTGTACAGCAAATGAGCTGAACTGTGTTGTCACACCACAGGCTTTAAAGGAGGAGATAAAAACACAGAGGCAAAGAGTAAGAGACACAAAAGGCATAAATATAATGAATGTTTATAAAAACTTCTATTATTCCCTCCTGGGTTAAAAAACTCCTGTAGAAATTTTTCTGAGAGATCTGTATGAGAACAAGCATTCAGCTCCTTTAAATTCAATTCAAATTGAAAGAAAAAGAAAGAAGTAGAATGATGAAATAAAGTATTAAGTATGTCTTATAGAAAAAAATACTAAACCACGTGACTGCCTCATTTGCTACACTGTCTTACGCCCTTCAGGATTATCTTCATACCTGAATACACAGCAAGGTCAGAGAAGTGCAGTGGGAGATACAACTTTTAAAGGCAGATATCTACTGGAAACATTTTGTATGTCTTTTATTATATATGTGCCTTTGAAAATCTGTCTCTAATCCACAATATCCCTTCTGCTAGAAGAGCCAAAAATGTGCTCTGAAGTTTAGAATTATCAATACACACTCTAGAAGGCTGACGAAAATTAAGCCCCTATTCCCAATAAAATCACAACTGAGATTTCTGAGGAACAAGTGCCACACCCAGCTGTGAACTTGACTTTAAATGAAGCTGCAAAGGTTGTCTCTAGCAGTATTGCTGAGGCAGCTACCAAAAGAGTTAAAAACACATCTCCAGGATGTTGCATACAATGCCTCCTAAAAAACCTGAGCTCCATTCCTATAACAGAGAAGAGTTCCCATTGCACACTTCGTAAAGGACTGAGGAACTGACAAAACACACAAAATAATCTTTTCACCCTCTACTTATTCAAAAATATTCTTCTGTCTTTTTGACATTGATTGTCTTCCTCTGAGCTCATGCCAGGTAAATTCTATGGCAACTGAGAAAAAACTATAACATGACATTTCAAAAAGCACAATTTATGCCATCAGCTTTACAACAACATCATAAGAGCTTCTCCATTACTATTCATCCCCTAACAATTGTCAGAGCTTCTGCTTCAGATTCCATCAGGCCTTGAGCTTCTGATTATTATCGTGCAAGCTTTCACTAAGCCAATCCAAAAAGATTTTGAGTCCTCATATTGCATGGTTCCAGGTTCTTCTATTTCTTTCACTGTGCATTCGTGAAGATTGAATTCAGTCCGCCATACCACTACACACTTGTTTAGCTTTCTTAAATCCACCTGTCTTCTTCTGTGAAAATAACTTCATTATTTGCACTATTCTGGTAGCTTTCCACCAAGTATTTTAGGTTGCTCTGCATCTCAAGTGACCAACTCATTTACTTGCAGGACACTACTCTGGAACCTTTGAAAAAAAAAGTTGAAAAATGTATTTGGCAATTAAATCCCTGTTACAACACTAACACCCAGTGAGGTTTTGCCATTTGTGGTCTGAAAACTATTATTTGCACCTTAGAGCTAAAATTACCATGTTACAGCCCTGCATTTGGGATTTGTGTTTCTAACCTGGATCCTGGTGTAACACCTGGAAGTTGTGACCTTACAAGAAGGGAATGTTTCCAAAAGCCCTTGATGAGATATATCATAACAAGAGTATTTGCATGACCACTGCTGAAAGCAGGGGTCAAACCCAGGATATCCTGCAATACTGGAACAAAAGAGGTCAAAAATTCACATTCCAAAAAAATTGAGATCAAGAGCATAATTCCTGCAGCACTTTTGCCAGCTTTTCATGTTGTGAGAAGCCTGAGAGGATGTCGTCACCAAATGCCACCACTGCAGCACAGTTTGCGATAGACAAAGTCCGAGAGTGTTCCACAACAAAGTACATGGAGGTCAAGTCCACTTCAGTTAGGTTCCAGAGAACTGAAAGAAGACCAACACAAGCATATAGCTTGCCATGAAATTGCCAGGTAGCAGTATCCTGGCAAACACTCCAGTAAAAATCTTGCCCTTAGTGCACTACCAGAAGCCCTAGAATAAGAGTCCAAATCAGCAGGTTTTCCACCATGGATCAGGTTTACTACACCAGGGTTTCAAAGTACAGAAGAAATAAAATTACAACTGGATAAAGCCCTCAGCTACCTGGTCTGACCTCACAAAATGATGCCACTCTGAGAAGGACTTCAGAGACTTTGAAAGACTAGAGACTTTTTAAGGTCCCTTCTAACCTTTGTTGTCACATGGTTTTAAGTAAAAACAATTATAATCTCAAAATAAAAGCCACCAACAGCGAAATATTTAGGACAGGAAAGAATGATGATTTTCCAGATGGCAACAGCTCTGTGCTTCTAAGTAGTTAAGGGAGGCTTTTACCATG
The DNA here is from genome assembly GCF_011077185.1 of Oxyura jamaicensis. Classification (NCBI taxonomy): domain Eukaryota; kingdom Metazoa; phylum Chordata; class Aves; order Anseriformes; family Anatidae; genus Oxyura; species Oxyura jamaicensis. The sequence continues at coordinate 81,127,674 of NC_048895.1, forward strand.
ATGGGATGTGCTGGCTGTTCTTGGACAAATATTTGCAGAGCACTAGGAAAAAAAACACTTAATCAACCTGAAAATCCAGCAGCCATGCTGGCTATGTAGAAGCACTGTTTCAAAAGCCTTGACAACAACGTGCCAAAGTAAGAAGACAAGAAAAGGTTTTCCAGAAGTGGCTACAGATGTCATTGTCCCTCTAGCTTCACTGAGTAACTGACAAGGCAGTTTCTGCCAGCGCTGGTGGCTAACCTGTCAAGCTGAAGCAGCTAGCAGGATGATACCAAATACACCTCCAAAAGCTTCTATTCTCTATGATCAGCACTGTGGTGTTGCGCACTGCTTTGCGCACCCCGGTTGTTACGGTTTGAAAAGCGTGCTGACGAGTCCAAGTGAGCTGGATCATGGAACAGTAGAAACAGAATTAGAGGAATTTACGAGTTTAGCCCAAGGGTCCAGATCATAAGCTCCATCCAGCTGGCTCCTACTGTATATCCCAAAACAAACCTGGGGGAAAAAAAAATCTCGTAATATTTAATGCCCAATAGCAGGCAGAGGAATACGGAATACTTGCCCAGAATCCTTGACACCGAATAGAAGAGGAAATCCCTGCTGTACGGAAGCAATTATTCATGCTATAATACAAGCCAGCTGGCTACTCAGACACCACAACAGCATGCCATCTACCACACAACAATTAGGAGGCCACATTTCAGTATGAAATTAACTCCTAACCCCACCAGACAAACCCACTGATACTGTCGCTGCTAACTCAACGGATTGAGCTTGCAGCCTTATCTTTCACTATTAGACATCCATGCAGTTGTATTCACATAAATCCACCGCGAGTCTTGGGCTGCTATGAGTTCTGTAACACTGAGGTCAAAAGCAGCCTGACGTCCTCAGAGGGCTGGCACACACAGAATAGAATTGGAGGTAGAGGGGAAAAAAAAAGTATGCCAGGAATTAATAAGGTCAATTAGTTAAAACAGAAGCTTAGAAGAAGGAGCTTAAAGCATCAAAAGCATGTAGTTCTGTGGTAAGAAGTAATGTGTAACTGATGGATTTTTTTATTTTTTTAATTTTGTATCCTAGGAAAGGATTTCAGTCTTGGTCAGTATTTCTGGCCCTTTAACAAATTGTTCTCTTAAGTGTGTAAAAAGAGACCTCCAAAAACAAAGAAGCAAGCAGCACTGTTATAAATGCTTTAGTATTAAGTGCAAGACTCACCTCTGTTTCCAATTTCACGTGCTTCCATAATGACTGACAAGTAGCAAACCGTAACTCGCTATCCTCTGAATCACTGTTTCCTTCCCTGAAGTAGTCAGCTAGAAAGCAAAGGGAAACACAAATATTATTAAAACAAATCATTTTTTTTAATTGAGAAGAATGCAAAGTACTCAACTGAAGCAAGAATATCTACGGATAAAGATATCTATATAGATAGGTATAGCAGATATATCCATATAGATGTAAGGGAGATGACTTTTCTCTTAGCCAGTTAATTAACTGCTGGTATCTGGTAGAATAAGTGAGGGAATAAGCAGAATCTATTGCCCAACTATACAGGCTTCAGTCAAAGAGCTGGCTTCTACCTCAAGTCCCAGATGAGCTAAAGGCTAAATCAGGGGAAATAATATATATATATATACACACATGTATGTATTAATATTAATATATAGATATGTATCTTTCCCTTGCTTCAGAAAGTTTTATGGGTCTGTCACTATTACTGTCTGATACGAATCACAAACACTTGCAAGAACACATGCAGAAGAAATCCTTTCTGTCTTCCTGGAAAGATGCAGTAACACCAGCTTCCAGGAAAAAGGAAAAAGAAAAAAAGAAAAAAAAAAACACAAGGTATACAAGGAATACTGGGAAAAGACTGTTAGGTTACATAAAACACGGTTTTTTTGTTGTTGGTGGTTTTTTTTAATACATGTATCTTTACTACCATAACTACCCCAGAAAAACTTTCAAGCACAAACCAAGCCTGTATTTTTGAATCATCTCTAAGCTGTCTCTCACTTCTACGTGAGCTGTTTAGAAAGAGGAAAATGAGGAAAAAATAACTCTCTTTCAAAATATCAGCACCTTTTTAGTAACACAATGTCTTGGCACATTTTTGAATGCATCTGGCTTCCCAGGTGCTCCTCTAGCTCACAGATACGAGTACAGAAACTCTCTACTAGCTTCCTAACAAGGGCAGAGCTGAAAGTAAAATAGGAGCTTGAACAGAAACAAGTCTGAGTAACATTTTTCTTGTTTTTCCTCCCAGCTTCACACAGTCTACATTTCATAAAATAAAATAGCACAGGTTTGCAACTGTCCTGCTCCCAGCAAACCAACACCTTGCTCCCAGCAAACCCACACCTTACTCCCAGCTGGTATAGCTTTTAAGGCTTCACTAACGCTACCTGGAAGAACACAAAGGCTGAAGGTAAAGTAAAAAGCCTGTTGTTACCTGTTGCTTGCTACAAGGCAACATTGAACATAACAGCTAAATTCTTCTGAAGACATGCAAATAAAAAGTTTGATTACAAGGTCCATTTGCTAAGCCATCCAAGGGAGCATTCAGCTGTGGTTTGACCTCTAAAGAGCCACAGGAGGAGCACATTCGATCTTTCAAATCACTAAAAAAAAACTTCACTGTAAATGATGAACAAAACCCATCCCTACCTCATCTTCTGTGTTCCTCATCTCCCCTGAACTATCATCTCATTTGTATCCCTAAGAAAAATCACTTAAATACATAACACACTTTGACGACACAGGCTTTGAGTTAAAGACAACCCAGCCACCACCACACTGTTGTTACACCAAAGAATAATATTCTTTATCACCAAACCTCAAACTGTATGTGCAAATGTGCACAGAAGGCCTTTGTGAGTTGCAAGAGTATTATAACCACACCTGGAACTTCACATTTGTCAGGTTTGGGCTTCCAAATACAACATATGCACATCAAAGTCATGTTTATTTAGAATACCATTTGAATCAACTGCTGTTAGCAGTCAAACTAGCTCCCTTCTGCTTCTCTTTTCAGAATACTCCAGTCAAATTCATTTTTCTGTGACTAAGTATGTGCTAGGTGGAGCAACACATTTTTCCAACCATGATTTATAGATCTTGCAAAAACATACTGTTCAGTACAGGGTAAAATTCCAATGTGGTTTAAGTGCATAGGTCTTGGTTGTTAGTTTATTTACCTTGCAATGACAGACTGGATTATATCTGCCTATCTCTCGTTCCCTGAGCCACAGATGTAACAACTCTCACACAAAAAAAAACAAAAAAAAAAAACACACTTGGGATTAATTTTAAAGCAGGTGCTGTTGTAAGTCCCTCTGGTAATGAAGGAACTGTGATGTTTTCCAAAGCCTTATTACTTTACCCTCTACTTTTTTAAAAACATGTATTTTCAAACTGTCACACTTTTTGACAGCTCTGTCCCTGCCAAAAACGTTTAACCTGGGAATAAGAACAGTTAGTTCCCTGACCAATTCTCAAAAAGCAACTATGTGAGCAGCCTTATTTATGGCTCCAGTAAGAGCCTGTCCCATTTGGTCTTCCTCAAATGCCCAGAGACTTGTATACAATGGATTGGAGAAAAGAAAGTAAATATAACAGACATTAGTGAACACAAGCCAAGGGGTGTTCACAAATGGCTTCTGCCAAAGTTGTTTGAGGAAAAGAAGAAAAACTACCCAAACAGAATAAGAATTATGAATGGATATAATTTCTGACTCCCATAGCTTAAAAGGGGCTCATTCAGACTCTTCAGATAGATGGTTTGTCAGTTATCAATTTATGGCTGCATGGAAAGTTCTCTTGTAACAAAAAAGAGCAAAGACGAAGGCCAGCTACACATTCTTGATTGCTGGAGATGAAAAACATTTACACTAACTTATTACTTCTGAAGAAACGAGTTTTCAGAAATAATGACATCAAGGAGCAACTGAAATCCTCACAGAGCTATGACAGAATTCAATCAGAACTGAAGCTTCCAAGATCAACCCTCCCAAACAGCAACATACATCAAAATGCACTAACCTGTTTTTTGAGACACCTTTCTCTTCTTGGGACTTGGTTTAAAAACAAAACAGCCCTGGAGAATAACAAGAAAAATATAAACTTCAAAATGAGCATCAATCCGACTGTGACTCCTAGGTCATTTTATTATCCTTTAATCGCAATGTTCCATCAGCAATTTAACCAAATTGCCAGCATCTTAAGGATACCATTAGTTGTGCTTTTATTTTCCTGTTTCAAGCTAGAAAAGCAGTGGAAACAGTATTCCAGAATATCTGTGAGGAACTTCTATCACCCTTCCATTATGTTATTCAATTCCCCCATCAGCTAGAACAGCAGCAAGAAGAATCGTTTAACTCCTCATGTACCTTCATTCAATAGTTTTAAAATTAAGAGGAAATGATTCCCTAGGGACACATCAATAGTTTCCTCAATACAGATTCAGTTAAAAGCAAAACAAAGCAAGTGGCTGAGATGCATAGAACAGGTGATCCAAAAGCCAATGACACCCTGCAACTGCAGAGGACAACAAATCCATCTCAGATCAGAGAAGTAAAGACAGATAAAAGCAGAATGACAAATGGTTGGAAAAGGTTCAGATAAAGAAAAACCCTGCCTCCAGAACTCCTCCAGATAGAAGTCATCTCACAGTTAGATGTGATCCATCACCAAGAAGGATGAAATCAAATGCAAGTACTAAGCTTTCAGTTCTGGGAGATTTTTTCAATTTCCTGTAGAAAACCTGAAATTTCTCCCCCATCATTCTCCGAAATCAATACTTATCTTCTTTCTGCAATTTCCTTTATATCAGCAGTAATAAGCTTTCCCCAGCTCTTGCTGTGAGGTTCTTGTGCCACAGCAAGAGTGAAGCAAAACCACAAATGTTCAAGGTATTTAAACAGACTGATTCAATCCAGTTTTTCCTAGGGAGATGCTTGCATAAACAAAGATTACTTAACTGAAACTGAGACAGTTCAGCCACCAGCGTAAGAATGATCTAATAAAAGTGATACTCTAGAAAGATGTTCAGTTTTTATTACAGTTCAGTTTTTATTACTGCTTTAGGAATTGGAAAAGTTCTCAGATACTTTTCATCTTACTACATATATTAAAAACCATCTAAAAATAGCTGGACAAAAGTTGGCCAGCTGTGTTGTCCATACCCTAAATGCTGTGGAACAATTCCACTACAAAAACCTTTGACACAGGCTTATTTATGCTGCATTACATACAGTAAGTCAGAACAGTAATTCATGAGAGGACAACTGGAATTGGCCCAAATTACTCAGGGGGTGGTGAGGCCCTTACACAGGTTGCCCAGAGAAGCTGTGGCTGCCCCATCCCTGGAGGTGTTCAAGGCCAGGCTGGATGGGGCTTTGGTCAGCCTGGGCTGGTGGGAGGTGTCCCTGCCCATGGTGGGGGGGGTGGAACTGGATGGTCTGTAAGGTCCCTTCCAGTACAAAGTGTTCTGTGATTCTATGAGAAGAACTGTATAAAACACACGAATGTAAGAAGAAATGATGTATGCTTAAGTCTAATGAAATATAAATATTATTTAATGCTTTACACTCAATGCAGAGATAAGTATGTAAAATGATCAAGTATTACATATAAGACACAGGACACAGCAGAAGGACCTTCCACTGCTCAAATACTTAAAAGCAACATTTTTACAAGGGAAACCGCTCGTTCTGGAGTCAATTTTAACTTCGGTTGGAAGCAGTTCCCCGTCCCCCTGAAAGCACGGTCACCTCCACACTGAAGAACCCTGACACACATCAGGGTTTCAGTAGAAAATAACTCGAGGGGAATGAGTCTTCGTACGATAAAATACAGTCCTGTGTGCTGCGACCACCTGCTGCTGCCCACGACACAACCAAGCAAGACGCCACACAGCGCGGTGCCGTACCACCTTTCAAGCGAAGCGCCCTCGTGAACGTTCCCTCCTCGCTACCGCCCCTGGCCATGGACCAAACGAAATCTTTCTGCCCGTACAACAACTACAACAACAACAACAACAAAAAATCACACAAATTTAACGCTTAAACGACGGCAAACACGACTCCCCTCTCACCTTGGAGACGGAACGCGCGCTCATGTCGCCCCCCCTCCCCCACCAACGGTCCCGTGAGGTAACGGCCACACGGCCCTGAGGAGGGAGGGGGCGGGAAGGGCCACGGCGCATGCGCAGTGTGGGGCAGGGCGGAGCTGACTGGGCGGGCGGAAAGCGGCGGGTGGGGGCAAGGGGCGGTGCTGACCTCCCGCCCCGCGGCCCGGTCATGGCAGCTTGCGCCTTCCGGAGGAGCATCGCCACCCAGGTAAGCCCTCCAACACGCCCTCCGGTAGCTGTGATCGGGGTTGCGCCGAAAGCGGAGCCGCTCGCCTTGAGCCCTCAGCCGGCTCCCCCCCCCCTCGGAGGTGGCAGTTGGTAGGGCCGGTTGCCAAGGGGATCGGCGCGGGCTTCGTTGGCCCGCCCACCCCTAACGGCTGGGGGGTGTCCGGTAACGGCGTGCAGGGGCTCGGGGATAACAATAAATAAATAAAATAAACATTATCCCGTCAAATAAAGAACCTATACGCCATGTTTTGTCTTGGCTTTTTTGTTGTTTTTGTTTGTTTTCCTTTTCTACGGTTCCTTTACTGTTCCCTGCGTTTGTGTTGCAGCTTGGAAAACAGCAAGCTTAAAGTACTTCATAGTTCTTTGATTCCTTTCTCCTAAGAGAAAATTTACTTGAAAATCCCTCACAGGTATATAAACAGGGAGCGGCACTTTTCCTGGGTCTTTTTCACTTAAGCCACTTTGTTTCAAATTCAGCTTTCGAAGGTTTTGGATCTGGCGCCAGAAAATTTAATAAAGTCCATATCTGCAGTTCCTGTCTCCAAAAAACGGTAGTGTTTGCACTTTATTTTACAATATTTTGTCAGCTTACATTATTTTTGATTGTGTTTGTTAGTGCAATGGCTTAACAGGACTTCAGAGAAAAAGAAATACAGAAAATCAAACCTAAGGTAATATACCGGTCCAATACCTTAATCTAATTAAACCACTCTGTTTTTTGAAGCAAGCTCAACGCAAATACAATTACTTCAAAAATATAAATAATATGCACCACTTGAATGGCAAACATTTCAGTGTTAATAAATGAACTACATGTGAAACTACTTAGAACCAATGTGAAGTTACAGATTTTGTTTCACTGTCATGCTTGAGAGGTGTAGTAATTTTGGAAGATAAACTACTTTTATTCATGGGTATAACTTTTTTTACTATGGAATGGTGATTTCACCCAATGTATTTTACAGTTGTATTAGATCAAAGGTAATATTTAGATTTCTACTGAAGCTTTCTAAACATAGCTAACTTTTGGGTACCTGTGACTGGCTTATGCTTGCCAATTAGACTTGCCATGTGCAGTCAGCTTGGATTTGTCAAATCTCCACAACAGTTCAACACTTTTCCATGATATTCATCTGTTTTTGTTGTTTTAGGCGTGTTGCTGATTTCCAGCTTTCCATTGCTTCTGTTCTAGAAGACCATTCTAGTGATTGCTTGGTGCAAGATCTTGAGCTTCAAGCTCAGAAGCTAGCTGAGAAGGTACCCCAATATGTTAATTCCATGTTTTGATGCAGTAATGAATTTACAGACTAGGAATGTAACAGGCATTGTAAAGTAAATGGTATTCTTTCTTCAAACATCTCTTTGAATCAGATATTAATGACTGCACCCATTGTCATTGTACACGGTCTTCACAGGTGATGGGAGGAACAGTTTTAGTTAAGTTTCTTGTGAAATTGTTGTTTTAAAATAGTTTGAGAGTAAGTAATATTTGTGAGTTAGGAGGCACTACCTAAAAGATATGCTGTACTGTTGACCAAAACTAGAGGAAAAAAAATGAGTACTTAGTGGCCTGAGAAATTAAAGATGGTAAAATCCAACATAAGAATGACAATGGGGAAAATTAATCTGTGGGTCAAACAGGCCAGAATTTGAACTAACTTTGACTAACTGTTTGAAATTGAGGTTTCTTAAAACGGCAATGTTTTCGTGGCCATTTCAGGCCATGGGAAACGTCAGTGTCTGAGTCATTAAGGCTCAATTTTTTTCTCTCGTGTGTCTGTGTTGTCACACACACTGTGTGAAGCTGTCAAATGCATCTCAGCCTTCGTGTGTTCAAAGAGATCATCTGCTGCTCGTAGCCAAAATAAAACACAGCCTGGACACACGCAAGGACTGAAGCAAAACAAATGTGTGACATTTCAGAGTGAGTTGTGTTCAGAGCTAGTAAGCATGGATCTGAAATAATAAAATCATTCTTTTTTCAACATGATGGATTAAATGATCTGTGATTGCTTCCAATCAGATAAATAGCATTAAATATTTATAGAGGATTACATTAATAATTTGAGTGGATTGAAATAAAATTTCCTAATTTACCCATTTTCATGGAGAGTTACTATTCTGTTTTGTTCTTATAGCTAAAATGTGACGCTGTAGTGAGTGAAATCAGCACCGGTCCAGGAACAGTGAACTTCACGATAAACAGGGAATTACTGGCAAAGGTGAGTATGATATTTCACGTTTGTTAAAGTTCCTCAATGTAAAACTATAAAATACTTAACCATAGTCTTTGATACTTTCTATGCATGTGTACTTGTTTTTCATAAATTTTCCTCACGGATTCCTGATGCTGCTTTGTTAGGTGGGCCTGGAACTGGCATTGAGGGTCACAGAAGTTTGTCCTCTTGAGGGAACAATGCGTCTACCCTTCAGTTATAATGACAGTCTTCTTTTTCTTCCATGTTTCTGCTCTAAAAGGCAGACTTCACATATGCTTTGTGTTTCAGAAGTACACAACTCAAAATTTTGGTCTTGCATATAAACTCTTATTTAAAATGAAGAAGGATGGTAGAAAGATAGCTGAAATAAAAGTATGTGACTTCAAATCTACCATTACGTACTTTGCTGCCAAAATTCTGCACAGTCCAATCTGACTGAAATTGAAATCTTAATTTATTAAACCAGTAACTTAGTGAAAGGAAGATATCACTCAGTCCATAAAAGTAGTGTGTTGGTTGCAGTCGGTCTGGATTATTTGCAAGATCTTCCCTTAGGATAGGTGTCTGGCTGGCGCTGTTCAGTTCGGAGTGAATCAAAGCCCCGCTAAGCCAGCTGAACTAACTTGGGTTGCAAGCTACATTGTGGTGGTATTCAAGGCATTAATCTAAGCAGCTTTCGTGGAAACAACATTGTGGTCTTAGAAAATGACCAATGTGTGATTTGGACAGATCTTACCTGATGCTGGTGAAGCTCTCTTCCTATCAGGGCTTCCACTGAGCGAGTCACTTAGGCTTGTTATCATCTTCTCCTGAATGATAGGTCGCCTTGTGAATTGCTAATGCCTAGGCATTCCTATCAATTTGCTGCTTTATTTATTGCCTAAAAAACATCTCCTTAAATTCTCATTAACTATCTGTAATCCATCATGATAAGAACATAACACCTGACTATTCACTGAAAGAATAGTGTTGGTGTTAAATTGTATTCACGGGCAGGATTTGACAAGGTGCTTTGTCTGTAGTGATTTTAGTCAGTATAATGAGTCAAGCAAAACCATGTGTCTGGCCTAGTAAAGTTTGCTGGAAAAAATGTGGGATTAGAACACTGAAATTTGCATTATATCACTGAGGAGGGAGGAGGAGATAAGACCTAGCTGTGACTTTCACTAATAAGGAAAATAGGTCTATAGTAAATTTGAGGATTTTTTGTATGTCTGGCTTACCTTCTAAGGTGTCATAATGAAAACAGCATTAAAGGTTTCTCTACAGGCATAGTTCTTTTTTTCTACATCTGTTATTTCTACTGCAGAAGTGTTTTAAGGTGACTTTAGGAAAAATAAAATCAAACAAATAACTTGTCGCTGAATGGAATGAGATTTCCACTTCAGTTCACATTGGTAGAGGCCTGTAGTGAGTGTCTTCAGGAAGTTTGCCTGATACTTACAGCTTCGTGTATTAGGTTTTGTAGAGTATTGGCATCACTGTGACAAACTGAAGAATACAGGGTGTGTACAGGGACTTACCTTGCTGTATGATTGCAGTACCGATAATCTAAGCATAGGATTCCTCTTTCTACAAACGGCATTCAAGCTGTTGAGGAAATATTTTAAGGAATTTTAGACAGTGTCCATGCTTTTAAAGTAGACATGCTTTTGTACAAGCCATTCTTACAGACTCAAAGGTGGGAGAAGGGGTGTTTGGACATGTGAGGACTGAGTAGTTGGCTTACTTTGGCGCTAGAGGAGTAGAAAGCAGGCTGGCTTTTGATGCCTAGGAAAACCTAGCAGTCTTAGTAGAACGTGAGTGTTGTGGGTTGGGGTTTTTCTTCCTGTTTTGGAGTTAAGTGACTTGGTGATTCTGAGGAGGCTTAAATTCTTGCAAAAGTCTCCTGTTTTTCTGTTTCCACATTGTATATGCATATTCTCATCCAACAAGAAAGGAAAAGAACATCAGGCAGGTACTATTCCTAAAAAAAAAAAAAAAAAAAAGGTTAATGAAGAAATACAACGGGCAGTGATGTAAAGCAACTGGAAAAGCTAGAGATGTTAGTCTGCCTCATGTTCTAGAAAAAACAATGAAAGCATTTGTGTTACTGAAATCAGAAATAGCTAAGCCTCTTTTTCTGGTTTTCCTTCACTTAAACCACTGGTTGATGTGTATGTCAATGATAATGATCATTATTATTAAGAATGATCAGACCATAAGGCACCTCCCATAAGCTGTTGTTTCAGTCTGCCTGCAGTGAACTGATGGAGAGGATTCTGCCGTTTTGTCCCTTAGGCTGGCTTTAGTGCTAATCACAAAGGCTAGAAATCCTGAACTTCTGCGACAGATTTCCTGAAAGAGAAAAATGTGTTCATGTGCTGTTCAGGTGACATGCATAAGCACGGTAATGCTTGTGCAAGTATAGCACACTGGATTTCTTGCAGGCCCTCAGTCACAAGGAATGTGTGGGAGGTCTGATGTGCCCCAAAAGGCTGGACCTCTGTGCTTGGGCTGTGCTGTGTGCTGTGGGTGTCCTTTGCACGCACACATTGACAAAAACTTTAGATCTAGGACAGGACTCAGGAATTTCATTCCAAATTCCTTAAAGTGTGCCTTGATAAGATTTATTCATGGGAAGAAGGCACTTTTGAAGAAGCTCAGAGGTATGCTCTGTAGCTTTTCTTCTTAATTCAGGAAAAAAAAAAAAAGCTTGCTGAGAACAACTGGCTGCACAATGAAATAAATTCTCTCATCAAGTCTATGGCTTACAAGCTCTCCCAATCTTTGATCAAAATCTATGGTCTAGTTCTACAAGATAGCAGTTATTTTAAAATGTGTTACCTGAATTAGGCATGGCAAGGGTCCTGGTCAGAATAAGGTAAGAGTCCTATTTACGTGAGAACGCCTTGATTTTACATGAGGTTACTATTCTATCCACATTCTCGGGCTGACTTTCCTTTCCTGCTTACTGATTACCTCTGGGTGACTCTCCTGCACTTTCATGTTGTGTAACTAAACAGTTTTAATGAGATCTATGCTTTCTACTTTTAAGTTTTTACCAAAATCAGCTTAGATTTTCACCAAAATCTCTGCTTACAATTTGTCTAACTTATTTAATTGATCCGGTGCAGCTTTCAAAAGTTAATGGCATTTCCATCTGCATGTGATACCTTGTTTTCTTGGCAGACCAGCCATCTAACTGGTAATGTGAAAAACAGCTGTGGGATCAGACTCTTGTGTGGTTGGTGGATGGTTTTCCTGATCACATTTTCTGTTGTTGATACTTATTTTCCATCTTTTTATCTTCCCTGTGCTTTAGACTGTGCTGCAGCAGGTGTTGAAAGATGGCTCAGAATATGGAATAAAAAGTGAACTTTTCTCCATGGTGCCTAGGCAAAAGGTAGTGATTGAGTTCAGGTAAGCACTCACAATGAGTCCTTTGAGAATACAGCCTTGTCTGCTGATTGATATTCATTGCCATAATGCGCGGTGCCTGTGAAGTTAAACCATATTTATGGTATTACATTCATCTGTATTTAATACTCTGATATATTTGCCAAGTAGAATATAAGTTTTACTTAGGGAATTGAGGCTTTTTCCACAATGTATTTTTGGTGTTTGAAGAGTTCGTGCCTCGTTCTCCTTTAGTGCATAATAGCATTCAGTATTTAAGTAGGCTTCTTTTGTCTTGTTATCAGGAGACATCATCTGAATTTTCAGCCAGTAATGCACTTCTTCTTCCACCTGGGTTTCAGTTTCCAAAGCTGTTACTTAGCTGTCCTCACTACCTTCATCCTTGGCTTGCTAGAGCAGCCAGGCATTTGTCTTGCTAAATCTTCTCAGTTGCTGGCCCCTGAACTTCTGGCCAGTATCTATTTTGTTTGTGGTCACCTGCTCATGGAAAGAAAAGTGGTTGACTTGGATCACTTTATGTATTGAAAAAAAAAAAATTGTTCACCTATTCTCTTTGTGTAGCCTTCCTTAGTCAGAAAGTCAGCACGTGCCTTTAATTTGGAGGGTGGATGTTCATAGCTGAAGTTGAATTTTGTTTTTGAGGGCAAACAGTTGTGGGCACAGTGTTCCTTTTCCCTTTTGTTGATAACGAAGCTACAACCTGTAAAGATCTAGCTCAGCTCTTTTGTAGTATTGTTTCAAGTGAATGCTTAAGATGAATTAATAATACGCAACTATTGTAAGCTTAAAGTGAACTAAAATACAAACAACAAACTAAACAAAACATTTGTTCACATTATAAAACAGCGTTGGAGGTGTGTTGTTTCTTTTTTTTTTCTTTGTTTTTGCATAACTATGTGCCACTTACAAGCTTTGAAGATGACACTGTTGGTAGAAAATATGATTTTAGTTACTGATTCTTGTATACAAAGTTACCGGTTCTGGTACCAGACTTACCTCTAATAACGGTCTGAAGAACATGATTCTTATGTCCAAAATATATGAAAAGTGAGACAGTAGTGTAAGTCCTTTGTCACTAGTATAGCTGGATATTGGGCGGTTCTTTGGTGTGTCTTTTTTTCTTTTTTTTTTTTAACACTGGCTGCTAGCTAATATGAGAGGAAAAGTTGGTTTGATAGGGAGATCTACTCCTTGGAAAGGAAACTAATCAGAGAATTGAAAGGGCCAGTTAAAAGTTGTGGTTTAATTACAGTTCTGCTCTACTAATGAGTTGAATACTTCTGACTTGGTTATCTGGCAGTCTTGTACACTGAACAAATGCTATTTGTGGAAATTTGTTACAGCTCCCCTAACATTGCCAAAAAGTTTCACATAGGACATTTGCGTTCCACAATAATAGGTGAGTATGCATTTCTGTGTGCGTCCTAAAAGGACTTCTTTGTCTCCATGATTCACTTGACAGGGGAATTCTGCTAACCTTTCACTCCTCTAGTGGAGTGGCTGTGTCAGGCTTGACTTCCTAATTAAAAGCCTTTTACTCATTATACAGTGAAGAAAAGAGCATGGCGTGTTGCTGGCAGATTTATTAAGTCACACGTAATATAGTTTTATGACTGTGAACATTAAATGAAGTACTTTAAAATTGTTCCACAAAGACACCCAGGGCAGTTTTCATTGAGGTGTTATGAAAGTCCTTTGAATTTTAAATTTCTGATTTGTGCTGGACTGCAGAGCAGATAGTTATGTCTTGGTGGTTGTCTTGCAAGACATTTGCTTTTATGTGTTAATTCCTTTATGCTCCTATTACTGACACAGTTGCTGTCATTTGTCATGGAATAATTAAGTAGTTTATTGTGCAGTATTCTAATAGCATATGGAAAACATTATTTCTCCCTTCTTTTGCCCTGTCTCTTTCCAATTTGTAGGTTATTAGCTGAAGACCCTACAGCATCTGTTGAGCTAATAATGCATTATTTTTAATTATACTAATGTATCATGTATAATTATTAGTTACATAAAATTACTAAATCTGCCTCTTCGTGGACTGATGGTTGACTGAGTGGCATTACATATTTTTGGCTGTTTATATTTCATTTCTGGACCCTTTGTTACAAAAAAAATAATGAAAAATAGTTCTGTAGATGGATGTTCGTCCAATAGAAACAGAATGAACTGATGACAGGGAATGGAAAGTGATTGCAAACTATAGTATGGTGTTACAATAAAAGAAAAAGAGAAAGCTATTTGCAACCTTTGATATCAGTATTGTAATGAAAAGGTACCCTTGAAGCACAGAAGAAAAGGGGAAAGGTTGCACGTATTTCTTGGTTGTATGTATTTCCTCTTTGTAATTCTATGATACAGCTAAGCTCAGGAGAACGATGAAGGGTTTCTGTTGTAATAACAATTAGAACCAAGATGTTCTTATGTGGTGTGGTAGGTTTGAACCATATCAGACACACAGGGTGTTAAGTGTTCAGTACTGTTCAAGGACAGCCGGTGAAGGGTCTGGAGAACAAGTCTTACGAGGAGCGGCTGAGGGAGCTGGGGCTGTTTAGCCTGGAGAAGAGGAGGCTCAGGGGTGACCTTATTGCACTCTACGGGTACCTGAAGGGAGGCTGTAGCGAGGTGGCGGTTGGTCTATTCTCCCACGTGCCTGGTGACAGGACGAGGGGGAATGGGCTAAAGTTGCGCCAGGGGAGGTTTAGGTTGGATATTAGGAAGAACTTCTTTCCTGAACGGGTTGTTAGTCACTGGAATAGGCTGCCCAGGGAAGTGGTTGAGTCACCATCCCTGGAGGTCTTTAAAAGATGTTTAGATGTAGAGCTTAGGGATATGGTTTAATGGAGGACTTGTTAGTGTTAGGTCAGAGGTTGGACTCGGTGACCTTGTAGGTCTCTTCCAACCTAAACTATTCTGCAGTTCTGTGACTTGGAGTTCTCCATTTAACTTCACAGTTAACAGCAGTTTGTGAATTTCAGTACTTGCTTAACCTCCTGGTATGAGGTTTCCTGGCTTTGAGAAGGGGGTTATGGATACTAACACGTATTTGTGAATATACGAGAAGTTGTACATGACTCCTTATGAACATAAGTGTTTTTTATATTCACGTACTTCCCAAAATGTGCATGCACAGACAACAGGGACACAAACATATGGATCTGCATGAGACACATCATGGCACCTCTCAAATGCAAAGCTGTTTTTTTCCTGCTCAAAAGATCGTAGCTTTAAGTTTGGAAGTATTTTAGCACATTGTGTGGAGTAGTTCACCTGACTGATTTGCTTTTCCTTTTCATTTTGAATATGACAAAAACAGAAAATTGCTCAGTTGAGGTTGACCTACAACTTTGCATAATAACACCAATTTTGATTCCTTACCAGGGAATTTCATAGCAAATCTCAAAGTTGCACTGGGACATGAAGTAACAAGAATAAATTACCTTGGTGACTGGGGCATGCAGTTTGGTATGTTTTGATATTTGTTTCTCCTGTTCCCTTTTCAACTGTATAATGTGGTCCGGGTTTCCAACTTCAGTTTTTGCAGGCACACTGGATTCATACTGGGCTCATAAAGAGCAGCATTGTGTTCACATGCAGGTACTGTGTTGTTAGTCTCCTTAAGACAAAAACAAAGCAGTCCAGAGTGATTCATCAGCAGTATGATGCATATTACCGTGCAAGAAATACAAGAGGAAATTTGCCCAACGGTTCCTCAGTAGCTCTCAGATTACCTATGTGTTGTTTGAGGTTTATTTTTAATGTACAGGATAAATATTTTGAGTATGGTGGTTGTACTTGTGGTGCTCTAGTAGCTGAACAGGCTACTCTTGCTGCCTCCATGCAATGTAAATACATATTACCATATCTGTTGCATGTCTGTGGTGATACTACTGTCCTCCTAATTCAGGTTTTGCATGGGTAATAGTGGAAGAGTAAGTTCGTTAACTTAGCTATGCTACACCGATATACATAACAATAGAATGATTGTTTGGGAAAAAAATAAGTTACAGTCTTGTATTTAGTTGTCTTTGTGTGTGTCTTTATATTTTTTTTGTTGTTTTTCCCTCTGGAAACAAGTTCATTATTCACAGAGTATAACTTGTTTAGCAACTGCATTTTGTTAGGTTGAAGCCTAGAGTGTTTGTATTATTAAAGGTATCACAATACTTCCCCAAAATATTCCGTTTACCATTGAAATGTAGCAAAAGGAGGGGTGTGTAGGTAGAGAATGTGCAAGTGAGTAGTTCTTAGAAGACTGTCAGTCTTGACTGCGTGTGCATTTGCTTGCACGCACATTCACACTGCTACCTCCACCAAAATGTCCATCAGGTAAGTGAGGACTGAGAAATCCTCTCATGCAGACCTGCATGGTTGATATTTATTCCCTGGCTAGAGTTCATTTGTGTCTGCTTGCTAGTTCTTTAAATACTATTCACGTATGGCAGTTGACCCATCCAAAGGATTCCCAATTTTTTTCATTTGTTTTAAATCTTGCATTTTAAGTTCATCTAAATTCTCCATATCTATTTCTAATCCCCCCACCTCAAAACTGATTTTGACCTATTTTTATGAAGAAAAAAATACAGCCCTGCCCATTTCCTCATTCTTGAAAACTGTTACACTCATGGAAACTGTAGAACTGCCACACAGCTTCTGCAGTGCCGTCTGGAAACAGCATTTATATTTATTTTTAATTGCAAAACACGATGTGAAATGTCCGTTAAGCAGTCTTTTTTGCTCTTTCCAGCCCTTATACTGCCCCCTTCAGTTGAGCTGGTTCTATGCTTTTGGGGATTTCAATCAACGTTGTGAGTAAAACCAGGTTAAAAATTTAGCAGAAATATCCTACTTCTACTCTATTTATGTATTCACATTCAGTAATATTGATAACGTACCTAACAGGTATTCAGTTCTATCCGTTCTCCTTCTAGAGTAAATTCCTGGGTTGTAGACAGTTGGGTAAAATATTCTTATGACTGTGAGAGCAGAAATATATATATATATATATTTTTCCTTTGTCAAATGATTTCCTCCCCTTGTCTGTTCTGATTGTGTTTCTGGTCAAACCATAGTTTATAGCAGAGTTTCGCTTTACTTAGGATTTGTTTCGTAAGAATTAAATACAGAATGAGTTTACATAAAACTAAATTTTCATCATTACATATTTCATTCATTTTTACCCCACTGGCATGATTTTTATCATCAGTGCTTATATAATGAATGTGGCAATGGCAATTAAGCAATCAAATGCAAAAGGCAAAGGGCTTCTCAGCTGACCTCATTCACTCTTTGAAGATAAATTGTACTCGTAAGTCTGAATATCAGGAAATTTAACACCAACTTTCTAGAAAGAATGAAGATGAGTGCGTTATTTACCTATATACCTGTTGTCCAGAGCTGTTAAAAAACATACTTCTGACAGAGCAGTCCCAGCTATAGATTTCCAGATGGGTGCTCCCTTCTTTATTTGGGCTGGCTCAGCTCAAATATGTGACAGGCTTTATAAGAAATAATGCAGTCATGCTTCACAGAACTATAGCATAGGAATATTAGTATATTAGTCCTTTCCCAGAAGCAGTGCTATAATTAACAATCTGTCAGCATTTCAATTACAACTGCTATTGTTGAAGGCTCTAAAAAGTAATAATTGAAAATGTATTTTTCTGAAAAATGGCAGAGAAGTCCTCAAGCTTTAAGCAGTTTTGGGGCAGGTTTCTTCAGGTAACAAATCTTAGGCAGTCGTTCCGTCTGTCAGTCCATCCATCTTCCTGACACTCTGCTCCCAATAAATTCCGAATGCATTGGGCAACCTCAGCCAGATCTGACAAAAAATATCTCGGAGAACAAAGTTCTAGTTCTGTGACAGTTGGCGGATGTGCAGGGGTAGAAATACAATGTAGTGCCTTCAGGGAGAGATAGTTAACTTCTGAGCTCAGCCTGTCAGCTCACCAGTCAGCACATCTAAGTCAAAATCAGTCCCGGCTCATGCTACATCTTGCCAGTAATTGGTGAGTATAGCAAATATTTAGAAGACAGAGACATGTGGAAGGAAGTGTTTGGGTTGAATGAAAACTGGAAGTCTTGCTGGGGGTTGGACTGTGAAACCAGCACTGAGAAGTGGGGTGTGAAGGTACACAAAGAGAGATCATTAAGAAATCAAGCCCATAGAACAGTCTATCTTTAAAGAAACACCCTTTCAATAGGATCAGACACATTTGATTTCCTAAACTCTAACTTGTTTTTCCATATCTAAATCTGCTACAGCTCCTATCACAGTTGCTGTTTTCAGGAGGGAAGTTCTTGAGATAGCGCTGTTTGTTTAGCTGCAGAGGGCTTTTCAAAGGGGTGCCCACATTCCTCAGATGCTGTCTTTATATCAGTCCAGGTCCTTGCTGGCTCAGAAGGAAGAGATGACCTTAAAAGCAGCCTCAGATAATCTAAGAGGCTATGGGGTTAATATCGCTAGCTTACGGAATGAGTTAATGGGCTCTTTTGACTTAGACAATAAGACCGGGGTTTGAATTTCTTGCCCTTTCAGATGGCTTTCAGAAAGTGCTGAAGCCAAATCAGATAATGTGAAGAAAAGCTGCACATTCTCAGCATTTAGTAAAAAGCTCCCTTCAAAGTGCTGCATGAGTGGTATGTGAAATACCGCATTGTGTCCCAGTTTCTACTGTCCTTGAAATGATAACGCTGCTAAGGGAGGAAGCCAAACAAGGGGGTTGATTATTCTGTTTGCTGGACAATTTCCCCTGCATGGCTTCATGTTTTCATCTGGTTGCTGTGTAAAATATAACTTTATCTAGAAACAAATTCCATTTATGAGGAATTGAAAAATTGACATTGTATTTCACAGTAATTTCTAGCTGTTGAAGCTCTTTTCATACAGTGGAATAAAAGGCTACGCTTTTGATCTCAGTTTATAGCATATACATGTTGTTTACATATGTAGGTAATTTGTCTTGTTACATAGTGCTAAGACAGGGCTTGCTTATTAAAACAACCTAATCAGCAAAACAATACACTCTGGGCTGGGCTGTTGTCTAACTCTGTATTTAATTGTTTTTAAGGTTTACTGGGTGTTGGTTTCCAACAGTTTGGCGATAAAGAAAAGCTAAAATCCAGTCCTTTACAACACCTTTTTGAGGTAAGTTCAGAGAAGACCATTTGGGTACTTCAGAGGATAATCCATTTAACTTCACTGTCAGTTCTGTACAGGATGGTGCCTCTGCAGGGTCATGAGGGACTTCTGCAATCCATGTTGTATTTAAATGACTTCAATGAAAGACAGGTGCCCGTGACAGCAGGGACAGGTTTCATTAGACTGAAAAATACACCCCCTAAGGGAGGGAATTGAATGGGTCCTCGGGTTGCATTGGGTGCTGCTACTGCCACAGGCAGCTTGACCGGTGTCAGCTGTCCTCACTCGGCAGCGATGACCACTGAGCTCAGCTTTGGTGGCTGCAGTGGGGATGAAGTCTGACGTCTAATGCTGTCATGTGCTGGTTACCAAAGCTGTGTTCAGTTACGCTGAGAGAAGTGGCATATGTGGTGTAAAAATGTTTTTGTTGCCAGTATTTTAGAACAAGTAATGTTTCATTTCCATTGCTCCGTACACAATTCACTGTAGCTTGGGGAAGATTATCTTTGAGGTGTTTTGTAGCTACTGTGGCACCTTAGCATATACAGGTAATGAGAAGTGGCTGTCGCTTTTCAGAGTGCTGTTCCAGCCCTGCAGACTGCTTTTTCTTTTAACTGTGTGAAAGAGCCAGGACCACTAGAAGGTGTGATTTCTGTTGGCGGGCATTAATGAAAAGCCTTCCAACAGTAGGGAAAGCTGTTTAATTGCAGGAGGGTGCTCTCTTGGTTGCTCACCATGCCTGTCTTGGCACAGTGCAAGTGTCTTGCATTTCTATGCGTCAGGGACAAATGAACTCCCTGGAGTCTCCACACAGACTGTCACAGTTTAACAAGTCTTGTTTTTACAGAATGAATGTGATTTTGGGCATTGGTTTGCTCCATCCAAATATCCATAATTCCATGCAAGTCAGTATTTATTTCTTCCTTTTTACCAGTTCCTATGTTACTTCTTGTTTCAAACAGTGTAATAAGCAAACAAACAAACAAAAGGCTTTTGTGAATCTTTTGATACTTCTTAGTTTTGGTTGACAATGTGTGCTGTACAAATCCAGCAGCCAGGGGGATAGGTGGATGTTTACTGAATGGCTAATGTCCCGGGTCTCGCCCTTTAATAGAAAGGTTTCATGTGTTAGCAGGGCTTCTCAAGGTTCCTGTGTGATGCTGTCCTCCTGCTACAAAGCTGAGTTACGCTTTGCTTTCCGAGCTGAATGTGAGAACTATTGCTAATGCTGGTGTTCAGGCAGTACATCAGGTTAACTCTTTCACATAAACCTGTTTACTGGCAAAGGAACAAAGTGTGGTTGAATGCCTGGGCACCGTATAACTGAATTAGGCAGATTTATGTGGCAGAATAGCTTCTTCTGAGTTTGCCATCATCTCTGACATCGATATGTTTTGTTTTCTCGTTCCCTCACCCATGAAGCCTGCTCGAGAAAATTGATAGATTATTAACATGGATGTGTTTTAGAGCCTTAGGACTGATTTCCAGAGACAGAAAGTAGTAGCCACATTCTTATGGTTATGCATCAACTTATCTTATTTAATTCTTATTTATAATTTCAGTCCATTCTTAGGATTTAAAATTTGACTACTTGAATTTTGCATTAAAGCTTTAGAATATAATCTATTGAAGCAGCATGTAGGCCTTAGGACCTTAAAAAAATACCTTTAGATTTAGTGAACAGTGTTCAATGATTCTATGATTCTAAACCGGTGGTTGTTTGAGACTAAATTACAGTTCTCAAATACTCCCTATTTTTAACTGTTTGTTCAGCTGTATTCCTGGATTGTATCAAATACAGAGGCATGTTTTAAAGGGGTGTTTTTCTGCTGTTGTATGAAACCAATCTTTCTTATTGTTAAAATGAACTTTTAAAATTTCCATGGCACGGTCTCTGTATAAATAAATAGGTGGATGAATGTATCTTTCCAACTATCTTTGCACCTTATATTTTGGCCAAGAGTCAGATTCAAATATGTCTTTTGCATTATTTTTGTTCTACGGCATCAGAGATGGGGAAGGGGTTAGAGTGTGTGAAGCCATTGTTTGTGGGAGTGGGGGGCATTGTTCTTGGACAGGGTAGAACTTTTCCTCTACTTTAAGTTCCTTTTATTTTTTGTGGCAGAACTAAGCAAACATTAATCTTTGAGGCTTGTCAGCAATACTCTAAAAATCTTGGGACATAAAAGGAAGGGGAAAAGTTCAAGAGTTTTGCAGTGAAAGCTTTTTGTTATAGGCAGACCCATTCAAGCAAGGTATTCTTGGCAAACTCGTCTGAACATTGCAGGAGTGAAGTTTATATTATCAAGATTGCAGTGATTTGGGGATCAAAACTCTCTTACAAAGACTTGAAAGTTAATCTGCATTGAACTCTTCAGGTCTAAATACACTGGTTAATTTAATTATTTTTACGTAATACTATAACTTTTTAAAAACTTTTCAGTGAGCTTTCAAATAATTACACATGGAGGGAAGACAATCATTGTCTGGTGAGCTATTTGGCCTTTATATGCAAATGAATTTGTTTATGAACATGAGAGCCAATTTTGTTGCACCTTGGTAAGATTGGCTAAGAGTTAGTAGTACTTCTAGCAAACTGCTAGTGCACATGCGTTTCTAGGCAGGTGTTGACATTCATATGCTTGACTCCAGCCACAGAGAAGCAGCAAGTGTTAGTGTGGATACAGAGCGTTATAAGCATGTGGCTTTTGGATAAGAGATGGGTTTGTTGTTGTTGTTGGTTCGGTTTCATTTCTTTTTGCAACTGCCATCTAATTTCTAGGCAGTGCGAAGTGTCAACTTTGTGGTCCTCTGAAGAAAAGTCTCTGGTTTAAAAGTGTGTGATGGTTTCCCCTTCATGCAAATTATTTCTTCCAAATTCTGCTGCTGTGGTTGTTTCAAGGTTATGAAGACGCTGGTAGCAACAGCAGTAAAAAATTATGACATGAGTCTTGTTTCAAGATAAGCTACCTGCACATTTTCCTGTTGGAGTGTAGATTAGTCATTCATCCTTTAAAGAAATGTGTTCCTTTAACACAGCTTTAAAATTTTTGACATTAAAAATATCACCTTTGAGTCTGTCTGTCTTATTCTTGTAGAACTTTATTTTTATTTGAGGGGAGCATTATATTTCTTCAACAATTTCAGTGCCATTATATTTTAGGTGTATGTGCAGATTAACAAAGCAGCAGAAGATGAAAATATAAAAAAGCTGGCTGCAGATTTCTTTAGAAAACTGGAGGAACATGATGAACAGACGTTGTCACTTTGGAAACAATTTAGAGGCTTCAGCATTGAAGAATACATCCGAATTTATAAGGTACAAATAATCCACTGCTTTTTATGTGTTGCTAGTAAAATGGTCTCCTTTTATCTGTTGGTCCATCAATATAATTGACAGCACCTTTTCATCCAAGAGACTGCGACTTAAGAATAGAGGCTGATGTAATGTTGTGAATTCATTGCCTTTCTGGTAAACTTCACACTGTCGAGAGGAAGATGTTTCTAAATATGCCAGGTTATGCTCTGTTCTGTTTGGAAAAAGTACAGTAGTTGATTTAACATCCAAGCAGAGAGTCACTTTAGTTGCTGGCAACCTAGACATGTTTTGTTTAATGGGGTCCATCTAATTGGACTGTTGACTAATCCTGCATTCTCAGGAGCCCTAAAGCCAGGAGTATGGCACTGAGCAACAATGTAAACCAGTGTTAGCTAAATATTGTTCAGTTCTGCTTCACGTTTGAAGTCAGCAACAACCCACTAAATTTAAGTTTCCACGTTATAAATTTTATTGGGAGATAACTCTGTTTTCACATTTCTGATCTGATGTGATATGTGGAGTTGTGTATGTCACACGTTAAATTGACTGAAAGAAATTGTAGCAGCAGGAGATTACAAGAGTAATCAGTATACAGCCATCTGTTGTATACCGTAACCTCAAGAATGGAGCTGGTGTCCACTGTTTTGTGGGAGAAGTTTGCACTATTGACCACAAAATCAGTGTTATGAAATTGTGAAATGGGAGTGGAAATAAACCTCCTGCCACTGAACAAAGTCTCTTGGTATTAATAGTATATAATCCTCCTCCAGAACCACCGGAATCCATCTGAAAACTAGCTAGTGTTTCTCTTTCCTGTGTTCTTGCAATAAGATTCTGGACTGGGTGCCTGATTTTGAAGTGTTTGGCCATTTATTTTTTTTCTTACTTCCAGTTCCAAGGAATGTGTGCTTAGTTTTATGCAACTGCCCTCTGCTAGCACTTTTCCATCCCCCTCCTCATGATGTATTTACAGACATGTCTTCTTTCATCCTTGTTTTGCAAAGTTAAATGAGAAGTGGCTTGCCCTACCTTCCATGATCTAGATAACCTCACTGTTCTTTAACTTCTTGCCTGAAAGATATCACTGGATTCGTGCCTAGCACCCTACGTTAAGTCTCCTAAGTGAGGCACAGCGTTGGTAATTCTAGTGGGAACCTGACGTTAGGGTGAATGGAGCATTGGGCTGTGTGTGCAACTGCATCGTGATGGTTACTCATCGTCGATCACATGATGGTAGATAGAGCTAGATCTCACTCTCTCAATTCCTTTTCAAACCAGTAAACATCTTGAGGATGACTGACAGCTTTTCTTGTCCCCAGTTAAAAACCTTAGTCCCTCATACTATTATATTACATTTCACCCTGTTTTCACAGTTTGTCATCCAGTCTCTCCCAGGTGTACTTTCAGCCTTCCTTGCAATGGTGATTTCTGTGTGCTCACCAAAGATTGTGTGCTCAGCAAAGTTTGTGAGCAGCTCCTGCCATTTTTTTTCCCTTTAAATCCTTTAAAATAGGATTGGCTTCAAGGCCAGGTAACTGTAGTCCACTGGTTTCACCTTTAGCACAGCAAGTTAATTACATACCCCAGAACTTCCATACTAATCGCTCTCTCCGGTTTACTCCTAATTTCTCTAACGTTATATCCAACATTGTATTCAGCTCAGGGAGGTTAATTCTAATTCTAATGTAGAAATCGATTATATCAAAATCAAATGTATTTTCCTTTTAACAATGAAGTGACACTTCTTGGAATAAAATCCATTTTTGCTCTCTGACCCATGGCAGAGATCTGTGATCTGACTTAATTGGAAGAAATGTTTGGCCTCAATCTAACAATGTTTCTCTTCTTTCATATTCTTGGAACCTTTCAGCGTCTAGGAGTCCACTTTGATGAGTATTCTGGTGAATCATTTTATCAAGAGAAATCCCAGGAAGTTCTAAGGATGTTGGAGGATAAAGGACTCCTTCAGAAAACAAAGTATGACCTGGTTTTCAGTCTATTGGTGTGGTTTATTTAACATTTCAGCTAAAAGATAAGATGACTGAAGTGTGTATATAACCTACAGGAAAGTGCTTTCTTTATATGGTTTCAATAGCTGTTCTAGTAGAAAACCAACAGGGTTTGTGCAATTGTAGCAAAAAAATAAGTTTGCCTTTTTTTTGTCACTAACACTGAAGCCTGGCTGTGTCAAATTAGGTGCAGTGACAACAGTCAGCTCCTAATGGCCTTTTCAGCTGTTGATTAGTTTGGTAGCTGCATGTGTCAATTAACAAGGAGAGTCAGATGAGATCCTTGCTTCTGCGTGCTGCCTGGCTGAATGGGGAGGAAAATTATATTCACAGGATATAACAGAATATGAGGAGGTGGTTCTCTGACATTACCAGTGGTGACAACAAGCTTAGAGAAATGGTCTTGGCCAAGACTTCTAGGAGGCAGTCATTTGAGGAAATATCAAGATTGTTCAGAGTGAATGGGGTCATATGACAAGAGGCCTTCTGGTTTGTTTCTGTCTTGCCTGAAGTTTACCTGTATTTTGAATCTGGACTGCATTTACTTCAGCCTTTTCTCTCAACTTGCAGAAAAGGGACAGGAGTTGTGGATCTTTCAGAAAAGAAAGACCTCTCGTTGTATTCCACAGTCATGCGTAGTGATGGGACATCTCTTTATATAACAAGGCAAGTGAGTTCGTCTGTGTTCATTAGGTTTTATTTTGCCAGTAAACTCTTGTGCATGAGCACATTCATAACAGATAGTACAGATCTGGAAGCTTTTTATTTTTGCGGTGAAACATATTGACTAATGAGTAATTGTAACTGGAACTAGCAATGTAACTATGATGGGATGAAAATGACTTGGGAAAAACAACTGCTTTAAAATACTTTTCATTCCTTTAGCCAGTCTGTTAGTAAATCTCTCCTTTCCATAAGTCATAATACTTTCTCCAGCTACTAGCTTTGAAAACAAAGCCAAGATCTCTTCATCTCATAAACACTTGACAAATGAATGTTTTAGAAAAGCCCTTGCTTAAAATGTTTATTTACAGTGTGATGCAGAAGAAAATGGCTTGTTCAACCATGCCTCCATTGACTAAGTGGACCACCAGCACTGTACCATCAATTTTATCACTGTTTTTCTCCCTTCTAATCAGTAGCATTTCTCTTGGATATTTTGATATGGACGTCTTAAAAGCTTATTTGGGCCAGTAATGTAAATCAGATCATCAGATGTCTAGCCCTCAGGATAAACTGTACATTTTTTCAGGAGAAGAGTATTAGGGACTGCAGTCAGTCCTGCACATCAGGTTGCTGCTGAATCCCGGAGCCTGACAGAGACAAGGCTGCCACAGTTCCATGCCCATGGGCCCAACCAGTAGCAAGGCTGAGCATGTGTTCCCAGTAGGCACACAAACACACGCACACAAAACACATGCACGGGGCCAACCAAACAGACCAACACAAACAAAACCACTCTCCCCTTCATAAGCGTAGGTAATTTTCTGAAGTGGCAAATAATGAGGTTTGTTCAGTTTGAGTGAAAGTCCAAACAGTTTCTTACTATCTGTTTCAGAGATGTTGCTGCTGCTATAGACCGAATGAAGAAGCATAGCTGTGATACTATGATTTATGTGGTAAGTAATTCTAGATTCATGAACGCTTTGAGCCTGACTCTCTCCAATAATCCGGGGGGATCTCTTGCTCCCAAATACAGCTTAGGCACGTGGTAGTTTTGGCAGTAACGCAGACTGTCCTCATTGCCCAGAAGCTATGCCTCAATCTGGCAGTATTTCTTGGTTCTGTTTCAGTTCATGACCCACAGAACGGTTGAAAAATTATCCTCTGTTTTAAAAGAGCTATCCTCTGTTTTAAAATTTCATTTTAATTTGTTTTAAAGAAACCTTTATTCAATTGACATTATATTTTCTATATTGATGTAGTAATTAATATTTAAACAAGTCAGAAAAAGGTTTTAGTGTTTTAAGGGGTTGTAATATTATAAATTAATGTTCTAAAATGAATCTAGATTTATTCTAAAGTCCTGATATGTTATCTGTGATGTAAATTCTTATAGTTTTGAACAGTGCCTCAATTTCATTGTGTTAGAAATTATACATGAAATAGCGTTTAATCAATCTGAAGAAAGCAGTTGTAGGCAGGGAGCCTATTTATATTTCTGTGCTTGATTGTTTCGCTTTTTAACGATTCCAGCAGTATCAGTAATAAGGAGTAGGATTATCTTCTCAATTATGTGGAACTTTTTTTTTTTTTCTTTGCTTCATAACCACCAAGGATGGATCGTATGATGCTTTTAAATGTTCTTTTTTTTCCGGATTTAGAAAAAAAATATTTTGAAAATCATGTTCTATTATGACCAATAAACAATCACTTAATGACT
The DNA here is from genome assembly GCF_011077185.1 of Oxyura jamaicensis. Lineage (NCBI taxonomy): Eukaryota > Metazoa > Chordata > Aves > Anseriformes > Anatidae > Oxyura > Oxyura jamaicensis. Next base: position 81,154,511 of record NC_048895.1, read on the forward strand.
TGTGGAAAAAAACATACACATTATGGCATGTTCTTTGTGATGTGATAATGCCTGTGTATTTTCTCTGGTACAGCTTTTTCAAAAGCCAATATAATGTTACAAATACCACAATTTGAGGGAGAAATCAGTAAACATAAAAGTAAATACCAACGTAGTTTAAGTGCAACTTTTCATTAAGTCACACTCCTCCTTTTTATTTTTAGTCTTCAGGAAATTTCTGCTAGCTTGTCATTCCAACATGTGATCACAGAAGAGGTTTTTGTTGTTGTTGTTTTATTTTGGTTGGTTTGCTTGGTGATGGTGTGTTTTTTTTTGCCTCTGCTGGCTGGGACACACTAGAGTCACTGGCATCAAAGAGCAGTGTGGCTGTGAAAGTGCAATTCATTAGGAGTTAAGGAAGCTTCCTGCTAGTTCATGTAGCTAGGTAATTATCTCTATTTGTACTTGTTATACCATGAGCTAGTGGGGACCACGGGAGAAAGAACAATTAGAAAGAAAATTACTGGGTATTTTGCACAGTTCAGGATGTGCGCTGAATGTTAAGCTAATGGAGTGAGCACATTAGCTCACTCCATTAGCTTAACGTGTGTGGAAACAATAGTCTCATATTAACAGGTTGCTCACAGCTGAATTGGAATAACTGAATTTTTGTTTTCATTAGGTCAACTTGTTTAAAAGAACGTTAAATTGGTTTGTTAGTTGTAAAGCTGTAAATCAGTGATTTATAGTAAAATAATCCTACTTATTTCATAAAAATGAAGCGATCTGAGCAAAATATCCCAAACATTATCAAATGCATGACACTTATTAAAAATGTGAGAAAATCTCAGCTGAATGTTGCACTCAAAACAGGAGATGAAAAACTCTTATATATGAAGAATAAAACATAATCCCCACTGTCAGACAGCGAACTTCTCCCACAAAGCTAACCACTTAGATTACATTTGGACATGTGGGGGCTTGTACAGAAAAAAAAAAAAAAAAAAAAAAAAAAGCCATTCTTAATAATACGAATCTTCTTGAGCTACTTTTGCCGTGCTGTGGAGCTGTGCAAAAAATGTAGTGTTTTATGAAGTGGTAGTGTCTGCGGGTTCATCTTTTTTCCTGCTTACACATCCATGTTTTGATTATTAGTTTTAGGCAGAGATAAAGTTGGGTGGTACTCCAAGTACTTATTTCCATCTTTTTCAACAAATTTGGTTTTCATGCAATTTTAATTAGGTGAATTGTACCATATAAACATAACAAACAGTCACTATTTTGCTTCTTGCAGTATCACACAGTTTCCAAACCACAGGAGTTGATTCTTAGTTTGCAGGTGACCACCTGAAACCTGGCATTTAGCTTGTACTGCCTAATAAGTAGTCTTAGCTTGGCCTCTCTTTTCGTGTTCTTATTTCCTTGGTAGTTTACAGGATTACAGAAATAATCTTTTAGATTATTATTAGATTATTTTCTTCTAATGATTTTAAATATTGCTCTGTCCATTATTTTTACATACAGGTAATGACAAACTAAAGTTCTGCGCTGTCAACAGTCATGAAGGAATTAAGTGTTAGAAGGACTGGCATCTTCTGATTGCTTACAGAAGACTGCAGTCCTTCAAAGAGGCTTTTAAATGTTGTGATGATGGCCCAAGTGATAAGGGACATGCTCTTGTACACAGAAAGCTAAACTAGTTGCTGTCACAGAATGTATAATGTCTCATAAAACAGGAGAGTTGAATTGAATTCAGACCTAGTGTGGAGCAGAGGAAACAGCAAGGCAGTATTGGCAGTATGGTGAGCTGCCCCTAATCTAAACGTCATACAATTTATTGTGAGATCTTTTAGCAAGAGAGATCTTGCTTTGTTTCATGTACGGAGAGCTTTTCCTGTATGTGAGGTGTGTGGAAAAGAGCTTGGAAGGACTTGTTTGAAACCACCACTGTCCATTTATTTATTAGCCTTGCTTGTGAATCTGCAGGGGAGAGGTGATGCATAGGAGCTGAACGAGTTACGAGGAACTGTGAAAGAGGAAGCACGTGCTTTAGGCTTAATGCAGTGGTAGAGATGAGGAAAAAAAAAAAAAAAAACACAGATAAGCACCTCACCCACTGCTCACTCCCTGTCTTGGAATGCCAAACAAATAAGGAAATACTGGTTAATGAATTATCTCAGCACTCTTGTCAGTCTCGTGCTTTAGGGAGGGATAAAGAAGACACTTAGTGGTGTAGACAAAGCAAGTAGGTAGAAAAATGAACTTTGTAGTGACAGTTGTGGCTAGAATACTTGTGAAGATCCTTGCTAGACATAAAGAAACTTCAGCGGAAACTGCCTTAAGTCATAGGAGAGAAGAACTGGAAGTAGAAGAGAGCACAGATGCATCATTTTTATATTAATGTTATCGTTTATGCTTTATTTACTTTTTTAAAACCTCCACAAGCCACACTGCAGACAATAGAAACTAGTGGATTCTGGAAACAGTTTTGTCTGCGAAAGAAGGCTGCCTTTTGGTTTTCACTAGGAGCCATGTTAGTCTATGCAGGTACATCATCGATAGTTGTATCATTACATAGTTATATCACTGACAGACTTCAAGAAGGCTTCTCTTCCCATGTTAAAGGAACCTTGAGGTCCGGTGATGTAAAACGTGGGAACATGTCAAGAGCAGCAAGGCTCTGAATTGAAAATAGAGGCATTTAATCTGATGGGCAACTAGCATAACATGAAACTAGAGAACAACAAGGTTTCATTTCAATTCAAGGCTTTGCATCCATGACCTAGGAATAATCATTTTTAAAAAGAGATTATTTCTTTTTGTAACAATGCAAAATCATGTTGCCACATATTTCAGCTGATAGAGTTTTCAAGTCTTGTCTGTCTTTGCAGGTCTTAATTCTGTTTGCAGTGATTTATTGGCACAGCATCAGCGGTGCTGTGTGTGTTAACAGCTAATTCTTACCTAACCTGAAGTGTTTTCTATTATGCACCAATTCTATCTTTTAGACAGATAAAAGTCAAAGTAGTCACTTCCAACATTTGTTCCAAATACTGAAGCTCATGGGCTACGACTGGGCAGAAAGGTACATGTTTATGTATTTTGGTTATGTACTTTTTTGGGTGGTTGTGGGGGGGGGGGAGTGGAAGAATAAGTATATGTACAGTGGAATTTCAGCTGGGGGCACTTTTGAAGAGTATGTCCTGATTGTGCTCACCTACCACCATGCTGTAGCACCTCATTTATATATTTTGGATGAAACTAACCTACAAGATCTGCTACAGGTGAGCAACTATGGAACTGCAGAGTGCAAACAGACTTTTGGCCTGTAAGACCCGACTAGTACTAGTTCAATGAGGAGGAAAAATAATAAAACAAAACCCCCAGAGTGGTGTGCAATGCATGCTCAGGTCCTCAGCACCAACCATTTCATTCTGTAAGCCCGCTCCTGTTTTCCTTGCAAGTGGAGATACCACCATGTGTTCAGGATGCAAAACCCAGTAGCCCTGTCTGCCACTTTTGGGATCTTTCATAACTGCTTGATATAAAAATGAGAGAAATGAAAATAGTCTTTCAGAGACTTTATGGCATAGCTTCTGGGATGCTGTATGATCACTTGTTAAATTATTGCTTTGTGAAGTATGATATTTTAGGACTGATCTGAATCTGAGTTTGAATCATGCTCCAGGCCTGAAATATCTATTGCAGGGAAATGTATCCCCACTGTTACTCATTTTGATTGCTGACCTTGTTAGCAAGCTGAGCAAAGGTCAGTAATGGATCTGCAGAATAAATCATATTCCTCTCTGACACCGCATGTCTTTTGTAGTTAAATATAGGATTTTAGCCTTTTGGAATATTAGCCTGCCTCCTTCCACACTCCTTGAAGTTGCACTAAAATTACCTTAGGTTATGGATCCAGGATAATGCTTGGGATTAGTGTGAGCAGAAGCAGTGAATGTTTTATTATTAGTGATGATTAATTACACCTTTAGTTTAATGTGGCCACAATAGAATTATTATGACTCCCTCTCTAATCTTATTAACAGGTTTGTGTTGCCACAGTAATTTGATCTGTCTACATCCTGCCTCTCATCAATTTATTGCATTGAGCCCGCTGTACCAAAGCTAGTAGCAAGAGAGGTTCCCAAGAGCACACAAATGAGCAGGTTATCATAGTTCTGCTCATAATTTTCTCATTATATAATATGTATGGAGTTTAGGTTGCCAAAATGAGAGTTACTGATAAAATCACCAAGCTTCCCACACTGGAACACTATTTATTCAGCTGTTACTGCTTTTCCTGGTCAGAACCCAGCTCTAAACAAACACTGCAAACATTTCTGTTGATTAAAATGTAATTTGGGGTCCTGCTGCTTTTTCACACAGGTGCCAGCATGTGTCTTTTGGGCTAGTTCAAGGGATGAAGACGCGGAGAGGAGAAGTTGTTTTCCTGGAAGATGTTTTAGATGAAGTTCGTTCGAGGATGTTACAAAACATGGCTTCTGCAAAAAGTTAGCTATTTCAGGTCTTATTCATTTCTTTTGATGTTCTATGTGGAAACCTGATGTCTTTTCTGCCTTTTACTTTCCCTTGAATCAGAATAATCATAGCGATACGCTCTGGCCTGTGTGCTTTTCCTATCTACCATAACTCAAACAACACTTAACATTCAGAGAAATTATTTCATCATGCTCTTGCATAGGAGAGGATGTACTTGCCCTTGGGGGACAGCCATTGATTGTTTTTTTCTGGAGGGGCAGACTAGTCAATAGTAGAGTTGGGGCTGGAGTTCAGGGAACAATAGATTTCATCCAAAGGATTTGTAGCTCTGACAGTTTTCTCTGGCACGATTGACCGTACGTTGTCTGCAGCTACTGCCTTGTCATCCTCCCAGCCTCAGGACTGTTTCCGAAGTCCCCAGGAGGTCACAGGTCTGCAGCAGCCTGCTGAAGGGGACATTTTTCTGTACCTGAGGCTGTGGAGTTGTGTTCTCTGGAAGCAAGTAATGATGCAAGCAGTTCCCAGGGAAATGCTGCCCCCCTCCTGTGCTTTCTAGAGCTGCATGCTAAATTGAATCTGATCAATTTACTGTGCATCCTTTCTCTGCTTCTTCAGCTTTTGTAAGCCAGATAATTTTGCTTAAAGGGCAGACAAAGAGAAGGGAGGCAGACAGAATGGTAGAAGGGTGACCATCTATTGCAGTCAGTTTTACCGCAGAGAGGAACGGATCTCGGAGCTTCAGTTTAAAGGTCAGTATTACAGCTGAGTGCAAAGCCAGCTTATTTTTATGCTGGACTGAACTGACATGGCAGAGGTACAGCACATGTTCCATTGCACAAGCAGTAAGCAGAAGAACAGCCAAAGGAAGTGATGTGTTCAGATGGCACTGTAGCATTCCCCAGAGTTTATCCATAAGATCAGTTAGATCCTAAATCCTACCTGTGCTTGTGAAACTTTTTCCCCTTGTGTTTGAATTCCTGCCTTGCTTCCCTTTTCCTAAATTAGAAATCATAAATCCCTCACTCATAGTGATGCCTTCAGTGTTGGAATAGTGTCTGGATGCATAGTGGAAGATATTACACATTTGCCTGTGGTATCAAGATGCCAGATAGTCACTGAAAGATTGCTGGGGCTGGGCTTCTAACAGTCAATGCTGCATAATTCTGTCTTAGATGGATTTGTCTGACGTTTCTTTGCCCCCACACTTTTAAAATTCAGTACTTTCTAAATTTGGTAAATAACAATGATATGTGTAATATGACATTGTCAAAGTTTTCTCTCTTGGCTTTGCTGACCTGGCACGAAGAAATAGCAAAGCAAAAGACAGAAATCTAAGTGTATTAAAACTGTGCTGCAAAACTGATTCCACTTAAGTGGTGCTTTAAGATAACAGCTTGGTTCCACATCTTCAGCTATTGGTGGGAGATCATCTTGGAGAGCAAATCATAAGCTGAACTTGGCAAATTTAATAATGTTTGCCACTATCAAAAATTGTACTTGTTCCTGGCTAAAGTGGAGCAGATTTGCCTTGTAAAGACTGTAAGAATCCTCCTTTCTGTCCAGCAGAGACAAACTGGAAGAGGGGAGGAGGAGACTCTGACTGAGAGCACCATGATCTGAGTTTAAAAATAGTTTTAGAAGGGTGATGTATATCAGATGGATCACTTTTTCACTAGGCGAGGTTGTGAGTCCAAGCAGCAATTTGATTTCCCTGAAGATGCAGCATTTAAAGTGCTGTTATGCAGGCAAGGTTACTGTGCTTCTGATGAACTGCAGCACCAGCTTGGCCCTGTGACCTTCCCTGTGAGAGGGAAATGAAACTGGCCCTTCACTGAATTTCTGTACACAGCAGCATACTGCTGAAGAATACTACCGAGTTGCAAAAAAGCTGGATGCAGCTCTTAGACTCATCCAGATGAATTAGGTTTTGTAACGATAGACATAAATTCAGTGTATTTAATTAGAAGAGCTTTGGAGAGGCTCTTGTCATGTCTACCCAGGAAGAAGATTCCTTGTAGGAAAGTGGTTTTAATCAAAGAACTAATAATGTCCAGTGAAAGAACATGAATTTAGATGAACTGCAATGAAAGTATTATTCACACACCAGTTTTAGGCTTGTAACTTACATGTCCCACATTGCCTTCACCCATCTGCAGTACGCAGTACCTTCTTCACCTTGCTTTTTTCTGGTGAGAACGTGCTTTCAGGAAACCCAGGTCCCTGAGGCCAGAGGCAAAGTCTGAAGTGAGGAATACTTGCCCTTGGTGAAGGAGGATCAGGTTAAGGAGCATTTAAACAGACCGAACTGTGCACCGTAAGTGAACAGGGGCCCAATGGGCTGCACCTGTGAGCGCTGAGGGAGCTGGCTGATGCTGCCTGAGGCCATTCTTGATCATCTTTGAAAGGTCTTCATGCTCAGAAGAGGTTCCTGAGGAGCAGAAGAAAACAAATGTCCATCCGGTCTTCAAGAAGGAGGATCCAGTTAACTACAGGCTGGTCAGTCCCTGGGGACAACTAATCCTGGAGTCCATTTTCAGAAGTATGAAGGACAAAATGCTTATCAGAAGCAGTCAGCACAGATTTACAAAGGGGAAATTGTGCTTACCCAACCAGGTAACCTGCAATGAAGGGACTTGGAGGATGAGAGGAGAGCACTGGACGTTGTTCACCTTGACTTTAGTTAGGCTTTTGACACTGTCTCCTGTAACATCCTCAGAGACAAGCTGATGAGTTGTGGGCTGGACAAACAGACAGTGAGATGGATTGAAGGCTGGCTGAATAGCCCCACCCTGAGGGTGGTTGTTCAGCTGGAGATCCATCACTAGCGATGTACCTCAGGGGCCAGTACTAGAGCCAAAACTGCTTGACTTCTTCATTAATGACCTGAATGATGGGACAGAGCAAGTTTATAGATGATGCAAAACTGGAAATAGTGACAGGCCACTCAGAGGGACGTGGGATGGCTGGAGAAAATGGGGGAGAACTCTATGAAGTTCAGCAAAAGGAGCTGTGAAGTTTGGCATCTGGGAAGGAATGACCTCAACCACCACCGCTCGCTGAGGAGGTTTTTTGGTGGTGCCCAGTGACAGAGACAGTGGGCACAAACAGGAACAAAGGAGGCTCCATCTGAACATCAGGAAACACCTCCCTACTGTGAGGGTGACTGGGTGCTGGAGCAGGTTGTGAAGAGGTGGTGCGGTCTATATCTGGGAAGATGCCTGAAACCTGTCTGGGCACAACCCTGGCAGGCTGCCCCTGCCTGAGCAGGGGAATTGGACTGTGGACTCTGGAGGTGCCTCCTAATCTAAGTGATTCTGTGATTGCATGTGCAGACAGCACTGGTTTCCTCCTGCGGCTTAAAAGTGAAATTGGAGCACCCAGCTCAGGTTCTCTGAGTATAGCCAGTTTAGATGTCTGCAGTGGAAGGCATGAATACTCCATAAATGTGCATCCGAGTGCTCTATTAATCATTGGAACAATTTGTCTTTGACTGTTTAAGCCTTCCTATCACTTCGAGTTTTTAAACAAAAGCTGAACACCTCTGTCATTCTCTCCCTGGTTTTACAGATTGACTGTTTGAATTACAAAGAGGAATTCAGTGTAGTCTAGCCTGGTGTAATGAGCCAGCCTTAAAATCTATATTAAACAGAGGAAGTGGGGAAAAAAGCATGTCTGGAACAGCTGTATCTTCAATTTGAAGAAAGATTTCTGTCTTGGACTTGCTGTATGCATCCTGACAATTTCTGTTTTGCTAGCTCACAGTTCTGAAAGATCTCATGTTTTACTGACATCTCGAAGTCTGAGCAAGTCTTTATACTGTTGTGGGCTTGAAATTTCTTTTTCTCTGTTCCCTTTCAGCAACCAAAGAGGTAGAAGACCCTTTGGAGACAGCAGAGAAGGTTGGTCTTGCGGCACTAATAATTCACGTGAGTCTGAGCTCCCTTCAGACATGTTTGTATCTTCTGTGCAAAGTTATAAATTGAGGTGGAGATCCATATCTAGGTAACGTTAAGTTACTGTTCCAGGACTTCCGAGGCCTTCTGTCATCTGATTATCAGTTTAGCTGGGATCGAGCTCTTCAAAGTCGTGGAGATACAGGCGTATTCTTGCAGTACACCCATGCCAGACTCCACAGGTAAGAGGAACATTGGTATGCAGAAGTACAGTTGGACACTTGCTTTAACCTTATTAACTAACTGCTTCGTTAATAATAGTGTTAAGTAGTAGTGTTAACTCCTTCCCTAAATAAGGCACATGTTCACTCTTTCAGCAGGGGTGTGAGTTTACAATAGGAATTGCCAGGACTTCCCAGAAGAGCAAAACAATTAAAATTAAATTCCCATCTCATTTCTATAGGGCTGAGCTAAACAGTCCCTGTACTTTCACAGTTCTAGCTACAGCCTTTGTGTGTGGTAGCTGTCAGTGGTGAGGAATGATGGCATGAGGATTAAGGAAACTCATGTGCAAACTGAAATTGCCAGTACTTGTAAAATACACCAAGTTACAGAACTTAAACTTTTTTTTTTTTTTTTTTTTTGGCCAGTCCCTTTTTAATCTTGTTGGTACCAAACGTCTAGCAAATTTTACATTTTTTTAAATCTTGATTTCATTCAGCTCAAATAAAAGATACCTGTCCTTTCTTCTTCACAACACAAATTACTGTTTTTCTTGTTCATCTTTGCTAACAAGGGTTTTTCATTCAACACTTGTTTTTGATTCTCACATTTTAGTTTAGAACAGATGCATGGGAACGAGCAGCTAACTGACGTTAACGCATCATGTTTGCAAGAGCCAGATGCCATCTCTGTTCTTCAGCATCTTCTCAGGTTTGTCCAGTTTTCTTGGCAAATACCAGTTCCCTTAAAATAAACGTTTTGATTTGCTGCCAGCCTGTTGAGGACACACAGATTGCGCAGTCATAAGAGAAAAGTGGCTGTTCTGGGCAACAGCTTGTCTGTTGGATCATAATGACTGCAACAATAGCCTTCTAGGTAAGGCCAATGGTACCTTACCTACGCAGTGAAATTGTATTTCACAGAAAAACCATGGGTTGTTTCTTGGGGTTTATCAGATTTGTGCATAGCTGCCCATTCTGTGTGAAAGCTTACAGGGTTAATGTATTTCAGGGATCTTTGCAGGGACTGCTGCATCCCAGGTGTGCATCCATTTTCAAATAGAGGTTGTTGGTCCAGTGCAGGGCTCTTATTTTTAGAGACCTTCAGGTCTGCTTGTTGTAAATGCCTTTGAGTCCATCCAAGTAGCATATGGAACCTGTATGAAACATCTGGGGCCTTTACTTCCAGCAGGAAACCACATTTAGGCTATCCATTAGGCCAGGCAGCTGGTGGCTAACAAATTCATAGTTGAACATGTCATGATTTCAGGAATAACAGTTATGATCGTCCTCCGTGTGAGCTGCCAGGAAGAGATTCTTCTCGACAAATTTCCATGATAAACACTCCTGAGCTGTCGGAAGCCTGCTTCCCATGGCTCTGGTTCTGCTCTTTGAAACATTGGCCCTTAAAATTAGCTGGCCAGTTCTGAATATCTTTAACTTTCCAGACCAATGAATAGCAGATTGAAGGTAGCATATGTACCCCTGCAAGAAATGGATTTAACTAACTGATAAAATAATCAAACCAGTTGTGATAGGCCAAGACTGAAATAGCAGCTTCATGAAGCAACAAGATTGCTATCAGAAGAAGGGCTCTTTATTTGATACCAACTTTGTTGTTCCAGGAAGCTTTATGAATAGCTTTTCGGTAGTTTTTTTTTTTAATTAATATTAATTTTGGTATACCTTTTGTCACTGCCTCCATGGAGCCAGCAGCTCCTGGTACCTTAACTGTGACAATGCACAGGTTCCCCTGATTTTCTCTCACCTCTGTTGCAGAGGGTGTAAAGGCAGCAACCTTCCCTGTTTGAACTGTAGCCACCAGTGGCATGCTAGCCAAGGCGAGCTTCTGAATGCACGCAAGATGTTTGTCTAACTTCCCCACAAAGGGATGGGCAGCACTCCCTTGTGCTATTGCTCTTACACGAGCCTTCATTACCAGAGCTCGCTGTGCAGTCTCCCTACAGCTGGCTGTTAAAGGAAGAAGATCCCAGCAGTTCAGCATGGCCATGATGGTGGGGACGGGCTTGGAAGCTAAGCAAAGACCAGGAGGTCCGCTCCCCATGTGGAAATCTGCTCAGCCTGAGAGGTCTGGGTAACTTGATAGATGTTGTGAAAAAGAGGCACGAGCAGACAGCAGAACCCATGAAATAAAACCATGGATCTCCTTGAATCTGCTCGTATTTTCCAGTTGAATAATGTCTTACATAAGTCTGTTTTATTCCAGGATTATGTAAACCCACTTTGTTTTTGTCTTTTCTAATGTTACAAAATTCCCTTTAGCAACTTAAAATTCTAAGCTGCATGTATTAAAGGCAGCATCTAAGGGTCTATTTTGTCTGCCTTGGTTATTTAATACATGTTTTTTGCTCCTAGGAACTTACAATTACTGTTGAAATGTAAAACCAGACATAATGTTCCAGGAGCAAATATAGCTTTTGTGTTCTCTTCGCTATCGTGTGCCTCTCCGAGCACTGCAGTCTACAGTGTTTGCATGATGAGGAGCAGAAGCAATCTCTTCCTGACAAGAAGTGAACGAGGAAGAAATAATCAATTGTGTGCTAATTACATGGCTTAGGTCTGGTTCAGAAGACTATTTCTGTGAACTCTGCAGTTGTGTTTGTTCTGATTTCAGCAAGTCTGATGAGCCTTATATCTGAGGACACTTTGCCACTTTTACACCAAGCTGTTATTTTCTTTCTTTACAGGTATGATGAGGTCCTGTATAGATCTTCTCAGGATCTGCAACCCAAGCACATAGTCAGCTACCTCCTCACACTTTGGTAAGGCAATCGCTGATACCGGCATCCTCCTCCGGTAAGGACAGGCAGTGCCGTCTTCCTGAGTTGGCTTTGCAGCCCTAAATCTGCACTGCTTTGAAGAGAAAAATGGTGGGAAGATGTAAATTTGTGGCATGTCTCTGGTGCCTGAAATCCGGTGCCTGAAACCAAAATCGTAGCAGACTAACCACATCTCTAAGAGGAGATTTGAGCTGATAACATGCTCTCAAATCTCAAAATTTTAGCTAGGTTGTCCAAAAATCTTTTAGCCACTGATCTCAGCCTATGCGTTGAGATGGAAAAAGCATGTTATGGCTCGAAGTCAAACTGGGCATGCAGCCTGTAGGGAGGGTCCCCCCAGGGACCTGCGTCAAGATGGTGAAGCTCTGGAGTAGACCTGCTGGAGGAAGCTGTACAGTCTGTGTGTAGGGAAGGCTTTAACAAGTCAGAAAAAATGTGTAAGGCTTTATGCACCTTGGCAATGACAGGCTGCGTGGCTCTCAAGGATCTTTCCAGATCTGCTTTGTTGGGGACTAGGGGAGAGGCTGATATTTTTACAAGCACCAAGTTGTTGATGGCATGCCCGGACAACACGCAGGCTCCAGAAAGCCATGACCTCCCTCAACCAGGTGAAAGAGGCTGTAGAAAATAAAACTCTGTGGCACGCTGCGGTGGTGGCTTTCCCAGTTCTACTGCTTTCTGTAGCCATTTGCTCCTTCTCACCACCTTTTCTGTTTCAGCCATCTTGCAGCTGTGGCACACAAAACCCTTCCCGTGAAAGGCAGCGCACCTGAACTCGCCCAGGTATGGCATGGTGCCGTCACGGTGCTGTTACGGGGCAGGAGCACGCGTAGGGCGCTTGGAGGGGCAGTCTCTTGGGGACGTGCCAGAATTTGCAGAATGTGCCCCCGCAGGCTAACGAGCCGGCAGGCAGTCCTGCAGGGTGACACCACGCCAGGAGGGCAGGAGCTGCTGCTCATGGCTCTGCCTCATCTTCCTGGAACACAACACCATAAGGAAAACTGCTCCCAACCAAAACACCCCCTCCCCCATTCCTCTCATCACCTTTCCATCTGAACTTTTAAAGGAAATATTTAAGTCTGTAACTTGCTGGTTAATTTCTGACAGTTTTCCTTCAGTGGCTATGTGGGAAGACAGAGAATTAGGAGATAAGTGAATTTCTCTCCTCCCTCTTGCCACCTACATATCCCAAGTTGTCTAAATTGCCATTCTGGCTAAAGCAGCAAGGCTGACAGCTGTTGATGTGCAGTTCCAAATCAACGCAAATTATTTTCTACTTATCTCCCAGGCAATGTTTGACCCTTTAACAGCTCCATAAATGCTATAATAATTGCACTGCCTTTATGTTCTCCCATCTATTTCAAAAGCAGTTACCTATCTGATTTTGGCAAGAAGTCATATTTAAATGTAGAGCCGTGGTGTCGGGGGAGACAGTGCTGTGGACTTGATGAAGCTCCGTGCTGTAGCTGAGCTTAGTTGCTGCAGGTGTTCCTGCCTCTGAGGATGGTTCCATTTATTCTTGTAGAAAACAAAGACAATTCAAGCTACAAGGAGCATTTCAGTTATCCTGAAAAAGAAATAAAAGTAAAAAAATAATAATAAAAATAAAATAAGACCTTCCTAACCGTCTTAGAGTGATAGCTTTCAAAAGCTATTTTTTTTTGGAGTAAGTCCTTCCCAACCAGCCAGTCATGGATCTGACAAGTAAGAGGGAAAGTTTCAGAGCAGCCTAGAGTCAAATTCCCTGACAGCCCCAGTCCATGCCTAGTGAGAGGAGGGATTTCAGCAGCGTTCTTGGCCTCTAACAGCCTGGGCTGCCACGGTGGTGCATGGATGGTTTTTGCTTTTCAGAAGTTGCTGGCTCTTTTGTGAGAACCCCCCCAGCCCCGGTCACTGCCATGAGGTTGTGGATTTTCTTTTGCTGTTTTTTTTTTTTTTTTTTTTTTTTCTTAATGTATAAATGACATTATTAGTCTGGGCTGGACACGCCGTCCCAGCTTCCCTTTGCAGACTCAAAGGTGTCCCTTTGTCACTGGAAGGGCTGCCGACAGCTGGTGTGAATTCTGCCAGCTCACACCGGGGCGTTACTCAGTGTGCGTGTCAGAATCCCAGGGCTGTGCGTGGGGACAGAGGCTGCACACGGTGTTCCCACCTTTAGCAGGCTGCCCCTCGCTGCTACAGCCTGTTCTGCAGCAGCACCACAAGCTGACCCCTGCTCTTGTTTTCCAGGCGAGGCTCTGTCTCTTTCGAGCTGCACGCTCCGTTCTAGCCAGCGGGATGAAACTTCTTGGCATTACCCCCGTAACGCGGATGTAACAGCTGTATGCGATGTCAGATCTCCCAGTAAAAAGGTATTTTTTCAAGAGAATATAAATACTCTCCTGTCAGTCATTGTTAACGCAGTCTGAAAACTCTGCTCTTGAAGGTTTTTAGTGCAGAAGAGCATGTATGGCACAGCCATTTGGGGATGCCACGGTTGCCATAATTACTCTCTCCCAGACAGCAGTAGTAGCAGTGTATTTAAGACACTCCTGTACTTGGAAGTTCCCATAAAAGGCAACTCCTCTGTATTTACCTTTGTAAACATCCCACATCCTTTTGGTAGCGGTAGGGGAATTACGCTGCACTGCCCTAGGCAATGAAAGCCCCTTCCTGCATTGCCCTTGTGCGTTTGTTTAGCCTCGTGGCAGGACAGGTGCGCTGTGCATGGGAACACACTCAATTAGTCAGACCCTGCCCTTTTCTTTTGTGTGTCGTATCGCTTTCCCACCTTCATTCATCAAGACCAACTGCCCCATCTGTCAAATCCTGTTCCTCTGTCACGCTGACCCGATGACTAAGGAGAAGGCAGGTTTGCTGCTCAGCTGGTGGAACAGGAACCACGGCACTCCCTCAGCAGCCCCATGTGGCAGGGGCTGCCTGGCAAGTTCAGAGCCAGAACACTGCTGAAGAGAGGTGGAGCATCAGGCTTCAGCACAGGTAGCAGTGCCAGCCTCCGAAGCGCCTGACGGTGCCTCCTGCCCCCAAAGCCTTGGCACTTTGGTGACGTTCTCTATCCCACACGCACAGGACAGTTGGCAAAAGGCAGAGAGGAGCACCCACTCCCCTTAGAACCAAATTTAAGGATTTTGTTACTGCTGTTTTTAACATGCCCCAGTCTGAAGTAAAATCCAGCTAGGTAGCTCAGGTCAGAAGGAATTTAAACAAGATATAAATCTAAGTCAGGTTGTTGACTCCACTGGGGATTTAAACAAATGCCCCAAAGTCAGTTTTCCCTACATGCAGTTGCATTTTCTGGAACAGTTGAACTGAGTGATGCCTCAGAGGCAGGGAGAGAATTTTAGTTGGCACTCCAATTAAATTGAAGCCTAACATGCATTACAGGAACTGTTTTCCAGCATCACTTTGCTATGCATAAAAAGAGAAAAAGTGTAAAGATAAAAATTCTCTGGTCCAACGCTTTGATTTGGCTTATTCATACCAAGCTGGAGATACAACATGCCTGTCTCTCTCTGCACAAGTTTTGTTTGACAAAACTTGTAAAAGAATAGAACAGCTCTCCGCCAGCTACAGCAAGTGGAAAATTAAAATTGAAAAGTGAAAGAGAACAATCTACATCATAACAGAAACACCCGATTTTCATTATGAATTTTTAACCCCAACAGCCAGCGTTACTTCTAATTGCTTTTAGGTAAACGATGCTTGAAGTGTGCTTATTACTGGTGGAGGTGTGGCTGACAAGTGAGACTTGAGTGCATAGAGGAAAAAAATACTACTAAACCAAAACTAAACTACTAAACCTAAACTAAACAAAGAGACTAGCAAAGTACTGCTCATCTGATATGTATTACTTAGAAGAGAAACTCCCCCTGTGGTTAATCAAACTGCAAATTGCCAAGTGGTTTAAGAGAAAATGCTGGCAGTAATTGCCCTTTTTAATAGATTTTTTTGAAGCTTTGGGGCATTTTTGCCCTCAAAGGGCAAGACAGTTTATCAAATACACAATAAGAACCACTTTCCCTCCATTATGTACATTATATACAGTTGAGTGTTCAGTTCCTTCATTCTCTCTTCCTTGTAAATGAGACTCTTCATTTTCCATCATGACTGAGTAATGCCTTCAGTGAAATACCCATCCGGCTCCTGGCAGTAACGGAGCCCCAGCAGCATCTTCGGGTAACTTCACATGTGAAAAAGAACGAAATTCTGGTTTCAGTCTATCCCACTAAAACCATTTCACAACTAGCTAAGGCTAATTTTTTAAGAAATGCAGTTTTTATGTTTTCAAAGTCCATTTTTTTCCTCTTGTCTGTCCATTTTTAAAGACAATGTCACACAGTATCAAGTCTCTCTTTTGAGCTCTTTGTCTCCGCTGGCTGGATTTTTGTGGTGTCTTGCCGAGGGAATCCATAGAAGTAAATAGAAATACACACCAGGACAGCACCCACCAAAAAGGTGTAAGCTGAAAGGGAACAAACAGTTCAAAATAAACACCTTTGTAAAAGAAGAAACCACCTTCAGAAGACTGAGCTACATAAATTATGATGATGTTTGACAGTCTTAACGTTACTCAAAAGTAAGCAGGACAACAAGCTGTTCTTAATTCACAGACTCTAAAATCATACTCTGTCACTGAAAACTCCTGAGCATTTACAATCCCCACAGCATTTCAGCTAGTGTCATATCACAAAAATGTGGTGATGGTCAGAAAATCAAGTGTGAAACACCTGCTGCAGTTCCAGATGTGCTCTGACAGGCCTATGTTAAAATAAACCTAAGGTAAAGACACAGCGGATGTGATAGCATAGCCTGTGATAACACAGTGTGTTTGCCTTTTCCAATTTAGACGCACTTGAGAAATACTATTAGTGAGGCTTTCACAGAAAGATCAGCAATCCAGTTTTGATTTGTGTCAAGCAACAGGAATATGTTAAGCCCAGGTGAGTTTTTAAAACCAGTTGTCTTTCACCACTTGATTTAAGGCCCCCTTTTTCAGCTTGTGACGGTTTTCTTCTGATGCAAACCTCTGTTAAGTTTCACCTCACTACACCAAATCAGAAGCAGTTTTTCCACCATTATACCGTACCAACTTTAAATTATGATTATGGTGGGAAAGTCAAAAACCATAGGAAAGTTCTGAGCAGGGGTTATTGAATACTTTATCAGATACATGGCTGATCAGGGAGAAAATCCTTTGTGGCTGTAGGACAGCCCACAGCAGTTTGCTGTTTCCTCTCAGAAGCGTTCACCCTGGTCACCACAGGATGCGCTCTCCTGCATCGCTGGGCACAGCAAGCGGGAAGGCAGCAGCAGGTATAACCTAACAGGATGTGGTGAGGCCCTTGCAGAAATAGATGAGGAATTAATTTGGCACTAGCTGTATTAAAACCAGCAAGATAGGGTAACTTATTGACAGCTCTCTCAGATAAACAGTTCTAACACTTTGCATACTGAACTGCATTAGGAAGCGCTTCACGAGCAGGGCTGTATAAATTAGTAAGCTGTTTAAACCGGAAAGAACCTTTCCCTGTGAAGTTATAGGATGCCTCTAAAAGACCAAATCATGGATGCCTGTGAAAGCAGAGGATCATCAGGTACCTTACGGAACACAACATGCACAGCGCTCCTGGAGAAGACTAATTTAAAAACAGAAACATTCAAAGGAGGCACAAGTGGTTGCCTTGGTGTACAATCTGCTAACAAGGATGAAAACCTACACCTACAGTCAAATCAGGTGGCAAAAAGGCACTTACTTAACTGGAGGCCAAAGAGATTGACTGATGCCACAGTAGACAGAACAATGGCTGCTGCTGCAGAAAAGCCTTTCATAATGTTATCCGTGTACTTCACAACAACAGACGTGTAGAGGCCGCCTACGCTGGCGAGAACTGGAAAGCAGACAGCACACGTCTGTTAGTAAGGTGCAGTAGGTTACTCTTCAGAGCCATGCATTTTACCCCACTCCTTGTTTGGGCTGCATCATCCTAAGTGGTGATTTAACACAACACGTATCAAAGTGGCACATCTATAATGGCATCTAGTAGATCAGCTACGACTCATTTAAAGATGCTCTACTCGCTGCTCAGTTATTTGGACTACTCTTTCAGCACAATTTTAAGTTGAATAAACTAATAATTTTCAAGAAAACAATATTAAAAAAAAAAAAAACACAGTAAGAAACAGTGGGTCAGACTGTATTTGTAGGTTCACGCAGCCAGTTACACCAAAAGTTAAAAAAAAAAAAAAAGCAAAACAACGTAACATGACCATAAAATGACCATAAAACCATGAGATACTTACAGATGACAAACCAGACGTAGTGTGTATAGCCGTAGAAAAACCCTTTCTCAAGAACCTGGGCTCCATCTGACATGTACACACCAAATAAAGTCACCGCAATCCCCGATAAGTACATCTGAATGTTCCTCACCCACAAGGATGTATCTGAACTCTTTAATACCTTCTCAAAATAAACTCCTAAAAAAGAAAAATGTTTTTTAATAAGATGAACAAGGCATCAGCCTTAGTGATTCACAGTTCGCGGTGTTTTAAAACCAGACAAGACTACTGGAATCCTTTCGTCTTACAGAACTGTACATTTCACATACATGTCCTGCTAATGTACACCTGGGGCAGGATCATTTTAAGGTATACATAACATCAAAAATAGATTCCATTTCTCTTTACAGTCGTTTCAGTAGTTGATGAGCTTCATTGTTAAACTACTCCTCTTTTCTGTTTAGGTTTCCCAGAATTCTGATACCAACACGGTTTCTCCTGTGCAATTTACACCAGAAAAAAAAGCACTGCACCTTGGCACCTGGTATTTTATCCCCAGGACACTATTTATGCATTTCAGTATGGTGTAGAATGATTTGTTCCTCCATCAGGATATTTAGCAGTGGAAAAAAAAAAGCACACGAAGAAAACAAAACAAAACAAGTAACAGCAACAAAATGCAGCCTTCCACAAAAGGGGAACTTTGTTACCTCAGTACAGGGACTGAGAACTCCTTTGGAAACCTTGAGTTCAGAGCGCAGACGAGTTCTGAAATCACAGCTTCAAAGATTACAAAAGTGAACCAAAACCTATGCTTTCCGCTAATTGAAACTGCAAACTGTTTTTGAGGAAAAGGAATTCATGCTAATCTAAAGCTCTTTTCCACGGTGCCACACTGACCAGAGTGTTTTACCCTTACATCCTGCATTACTGAAATTCCACATCTACTTTTTCGTGACTCAGGACGGGTATGTCAAACTCAACGGCCTCCATTTGACAAAGGCCATCACTGGCTGCCTCTAACTACTGCTCCCAGGGCTCTGCTCCTCTCTGGAATTTCCTCTGCAGTTCAAAACACGGACATTTCACAGGATTCGGACATCTTCTCAGCCATTTGTGTGAGAAGAGTTGTGTGACCACACTTCCTGGTGTGAGGCCTACTGATTAAATGTTTATTGCTCATTAACATTGCCCAAGATCCTTCATTAGATAAGGGAAAAGTACACCAAGTGACAAAGCACAGCGAAAAGACCTGTGGGTTAGACGCGTTAGACATCCATTCTTCCTCCTGAAATGATTGGGTTCACTCTTTTACTCATGAAAAATGCAATTTATAATTTATAATACAGTACAGTGAGTACGCATGGTGAATCAATTACCTAGTGAAAACACTTATATTTCAGGTGTTTAAATTACAAAAGCAAACAAGGGAATACAATACTGTTTTATATGAAAATTATTTTCAAAGTTTAATCAACAATATAAACGAAAAACTAGTCTTGTTAATGACTGTAGCGCTTAAAGGAACCCACAGCAGTCTATCTCGAGCTCTGTGCCTGCTGAGAAGACCCACAGAGCACAAGCAGATATAATCAATTTACCAGAAACTTGGCTGAGCGTGACCCATATTTATAAACTATTTATAAGCTAAGAAAACAGTAAGTAGGCCAATGACATGATGCTGTCAGTTCTGAAAATGCATAAAAATCACTGTGCTAGGCAAGATGTAGGAAAGAATGTGTACTGTTTAGGAGAAATTATTCTTTAGTAATGTTTCAAGTCACAAGGGCTCTGTCATTAGGTATTTGTCTAAAACACTTTTGTAACATTGTTGTGCCCCCAAACTTCAGCAAATCATCACACGATAAGGAGTTTGAAGAAAGCTTTTTTCCATCTCCGAGGGATAAAACCACGTAACTTTTTGGACTTTGCTGAATAATATAAAACATTTCATACGGTCAGTCCAGAAATTGAAGGTTTAATGCCAAGAATAACTTATTCATATTGTGGGTGGGGGAAGGAAATAGAAAGAGGAAAGGAGTCTGAATAGGACTTATGTTTTCAACATGTAAAGACCCAAGGGCACAAGGAGCTGCGTGGATGAAGTCCTCTGTCTTCCCAGGCGCCTCAAAGCTGGGGCTGTCAGTGAGGAATCACTGGGAGGAAACACCCCAGCTGCAATCCTTTTGCTGGAGAAGAAAGCAATTTGGGTCTCTGAAGCCTCTAGAGCAACCCTCGCCAGCCCTTTAAAAGGTCAGAATTTACAAGGGCAGAGCTATCCACCCACACCATGAGAGCATTATGAGGCTCCAACGGCTTCACTGTACGCTGTACGTTGCCGCACGGCTTGGGAGCATCTATGGACATTAGTAAGTTTTGAACCTTCCAGGGAAAGTTGCTTGAGATCTACGAAGTCTTATTTACTGTTTCTAATTCAAAATGCCCATTTCAGTGAAAAGACACCAAACAAGAACCTAACCTTCCTCCTTTTCCCACCTGCTAGTTAGAATGGTTTCCACGAGTAACAAGCATGTATGCACAGCACAAGATGATTCGTGCATGACTGTACAGCACCAGAGATGGGCTATGACATCTTTTTCTGACAGAGGGAGAGGGAAGAATCCAGTTTACAGAGAGGAAAATATGCCCCTGTGAGCCGAATTCCAAATAAAGTAGTAATTGCATTTCCTTATTTCTTAGCACCCGCTCATTTGTCTTCCAATCCTGGTCTCCTCCTACAGGAGCCAGAGAAAAACTACTCTTGAGAGGAAATGCTGCTTGAAACTAATGTAACATAACAAAAGCATCACGCAGCTTATCCAGGCTTCCTGCTACTCAGCTTGCTCTCTCCCATACTCCCCCTGCATCTCCGTTAGATTTACCGGCTATGGCAGTGCATATTTTGGGGCTGAGCTGCCACAAGAATTAAGTGAGAAGCTCAGTTCCCCTTTAAAGAAAAGGGCAAATTTTGCATTCAGTCACCATAACAGAGCCACTCACTGTCAAACCGACTTTATAAAATTGATGGACATGAATTAGTTGTACTGACTGAGTCATTATGGAGGTTCCCTTCACATTATTCTAAGCATTTAAAAGGCTCTTCCACTTGCAAAACAGCCTTCCACGTTGCATCACATAAAACCAACAGTACGTGCTCCTAGCCATTTGTTTTTACAACTGGAGCAATCATGTCACGAATCTGGTTTATAATTACTGCAAGCATAAGGTAATTACAGGCAGAGGGGATAAAGTCCTCATTTATCTTCTGATCAACAAAGATAGCTAACGAATAGCACAGAATTGAACAGTTCAGTTGGCAGGGAACTAACGAGGCAGACCATCATGTCCCACCACCCGACCACTCCAGGGCTAACCAAGAGTTATAGCACATTAATGAGGGCGTTGTCCAAGTGCCTCTTGAGCACTGACAGGCCTGGGGCATCAACCAGCTCGCTGGGAAGCCTGTTCCAGTGTTTGACCGCCCTCATGGTAACAAAATATTTCCTGATGTCCAGTCTGAACCTCCCCTGGCGCAGCTTTGTGCCGCTCCCACGTGTCCCATCAACGTGAAGTGTAGGTAATGCAGATGATGCCATTCCCAGCGTCCTATCAGCGCAGAAGGTGCGCAACAAAGAACTTTCTGTTTTAATGTCATGAAATATCAGGCATTTTGGTATGAACTGCATGTGGAAGTAATACTTTACCTGCAAATCCTGAACACAATACAGCAACAGCAATCGCTCCAAACCCTAGCCATGGATTCTGCTCCACCTGCAACATCGACCATTGTGTTAAAAAGGTTACAACTGCAGTCATTTCCAAAAACCCATCCCAGAGCTATTTCATTAAGTACATCACAATTGCTAGCATTTCATTACAGTACAGATTTGATTTGCTAGAGCTGCCCTGCAGATTAGTTCGGCATAGTCGTGACAAGCTAACCGTGGTGTTTCATTCTCCATGTGTATTTTTACAACCCCCGTGGTGCACAGAGGCACGGTTACGTGGCTGTGTCCAGGCTGCACAACTGCAGGCACTGCCCTTCCCACTAAGGCTGACGACCAGCAGCTAAGACCCGAGGAACAGAAGACACTTGTTTCTGCCTAGAAGGGGATTAGGTCACCGTCTCTGTCGGGTGTGTTTAAATGACGTACCCCCGCACAAGGCACTGCAGTTTCACTCCTAATTCCATGAGGGCTTCGATTCCAGGCTCCCTGCTCCAGCAGTTACAGTGCTGCGAGGGCCAAGTGCTGGAAACAACATTACTCAGATACTCCTCTCGTGGTGCTTTGAGCGACTGTGACCACTACAGTAATTGATACTGGTTGTGGCAATCCTTTGCCTTTCCGACAAGCGAGACCAGAGGAATCCTGCAAGCCTGTCTGCACTGGTACACGACAAATCTGAACATAAACGATCGAGCCAGTGTTTGTGTTGTAGATGAGGTGATTGGAAAGAGGAAACGGATACTGCTGGGTGGAAGCTAAGAGACATTACTTTAACTCCAAGATGCTGTGAAGTGAAATAGCAAGTATAAGGCAGTTTATTCTTTGAGAAATGGCAAAATGGAAACTCTTACCTGCACTTTGGTAGCCTGAGCAGGCTCCCACTGCACAAGTGTAACACCACCACAGAGCATGAAGACAGAGAACCACTGCAGTTTGCTAAGGGTACGCTTCAGCATGAGGACTGTGCACAGAGCTGTGCAGGGGATCTTCAACTGGTACGTCACCTAAAGACAGGAATATGTGGTTGTACAAATTCCTCCAAAACAAGCAAATAGAAAATTCAACTACAGAATGACAAACATTTTATATTTGTCGATTCCCTACAGAACCTGGGGGCGTTGTACCATTTCCTACGACAACATGAACTGGAAATGACTGGCAATGAGCAGGTGAGCTCAGAAAAACAGCACTACAGCAGAGTGTGTGCTCTGAACGTAACAAAGCATTGCTCGGCTTTTAACACTACTCCGTGCTGGGCAGACAGATAGCTAACATGCACGCCTCATGAAACTGTGAAGAGAAACGTATTTACAGATCATTTATTTACAAAAACGGGCATTACCTGGTAGACTGCTGCATCCAAGTTGCTAAGAGCCACGAAAGCCATATTGTTCTGGAGAGCATACACCAAAGATGGAACACTTAATTTTAGCAGTTCCTTGGGACTTCCAAAAACATTTTCTTTTAGAGATGTTATTAGCCTTGCCAGACTTCCAGATTCTCTGCAAAATAAAGTAATAATGTAGCTGGGGGCCATCCTGAGCTGATATTTGAAAACAGAAAACAAATCAACAAATCTGGTGGGATAGCTGATTTTTTTTTTTTTTAATAATCATCTTACCTTCTGCTCATTAAAGGAGAAAATCAGTGG
Organism: Oxyura jamaicensis; assembly: GCF_011077185.1. NCBI lineage: Eukaryota > Metazoa > Chordata > Aves > Anseriformes > Anatidae > Oxyura > Oxyura jamaicensis. Next base: position 81,177,566 of record NC_048895.1, read on the forward strand.
GAAAAATTAGTGATGTTATCAACAAGTAGAAACCCCAAATGTGCAGACAACATTGCGGAATCAGGAGGTTGAATGAATTAATAAAAAATGACTTCAACAACAACAACAAACACTGTACATGGTGGAGTAAGTGTCTAAGTAGGCAGGCAGTGGGTCAGAAGGGTGTCCTCTCTTTGGCCCCCTCTGAGGGGGCTATTAATGTGTGTGTGCAATGGCAACTGCCTGGCATTTTCCAGATCCATGTTAAAACGGACCTCACAGTACAGCCAAAAAAGAAGATTGGACCCTTGCACTCTGCTAAATCTGAAGCAGCTGCCATTCCCCAGCCAGCCCTGGGCTCCTCTTCTCACTTGTGCAGAGGGAGAAGCCAGATCTGCACCAGGACAAGTGAATTGCTCAGGCAGGGTGCGTGGTGGCTCCCCATTGCCTTGCACCTTCACAAGCCTCCTTCATGCAATTACAGCGTGTGTGAGAGCTGGCAATGGAAATGCGTCACTTCTTGCTGCTGCCCCTTTCTAAGGCTTGTTCCTCAGCTGATTAAAAGCTGGCCTCTGCACCACGGGTTCTCCCTTGTTACTCACACACCAGTATGACTTCTCTTGCTTCCTTGTTGCTGCTGCTCAGGCCCTCCAACCCCATTCCCAGCTCTCCCCAGGCACCACGTTCCCCCTTTTCCATTCTCCTCCCGTTGGCCACGGCCAAACACCAACACCCAAAATCACTCCCCTCCCCTCCCAGCTATGCCACAGGCCTCTTGACTGCATCCCTGTACTGCTCTTAAATTTAACACTCCTTTTGCTTCCCTTGCACACCCATACAAACAAGTGGCTCACATCATCCTCAGCACCCCATGAAATCAACTTCCCACATTTCGCCCACGTCCCAAATTCTTCCTACAAACATACATCATCTACCTGCCCCAAACTCCTACTATGCAAAATTAGCGATCTCTGTCCCAGGCTCCTTCATCAACCACCTCACTCCTGCATATTCTCCATTCTTGATGGACCCCTGACTCTGCTCCAGGTTCCTAAAATTTGCCTCTTCAAAGATTGATGAGCTCTATCCTCCCAAAATCCTTTTACGTCTCCCTCCTCCCTGCCTGGCACCGAGGCTGTACCTCCTTTTACACGAGAGCTGGGCTGGGGCAGTCTTTGTACAGGCAGCTACAAGGGCTTCTTGTCATTCTCCTGTGACGGAGCAGCTGCAAAGAACAGTGTTGGGGCCATACAGTTTCCAAAGAGAGGTGAGCGTGAGTCCCTGCACTCCCACTGCACAAGCGAGGTCACTTGCAAGCTCTTTCCTAGCTTTCGGCGAAACTTTGTGTGGGACAGACTTGCTGACACCGAGCACATCGCAGAGCTGTCTTTTGCAAGACGTGTCTGGCCACGGGACAACCACTGACACAAAAGGTGATAGACGAGCAGCTCTTAAAGTTTGTAGAACAAGGAGGGGGAAGAGTTCATGCCAGTGCACTACAGCTAATTGCACCGGATATGGAACTGCTCGAAGCATTATGAGTCACTGGCATCATAGGCAAACCTGTCAGTTTATTTATTCTCCAAAGAACTTATTTTCCAAAGAACTGTTATTGCCAGGCATTGGGAGATAAGATGCAGAAGAAAACTCCGAGCACCTGGTAATAACCCAGGTACAGCTGCACCAAAGTGCTGCTCTTCCAGATGTCTAGTTGTAAATAAACTGTAATGAGCACATAGAGAGAGCTCTGCTCTGTGATACTAAGAAGTCCAAAGATACCATATAGAAACGGCTTCTGTTTAGCAATACTAAGGTAGGCTCTTGAAGAAGAAATGAATACTTAGCCTGTGCCTGCTTCTGGCCCAGAACACGCTCAGTGACTTAGCTGATGGCATGTCCCAAGGGACATCAGGGCAGCGATAGCTGTTGGTGCCCGCTCTGATTCGGGCATGGCGTTCAGCAGTGAAGAGTAACAGCTGCCCAGGACACAGCACTTTCACTTCAGCTTTTGAGAAGAAGATGTACTGTACGGTAGTTCATCCTCGGGTGGGTTCGCTTTCTGAAGCACGTTTATCAAGAATCTCTAACTGAAAGTTGAAATCAGTGCAAAGGCCACGTGGAAAGAGATTTAAATCTACGCAAAAAAAGGATTTAAGAGAAAGCTTCTGTGTATAGCTTGTACTGCAAAATAAGCTGCCCAAAGGCATACACAGCAAAATAAGTAAGAGAAGAAAAAAATATTTAGCTTGAATTCAGCATTCTTGATGCTTATCTACCTTTGACTTAAAAACGTATTCTGTTTCTACATTGCTCTGAATATTTGATGGGTATCAGTAGGAATCAGCTCTGCAACCAAAATACTCATTTGTTAAAAAAGCCAAAATTAAAACTGGAGTTTGCAAATGAACTTTTCTTTATCCATTGCTAAGAAATCCAGTACCATCTGAGAATTTGGGTGTTGTCATTGCCAAATGGCGAGCTGGACTTCAAATCAATCTGAGAAGTTGAGTCTTTTCCCGTAACAGTACGGTTGAATAAATAATTACACAGCTCCAACTATTATAACCTTCCTTTTGGAAAGGAAATCTTTTGGCATTCATTCACTCATTCAATATGTTTTGCAGGAGAAACCCAAAAGGTAAACACAATGAAGGCGTAGCATAAGAATGTGCAAGAAAACAAATTCTGCAGCCGGAACAACCTGAGTGTCATACTTCAGTATCCTGTATGTCGTAGCAAGCAGTACTGGCTGCTCCAAAAAGGAAAGGCAGTGAAACGTATCCAACCATACCGAACAAAGAGTTGTGTTTTATCTTTTCACTGGCTATTAAGCTGCAAAGGCACCTTGCCTTGGGCAGGGCTGAACTCTAGAACTGGAGGAAGCCGTCAGGCAGACGCTGCAGGAAAATTATGCCAGAACTCACGTTGTTCAACATATTCATAAGTGATCTAAAATGGAAGATTACTGGGATATTGGCAAAATGTGCTGACTGTGCTCAATTGTATGTGGTGTCCAAAAGAAAACTTCCAGTCGTGGCTGAAAGGGATCCTCACTACACCCAACAGAACTCACCAGGTCTTCTGCCACCTGAGAAACAGCTCAGTTATCCAGGCAGCAAAGGATGGCACCCTACCAAAAAGGGGTGAGCTGAATGCTGTCTGGTGGCACCCATCTGTCTCTCTTAACTATAGGAAAACAACTCCTTAAGGTTTTTAAAAGCTGACCATATCAGAAGAGAGATTTTAACCTTCAAAAAAGCCCAGCAGGTAAGATTAATCCCATTTCAAATGGCAAGCAAAACTCCATTGTCAAAAAAGGAGAAATAACCATAGGAGATGACAACCCCAAAAGAGAGCAACCATCCTAAACTAGTTACAGGCACTTGGGAAAAGGCTGCAAACAGCCTTCCAGCACACCAGCTCACGGCTCAGCTGTGCTCAGAGAAAAGAGCTGTCGGGGATCCTTAGGAGAGGAGCTGACACCAAGCCAGGTGCTTTCTGCACCCTTACCTCTCTGCATAATGCCACAGCACGTTCACACCTTGAATGCTGCAAGCAGCTCTGGATCCTGATTCACAAGGGATGTGATAATAGTAGGAAAGCTGTCGAGAAGGGCACTAGGATGATCACAGAAAAATTAGATAAGACTCCTGGCTTAGGAAAGAAAGGAATGGTGAAAAAAAAAAGTATCTGCAGAGATGTGAAAACAAGAGTGGTAAATATGAAGAGGGAAAGGTTATTCATGATGTCTTTCAATACACAATGATGGAATAGGGTGAAATTGCTAAGGAAAGTGTTCATAAAAGAAGTACTTTTTCCATATACTGTGTAATTATATTGCAGAACTCATGTCACAGGCACAATAGGGACTAACAGTTCAAAAAGAGCCTGCACAGTCTTGCGGAGGGCAGGATCATTAGGGGCTAGAGGCACAGTACACACGCAGCCTCCAGGCTGGGAATCCACGAGCATCTGCCACCAAGCAAGGGAAGTGCAGCCCGTGCTTGCCCCCTTGTTTCCAAGCGTCCACTGCTGACTACTGGCAAGGGCCAGACAGCAGGCTACACGGATTTTTGGCAGTGCAGAGCTGTCCTAAAACGCTCCTGAGACAAAAGTAACGGCCTTTTTAATTATTTCAGTCAGAAAAGACCATTCACGCTTCCAAGGAAGCACAGTATTATAGACCCACCGCTTACCCTGCTGGAACTACGCCCCTCTGGTACGCTGCGGCAGTCTGGGTCCCACAGACTTGAGAAGTTGCCAAATCCCACCCACAGACCCTTCACCATTCAGAAATGTGGGCTGCTGCTGTCTCCAGAAAGCAGAGAAAGGTCGAGATCTGCGCTGGCCACAACCTTGTGAGAACCACAGTGCCATTTTTAATAAAAGTTAAACAGAAGGCTGCTGGCCACAGCGGCCCTACAGATTCAAATACTGGCTCACTTCTAAAGCAACTAAACCACCATTTCGATGTTAAGAGGAAAAGATCTGATAAAAAAGAAAAAGAGGCACACCATGTGACTTCACAATCCTCTAGCACAAAACAGACGGCCTTCTGATGAATGAAAAGCCACAAAGACACACAGAGACCCTGAAAGAACACATTCTGCCAAAACAGCAAGAACGGGGCTTTGGAAGAAGCCAGAGAATAAAGGCCCTTCCAAAGAAGGATGTAGCACAGGGAAACCGAGACGTAAGACAGCAAACTGATGGCCTCGCTACTTCGTCAGATGCTCACGCCTGGATTCGAATTACAGTTCGTGGTGGCAAGGTGGGATTACAGAAAATCTCATGGTTACCACAGGGTCTTAGCTTTGACTCCCCAGGATAAAGGAGACAGCAAAATGTCTTTCCAAAACAACGTTTGGGAAAAGTTATGAGTAGGAACATTACAATCTTATATAACTCAGCTCAGTCAGGCTTTCACCTACGCCAATACTCTAAAAGACTCAAAACATTGTAGATAACCCATGCTGACATTTTGAGCCTATTCCAAAGCACATGAATACAGAAAGTATGCAGAAAGGACACACCTGAATATCGAGCTGTTTACAAAGTAGTTCCAGCTGAGGCCTCACAAGCTCTAACCTGCACTAAAACGACTCTTCTACAGCCTGCCTACCGGCCATGCACTCACACATCCTTCAGTAACTGAGAGCGTGAGCTTAGAAGCGGGGATTCACCTCCAAAATGCTGGTTAGCAGCCCCATACTTACTTAGCCAAGATGCCCACACTCAAGAATAACTTGATAACTTCGGTGACGCACACGGCTGTAGTAGAAAAGTAGAGTTCCGTCTGCACTGTCCTCGTGTACCGCAGCGCTACTGTGTACGTTGCCGCAACCAGGGTCATCACAGTGAGGCAGTACAACTTGAATGGCAAGCTGACATTTTCTGAAAGAAAACAAAGATATCAACTTAGCATGCCCTTCACTTTAATTTAAGAACTGAAACAGGGTGTCCTACAGCCACAGAACTGCGCTGAAGGCTACTGCAGCAGCGTACAATAATTTCAGTGTTGTGAAACGTTTCGTATAAAAAGTCTAAGATAAATCTTCAAAGTCTCTTCTCAAAAAAGACAGCACAGAAGCTCCAGATGTTTGACAAAAAGCCATCCTCTTGCTCTAGCAGCAATCCTTTGTTCTAGAGAAACTAACCATAGACTAATATTTGTCTTTCTCTGCTTTCCTACCCTTAAGGTGACAGTATGTGTTTGCTCTGGAAAGGCAGCCTGTCCTCTCCATGCACTGTACGAAGTCTGGCACGAAGAGTGTTAGCAGACGAGTGGGAACAAAGAGAGGGGAAGCGTTCGGTGCCAGCAGGGCAGGGAACCCATCTTGCAAATCTTCACAAATAAGGCAGCATTTTTCTCAGCCTTCTTTTCCAGCAAAGTTAGTATGAGAAGAAAAGTTTGCTCAGAACAGTGACTTCAAAGGGCTTTCTTGAAAAATTATTCCCTGTAGAAAGGTTACGTCTATCTGAGTAAATGGAACCATACAAGGACTGCCCATCATCCGTGTAGCCCCTGCATCTCCTCTGCTCCTAGCACTATTGCAATCCTTGTAATGGTTCTGGCTGGGACCGATCCTATTCTGTGCAGTTTTGGAGCTGGCTTGTCCCAGCACTCGTGGCAGTAAAATACCCTTGTTACACGTGGCACCCGATGGGCGCACGCTGGTCTCTCTGCAGCATCTTTTGGGGCATCATCTGTCGTGGTCTGAATATATCAATTAAGCCGTGTTTCTTTAGGATAAGTTTATGTTCCTTTGCTGATTAGGAGATGAGCTAACAGATAAGCTCCAGGCAGTTTTGTAATAACTTTGTTCATTTAATATGGGAATTAATTGCCGAACCCAGTGCAAGGGATGTTTTGGTTCGTTTTTCTTTCCAGCCAGCGCTGCCTTCCCTTGCATAAGGCTACTGCAAGGTACGGTTAATACCTCCTGCTCCTCCAATCACGTAAATCAGTGCTTCCTTGCAGATCACATCTCGCCCACGTCAGTAACCACTTTTAAAAGGTAGAGCCAATTAGTTTTTGGAGTAACGATGCTCGGAAGCGACTTGCAGCTGTCAGCCGGTTTTAAATTAAGCTAGACTTGTGTTAGGGATGGGGGGCAGGGGAATTTGAGGGCATACCTGGGAGGTGAAATTAACCCAGCCCAGCTTTATTTACATCAAACGAAATGCAGAAACACATTTAGACGCGTATGTAACAAAAAGGTGCTTCCTAACAGAGGGTGTCAGCACCAAGGTGGCGTTAGCGCAGCTGGGGGGGGTTCGTTTCTTTAAGGCTGTCAGATTTAAGTCAGAGCAGCGGAATGTAAAATTAAATTTAGCGTTTGCCTACGACAGTCACTCATAAAGGGGAGAGCTGCGTGCCCGCACTCAGAAGGGTCCCCAAGGGCATCCCCCCGCCCCAACATGGCAGCCCCCGGGGGTCCCCAAGATGGCGGCCCGCCTCCACCCGCCCCGGGCGCCCTCACAGCTCCCCCTCCCCACACGACCTCACCCCCCCCTCCCCCCCCGCGCCCGCGGGGGGCGCGCCCGCCCCCCCGCCCCCCCCCCGCCGGACGCGCCCCCCGCGGGGGGAGCGGGGGGGGGAGAGGGGGGAAGCGCAGGCGGCGGGGGCGGGCTGGGGCTGCCCCCCCCCCGTCCAGTCCCGTCCCGTCCCCCCGAGCCGCGCTCACCCCTCGCAGCCGACATGGTGCCGGTCCCATCGCACCATAGAGAGCGCAGGGCCGGCCTAGAGCGCCCCGCGCCCCGCTTCCGCGTTTCACCATCGAGTCGGAGGAGCGCCTCGCCCCGAGCGTCCTCCCGGAGAGGGCGGGAGGAGCGGGGGGGGGGAGGGGGGTGTTCCCGGCTTGTTGGCCGCTTTGGTGCCTTAAATGATAAAATAAATAAACGAAAGGCCTCGCAGTGGGAACCACCTCGAGCACGGTGGTGGGAAGAGTGTGAAGTGTGTCGGGGGAGGCAGCACTAGGCTGAAGGAAGGGCTCGCTTTGAGCCCTGGGTATTGGGATGGAAAAGTAAGAAATTAATCACCTCACAGACCCTCGGGACCGTCCAGCCCAACCACCACCTGATGGCCAAATCCACCCCGAAACACATCTCTCAGTGCCACGCCACACCTGCGGGGTGGGACCCCACCACCTCCCGGGCAGCCCTTGGCAGTGCCCGGCACCCTCTCCGTGAGGAAATTCTCCCGGTGCCCAAGCCAGCGTCCCCTGGCACAGCACGAGGCCGTCGTTGCCTCCTGTCCTGTCACCTGAGAAAAGAGACCGACACCCTCCTCACTACAGCCTGCTTCCAGGCAGTGGCAGGGAGCGGTGAGGTCTCCCCTCAGCCTCCTCTTCTCCAGACCAAGCAGCCCCAGTTCCTTCCTCCAAACTCTTGTTTTCTAGGCCCGTCACCAGATCTCTTGTTCAAGGAACTGAGTGTTCTTCTTGTGGTGAGGGGCCCAGAACTGAACACAGCGCGTGAGGTGCGGTCCCACTGCTGCCAAGTGCAGACAGGCAAATGAAGCGCCCATGCCCACTGGATCCCACTACCCCAGACCATCACATCCCTTCGTCCTGGGGTGCAAGGAAAGAGACAAAACGAGGGCTGGATGCTCCACCCCACGTGGCAGGGCCCTCTCCACAAAGGTTATGGCAAGAGGGAAGCCCACACCAGGGCAAGACACTGGTTTTAGTAACGTTCCTGTTACAACGTGAACAGTATTCTCTAATTTGTACTGACTGAACATATACACTGTTAGTTACACAATTTCTTCCCCTCATAACCTCTACCCAGCTAGTTTGTTTCTCTGCTATGAAGGCAGGAGGGAAAGCATTGGAAAGCCACCTTGGCTCTGCAGCAGACGCCCCATGGAGGCTTTGTTCAGGTCCCAGGGGGCCTCACCAGGTAGCAGCTGCCTACGACTGACAGCACGCAGGAGGAGAGAGGTGGTGTTAGAGGCATCGCTTTGGAGGCTGAGGAGATTTGAAGGACGTGGAAATGGAGCAATATTCTAACCTGTGCAGCAGCCACCAGGTGATTTCAATGACTGATTGATGCATGCAAATTACAGAGTAAAGCTTAAGGAATTCAAGTGAAGTGTTAGGCTGCAATCTGTGTATCTCTTGCTTTCTACGTATCTCTGTTGTGCTCCCCAGACAGCATAATCTTATAGGACAAACATCAAAACACAAAAAACAGCTGTAAATGCAAAGTGTGCTGTGATGAGCTACCCTTTGAATAACCTTGAAGCCTGATAGCTGCACACACTGCACTTCAGTACCAAACTGCTGGCTACAGGGCTACGTCTTGCGTGATCTTTCCATCATAAGCACACTCACTGTTGCACCAGGAAGAGCTGTTGAAAAGAAGTGGAGACTCAAATAAAGACATGCTCAAGTTCAAATGGGCATGAACTGAAAATTGTCTCCCCTTCCACATGAATAAAGCCATTCTGAAAAATAATCTTCCATTTTTTTTCCGAACTATTTTAACGGCAGTAAACACCCAGGAAGTGACAATCTCACATGCCGCTTTGTCTCTGCCAGTAGTAAACTTTTCCATATTGACATGTTTCTGCTGTGTCCAATCTGAAATTACAGTCATGTTCCCCACTATTCCACAATGCTGCCATCGCTTCTACAAATGTAAAAGAAAATAATAAAAAGGATTTTCACTCATCAATTTTCTTTTATGTGTGTGTTTATATATTCTTAAAATACCAGCTCATTGGTTCAGGGTAAGAACTTTAACATAAAAGTTTCAAAGCAAATGATGATAAAGATGTACAGAGCAAAAAGTACTGCATTAACCATCAACAGGAGCAAAAAGTACTGCATTAACCATCAACAGGATATCTTCTCTGAACTAAAAAAGCTGCAAGTAATAGCACTCACGTATTAGTTAATAAATCTGAAAATTGGTGCCAGCTCATCATTGAAAAACCTGGAAGAGCTCCATATCTGGCTGCTACTGATTCTTTTTTTTTTTTTTTTTTTTTTTTTTTTACAAAAGGGAAAAATCAGCTAGTACAAACAGTTTAAGTTTTATAATGCACTCCCCTTCTGATCTTTTTTAATATTATTATTATTTTTAATTATTTTTGGTAATACCTTGTGGATTAGCTGCAGATGTTTAACTTAAAAAAGTGAAGCCAAATACACCTTGGACAGTTAAACAAAAAAAAATAAAAGAATGTTACCCTATACAATGCCACAGAAAAGTCACCCAGCAGCTTGAATCTCCACACTTCATTATCACAAGCTGGTATAACAATGGCCCAGGAAACTACGATGCACCATGGCGCACCTGGCCAAAAGGAGAGTTAAAACCTTAGCCAATCGCAGAGGTGCCTCAGGATAATTTGCAGAAAATAACTGGTGGAGCTTTTTGTTGTTGTGAAAAGCATCTCTGTTTTAATGTATTCCCTATTTCGTCTGACAAGATTTTAAAGCTCAACTGATTCAGCTTTTCACAAAGAGAAATAATAGCTGCTGTTGAGCTTAACAGACCTGGCACGTATTTCAGTGCCGCAATGAAACAGAGATAAAAACCTTTTCCTGTTGTGCTTTAGCTTTTTTAAACACAAGTGAAATAATGCTTTAAAAAACATCCCTGAAGTTCCTATTGTTTGCCATGTGCTGGTAAGCACACATTTTAGCCAACGGACACAGAAATTATTGGAGACCTGAAATGGCTGCCAGAGCCATCCCAGATAGATTCAGCCCCCTGCCCTAGCCTCTGCTCATAAGGCCATTACTTGGAGAGACATTAACAGCAGCATGAATGGACAGGCCCAAGAATCTAAACTGACTTCATCTTGCTGGTAAAAACCTTCTGGACAATTATGCTCCGTGGGTAGAGCTGTGACATCTGGATGACTCTCTCGGGATCAGTTTTACTTCGCACCAATGAGAATTATGCCTCTGTAGGAGCTGCAGGACTGGCCCTGCATCTCATAAAAGCGGCGTGTCTAACGCTATGCTTTTCATGTACCAAAGCCATGTCTCTTAACAGTGGTGTTTCAGCAAGCAGTCACTGTATTACAAAATCAAGAAAACCCCAGACCCACACTACACATTTAAATATTAGTTTAAGTTTTCAGGCACATCTTCACTATAAATTGCTTTTTAAACTCTGGGTGTTTCAGGCCCATCATTTCTATCACTTAATACCATTTAGCAGCCCTAGCAAGTAAGACAAACGAAGTAAGTCAACTGCTCCTGGAATCAACAGACACAGTAAAAGTTTTTGGTAACTTGATTTAGGTATACGTTGAGATTTTTATATGTATTTAGTATATTTCTTTAGGTTTCTCATTTTCACTTAGGTTTCATCTATTGGTCTTGTTAAGTCCACTTTGACCATATGAGTAGCAGCAGATGACCCTCCTCGGAGACCTGCCAAGAAAATCTGTGGTCTGGGTACATTGCTCGAGTTATCGTGCTTAGTCTGGGTGCTGACATCTTTTGGCAAGTACACTTGGGTGGAGTTCTCCCTTCTCAGATGGCTAAGATCAGTCTGCATGGCATGGGTTAACTTGCGACGCAAATTGGCCTAAAGACGCAGAAAGAATCACATTAAGCAAAATTTGTTTGAACATTTTAGCCCTAGCATTTACTTAGGTGTTACACATTCTGCATTTGCATATCGTACCTCCATGGGCTTCACAAAAATGTAACACTGAACACTTCATCCTACCCTAAATTCCTTGAAACTAACCCCTGAATCTAACAGAATGTGTGAACAAAACCATATGGAGCCCCACAATTATAAAATTTTGAGTCTTGTTGTTTCCATGTTTTTCTTTAGTAAATATGCTTCAAATTTTGTGAAACGCTTAAGACTTTGTTTTGTTAGAATGAAATGTAATTTTCATGTTAAGCTCTGCCAGTGCTTCAAATTTATTTCAGTCAATTGGAAAGTACACTGAATGTGATGGAAGGCGGATTAATCTCTTGGTATCTACAAGCCAAAACAAATCTGGGGATCCCAAACATTGTGGACAACTAAACTACAGGATCTAGCCTTTGGTTTCTACCAGATGTGATGAGATTTGGTGGTTGGTGTCACAGAGTATCAGATAAAAGGGAAAAAATACCTTCTTTCAAGTGATTACTTGTTAGGCCCTTGGCAAATGGCACAAGACAGGTAATCTATGGCAATAATAAAAGCCCTGTTTAATCATAGCAACTGCTGGAGATGCAACAGAATCATTTATGAAGTGTTAATATTACCAAATCAGCACTTAAAACAACAAAATGTATGTTCCTTCTTCTATGTCAGCAATGATACAAACCACTTCAAATTGTATGACATGTCGTTATCACTGAAATATACAAAATACAGTCTCACGTGGTGGGATTCTGACCCATACATGAAAGTGAGGAAGTCCCCAGTGTGCAGTCCCATAACTGGAGTCTGAAGTCCAAGTCCGTGGAGTGATTAAGTTGGCCTGTAATTGGGTGTTTGTACCAGGAAAAGCCAATACACTCTCCGGACTCCACTAGTGAGATCTGTAGGGACTGTAATGGAAGTTTAAATGCCTACAGGTAGACACAGTTCAGTATCTTAATCTACAATGGCATCTTAGGCACTGTGTCACAGGAAAATACAGAAAAGAACAATAATGAATTTACAGAAAAGATGTGATGGAAAGAAAGAGTATTTTATTATTTGTTTATTATTATTATTTTATTTTATTTTTCCCAATAAAGGGTTTTGCTGACAGCTAAAACGAGTGAATGCTGAGCGACTGCTATTGCAAGGAATACTGTATGCTTGTACAGAGAAACAAATGTGAGCTGAAAATTCTACTTCTAACATCGAATAAGTCTTGTTAACAATTCCTATTTTAATCCTTCAAGTTTTCTGGCTAAGTATAAACAACAGAAAAGAAACCCAAGGCATCTGAGCTTATCCTGTACCAAAACCCGCAAATATGCCCGTTGCTCCCCTAATAGCATCGGATTTACAGATGTGTTGGTAAGCTGCATCTGTTATTTCAGCACTTTGGCTCTAAATGTTTTATCAGCTCCATATTACAAATTCAGCATAGTCGGTGCAGACAAGTGCTTTTGCATGAGCCTTGTATTTTTTGTTTCAACCCCGCATCGCCAATCTCCCATACAGACGGCTGTTGCTAAGACACCCCGAGTACTTTGTCTCTAAACATTTCCAAGTAAGGAGCTACAAATTTGCTTGTAAACTCGTCAAGCTCAACTCTTAGAAAACATACACCTTTGCTTATGCTAAAGATAAGCATAACCACTGAGCACATCTTAGCACTTATGTACTTCTGCCCATTAGAGAAGCAAAATGAGGCTTTAAGATAGGCCACTTGCAAACCTAACTGGCTTCTTTTCATATACCTCAGCAACACCTATTGCTTAGAAGCCTTTGTAAACCAGCTAATACTGTCAAAAAAATCTCACTCTAAAAATTTTGATTTCCTTTTATAATGTTAGAAAGTTGATGGCAAGAAGAATGACAGAAAAGAAACAGGCCTCACAGCAGACAACAGGCCTCCATAGTGCATCTGTTCACAAAAAAGAAACCTCAAACCCACCTCCCTGCAGCATTCTGTGTCCAGTTATTGTTGGTAACTGCAATATTACCTACACTAACAAGTTCATTTTGATTGAATTGTGAAAACCTGAACAATTGCATGTGCTGGGAAAAGAAAAGCTTCTAGTAAGCAGCTTTCTAAATATATGCTGTTACTTCAGAAGCTTTTATGTATGTCGCCAACCCTCTGTGGGACTGTGATTTCCAATCCAACAGAAAATCATCATGATTTATATATAACAACCATTTCCTCTGGGTTACATATACAACAGAAAAGCTACTTGCTCTGTTTCTTACATATCTGGATTGGTTGTACATGAAAGAGGGGAATTTCACTTTCAAAAAAACCCAATGAGTTGGTTGGTTTTAGCAAACATGAGGATTCAAGATATGCCAAAAAAAAAAAAAAAGAGAGACTCATGCTTTGATTTCTTTCAGGGGTGGATAAGTTAGTTCAAAGAAAGCTTCTGCAGGGTGAACCACATTCAAAGGTATTCCTAACTGTTCTGCCTGCCAGTTACTATGTTTTTTCTCCTCTTACTTGATGGTGATATTAATATAAATTGTTCATCTTGCAATAAAGTTGTGCTTGACACAAACCCTTCTGCGACCCCATTTAAAATCAAATAATAAAAAAATACAAAAAGCAATTTATGTAGCAACATCTTCAAACTGTTAAACTTGGGAGTGGAGAAACAACTTTAAGATTCAGTGCTAATCAGTAAACTTATCACTTAAAGAAGGCAACTGAAAAAATAAGAATGAATAGACTTAGTAGTGGAAAGCACTGCTCAAAAAATGGGGAAAAAATTATTGAACCAGTTGTAACAAAGGCATGCAGCTTTGGGTAAGTTTAGACTCACGCTGCAAAGTACAATACTTTGCAATAATTTAGTCTGAACTCTGTTATCCGGCACATGAAACTCTGGTAGTAACAATACAAACCAATTTTATAGCTTTTCTTCTCAGTTCCCACTCATTCCATTCATAGGACTTCACAATAGACGGAGGCAAGATGTGAGTATCAGTCTGAGTGCTGCTGTCACATTTTGTGCTTGGTTTCATCAAATGTTTGTCTGCATTTCTTGCCTGGATAGAGGAAAAAAAGCCAACAAGCAAGGCATTAATGAGGAGAATGCAGGCATCTAAGACAGAATATGGATATGCATATTCTTAAAAGCAAACAGAAACCTGCAAACCTGTACATTGCAAGTAGGTAATGATTTTTACGTTCAACAATATTTTTGTTCCCCTGAACCCACTGAAAAGAAACCAGTCAGAATTTGTTGAATTTAATTTCTGACAGAAAACCCTTTAGGCAGATGCCACAGCTGAATTTCAGACTCCCCCATCCTGGGTAAGTGCTTAATCACTGGACTTTGATAAAAAGGGATCCCACCTCCACAGGCAGTATTTTATGAGGTAGGCACCTCAGTTACCATCACAAACAGACTAAAAATCATAAATAATCATCTGGAGAAATGCTTACATCTCTGCCAGAGGTAGGATATAAACCCTATCTTTCTCACCAAGGGTCAGTTCAAGACTGTGTACTTTGCATAGCTAGGGATTTAGAATTTACAATGTGTCACAGAGAAAATCTATACATCAAAATCAAGCCTTTGGATTTCACGTTGTAGCAGTGTGACACTCATTATTAACGAGCCCCCTTTTGTTCTGCAGTACATTCCATAAATCCTGTCCCCACATATCGCTACATGCTCATCCAGCACATGCTGATGAACTCCTGAGCTAAAGCTCTAGTTAATGTGGTATCTGGCTCATCTCCTATTGCATTAACTTATTGTCCCTTTAAGCTAGTTTTGCAATAATGGGGAAAAGAAACATCAGACATGGGATCTTCCTAGGATAAGGATGAGCAGTTTTCATCACTGCCATAATCCTTTGGCTCTACATACTCTCCTAGGAAGAGACAAGGTGAGAAGAAACATTTTCCCCTTATGCTGTTATCTACACCACAAAGGCCTGGAAGAGAGGAACCATCAGATGTTCTGTGTGAGAGGCAGATTATTATACTTCATCTGCCCTTATTATGTTCTAGAAAGGACAGATCAAGCAGTGATCCGACAGCTGTTCAGCAAGAGGCAGGGGCAATGTGCACCTGTGTGTATGGAGCAAGGTATTCAAACTGATGGTGAAGCTCGAGCAGATGAATTAGCTCTGCGTGTTCTTTTGCTTTTTCTACATTCAGCTGAATGAACTTATCTGGATCTTGAGCAAAAATGTAAGCAGATTCTTTGGAACTGAACACGTAACATCTGTCCTTGTGCTTCAAAATTCCAATAGCAGGATTTCCTAGGGAAAACAAAACAAAACAAAACAAAACAGAAACAAAATAAAATAGTAAATAGCACAATATCCAATACAAAAGACATATGATCTTGATTTAAAATGTTTCTCTCAAGTCACTTCATTTCCTTTTTTTTTTTTTTTTCTGAAATCAGCATAAATCCCTGAAATATTTTTAAATACAAAAAAGTATATTCCTTTAGGCCAATACAACTGCTTTTGACCAGTTTACATCCAGCATACCTTAATCTAGATCAGACTCCATGTCTGTGAGAAAAACAATGGATAAAACACCTACAGCAAAAGCATAAGAACAAATGTCCATGCCCAGAAATGTTCCAGCAAATACCGGATTGCAGATCAGCAATCAATTTACACCAAGGGGCATTACACTGAAGTTATGCGAGGGGGATGAAGCAGCTGAGAAGCTGGACAACAAATTAACAGAGAAAATTTAGTCAATAAAGGCCAAATAACTTATCAAGGAACACATAAATTGAGCTCACCTACAACGAATGACTCTTTCAGCTACTATTGTCCAGGAAAGACTTAGAATTATCGCAGACAGTGCCTTGAAGATATTAAATAGCACTATTCAGTGGCAATCAAGAAATGCTCAAAGAATGTCAGGAATTAGTAGGACACTAACAGAGGGGGAGAAAAAAAATATAAAAGCCTATATTATGCTATGTTTGCTGTATTACATTTTGTACCAATCCCTTAGAAAAAGAAAAATAACATGAAGTGAGCTGGGAGTTATCAGAGGCTTGAAATACTCTTCGCAGAAGGAAGGGTTAAAGGAACAGTCGTCTCCAGTATTAAAAAGAAGCAACCAAAGAAAAATAGGACTCAGGATTAGAAAACCATGAATTGCATGCAGGAGTTCTGATATAAAATGACTGTTTTCTGATTTTCCTAATAGAAAAACCATGAGCTGTGATGAAATTACCAAGCCAGAGCTTAAGCCCATCTCAGAAAGAGGTACTTTTTCATACTATACATAATTACAACTGTGGGACTTTTGACAATTAGAATATCCCATGGCAAACTCTGAATGGATTCCAAAAGCAATTAGGTAAATGAAAAACCTCTACCCATGATTATTTAACAGAAAGGTGAAAACACAACATTTATCTGAAGCAATCCCATAACCACTGACTGCAAGAACAAGGAAGGATATGATGAAGGAAGGACCATTCCTACCTGACTTCTCATGATCAGATGTAAGGCTAGAGAGACCTTCAGCCTAACCCATGACAGCTGTTCTCATGCACAATACTAAGTGTAATATATTTACACTGCTATTGAAACATAATTTTTAATAACGCCAAGAAGTGGCCACATATTCCTCCCAGCCTCCTGTAGGTTTAAAATAGTTCTATATGGATAGATTTTATAAAACACTGGAAGACAGAAAACAGAAAAAAATGGGGTAGCTGAAATACAACTTGTTCTCAAGACAAATGGCCCTATACCGGATCAAATAAATCCTACCATTAGTAGGGTTGCACCAAGTGCAATTTTGCACTATTCTATTCAGAGAAGACTTTCTATATTTTATATCTGCTGTTTAAATATATGTACGATGTAGGCACGAATGGGTGTGTTTCAACACACTGTTACACAAAATAGAAGGAATGACCATTTACAGGTGACTGTATGAAAACACATTAACAACAACAAACCTGCATTCAGTTGCAATGTAGGTTATACGGATGCACAGACAGCAGGAGGGAACATTTGTCCATCCCATTTCGTCTCTGCTTCTGCTTGTTTGTGCCTACTTTCTCTTGAAGCCCTCCTACCTTCTATTTTGGGCAGTTTATCCGGGTATTTTTTAAAGAAAAATATTTCAACGGGGGAAGTAAGTTATCTGGGAGTGAAAATTACACACATGAAATTACAGTAGTTCAGTTTTGACAAAAAGAGGATGCATTCAGAACATCTTCACATCTTCTCTTGTACTTGTGTACATGTGAAGTAAGGAGATCTAACTACAGAGCATACCTGGAAGGATGAGGCCTTTTACACCAATTGCATACGCACAGAAACCACGGTACTGGATTAGCAACTGATCAAAATTAGCAGTCGTCTCTGGAAAAAGCCATTCTTGGTTCTCAAAATCTGAAACGTTTACTCGTGTTCCTAAGAAATGATTTAACAAAACATCTGATGTTTAAAATATAATCATGTTACAGGACAACCTGATTATTATTATCTTCCCAAACTTCAGACCTACCTTAGAAAAGATCCTAAGGAACCAGTCCTGAAGGACTGAAAAGATCAGTTAAAAGCATTAGTTTTCTTTGGAAACAGGACAAAAGAGGAAGGTAATATCATATGGTCCCATTTTGGTTTCACCCACTCACACATTACCAATCTCCTTGAGTATAACATGGTTATTAGGGATAGCAACTTTACAAAAACACACTTCTGGCAAAAAAACAAAGCCCCATTATTTAGCTTTTTTATTCCTCCATTCACTTCAGAAGTTCTGAAAGGTGTAAGAAGCCATAAACTTAAGAAACTTAAAAAAAAATTAGAAGTATTCTTTCTTCTGACAACTCTGACATTTTTATAAGTTATGTTTGTAGCTACTAGAAATGTTTTAGTTTTATAATACATATGTATTTTATATATAATATATATTATATATATTATATATATATTATATATATAAAATAAAAGCCCAAACTGTACATGGAAAATAAATCCACACACTACACAGACTGCATTTTAATTTACTGTAGAAATTCTGATTATTAAAAAATCAATGTGTAGTTCCTTCTGTATGTAAAATTTAAATCATAAAATCTTGAGATGTTAAAGAAAACAAACCAAAAAATAGTAACTTTCAGTACCCATTGTTTCTCTTATCCTTTCCTCATCAGTTTTCACAGTCACTCCTTCCAGAAGAGATGTTAGCACTTCCTCAGGAAAAAGCTGCGATTGTGTTTCCAAGAACTGTTGCAGATTGTTAGTCATATTTGTGAGAAAGCTCAGGAGTAGCATCTCGTTCTGAAATCCAGTCCACACGTCATAAATTGCAACAAAGAGAGGCTATAAAATAAATAAAACTATCTGAAGTCTAGAATTGTTTTATGTCTGCAACATAACCCCAGTGCTGTGCACAACAACCCCTGATATGAGCAGAGCTGACCTACAAGGCCTTCAGCACCCCAAAAACCCAGGGGGAGCCTGGGGTTTTGAAAGTGGAACTGGTTGCACACTGGAACAGGCTCCCCAGGGAAGTGGTCACTGCACCGAGCCTGTCTGAATTTAAGAAGAGATTGGACTGTGAACTTAGGCACATGATCTGAACTTTTGGGTAGACCTGTGCGGTGTCGAGAGTTGGACTTGATGATCCTTAAGGGTCCCTTCCAACTCAGGATATTCTATGATTCTATGATTCTATGATTCTAACTCCCATCGCGCAGGTCCAGGCACCTACATCCAGCCTCAGAGAGGTGCAGGGTTTAGGGCAAAACTGGAAGCTGCCATTCCCAGCAGCAATGCTGACATAAACGTGTGCTCACCTACCAAAGAAGGCCCTCAGCTTTGAGTATAAGTGCTTAATTATAGTGATATTAAGTGTGCCCTGTTGCCCCTAAGTACAGGGCGTTTATGGGGAGAGGCTCAACAAATCTGAAACGCATGCCAGCAGCGCTGTGTTTTATGCATGTTCCCATCATTATTACATTAATGGTCAAAAGAGTTAGCTCTGGAATTCATCAGCATCTCTAACACTGTGGAAAAGTTATAGGTACAAAAATGGAAGAAACAAAGGGAAAGGAAGCAAGACCAAAACCATTCTTACTACACAAAAATTAGGATTAAAAGAGTATTAATGAAATCTACTGTGTTTACTAAAACAAAGGATTGCTACAAATATAGTACAGGAAGCAGCCAAGAGCAGACAGCTTCTAGGAAGAAGGGCAACGGGTATTCAGAAAGGTTAAATTCAGATCAGTGACCTGAATCTTCCTAGGCTCCTTCCACCATCCCGGGGAAGAAACAGGCTTTTCCAGAGGAAGTCAAAGAACCTAAACTGAGCTTTCTTCTCTCACATGCCTCCAAGAAAAGCCTACTCATCTCTTCCCTCTGTCTTTATCACTATACTGAAGTATGTATACTAAAGTGTGTATCAAGCACTTAACCCCCATGAAGATACAGAAGAAGAGAGAAAAACGGCTTTAAGCAGTGAGCAAATCTTGTTTATAAAATCACAAGCACACATAAGCTGAAGCATCAGTTCACACCTGAGTTGCACCTCAAAGTGCCATTGCCATGAGTTTCCAGCACAGATACCCTCATGGGAAGTGCAAAAAATACTCTGAGTAAGCAGGTGGGGCATGATCTGTCCTCTTCTCTCCTCCACATCAGGCTTTATTTTGCTTTCTAATTATTTGTTCTGAAGGATGAAATAAAACCTAACATATGTATAAAGGGAAGGCTAGTTCAGCAGCTACCTACACGGAATTAAAATGGTAGGCACATCACACAAAATAACGAGCTCTTCCAAAAATATATATTTATGGAAGCCTACTTTCTGATGTATTTCTCTCCCATATCCTTTTTATCATGCCATCATACTAATCCCAGGTTTTCATACTGTAAGCAGGCACCTTCTTTAAATGCTTACAGTTCACATCACTCATTCTCTCTTCCTCCCACACCTCCCTCCCATGTCCTGTAACCACCAACCAATTACAGAACATGGATTGCACAGAGGTACGTGTCTGCTCACTGCTCCCTAAGAAGGGCTCTAATTGTGTCTGTCCAATTACTTATTTTTCAGAGAGCTTGCAGAAAATGACATATTCTGAGAGCTCTGGGCTCTGAAAAGTTCAACTGGAACTGGCCAACGGATTCAGCAATTATTAGGAAGGGCAAAGAGACTGAAATCCTATCGCAGTAACCCAATTTCTTTAGAAAAATGTTACCAAGGAGCCATACTGTAATTGCAGGAATTGCTATCTGAAAGGATTTCAAAGCAATCACATTCTGATGTGCTATTATCAATATGTTCTAACAACTTCGGCAGGAACAGGAGAGAATATTTAAACAAAACAGGACAATACCATTTGTAATTCTACAACTACCGACAAACAACTCAAGATACTTAGAGAAAAATAGTATTTAATTCCTTCCCTCCATTTTGTACCTTGCTTTCCTTGTACCTTGAGATCAAGTCTGATAGTTTAGTCAACCCTTGAAAAACTACCGGGAGTGCTGATATAAAAGAGAAAATAATGCAGCCCATTTCTTAAAACAAACTATGCAAAAACACACCTGTATTTTTTTTTTTCTTTTTCTAATTAAAAACAAGTAAGTTTTCAATTCAAAATACTTACAAAAACTTCTTTGGTATCCACGGAAACCTTATTCTGAACTGTGTTTTTCAACTGCTCCATTGTTGTTGTAAACTGCACATTCATCTTTTCAATTTCTTGGGCACCTGTAATTGCATCAGACTGGAAAGAGAATGTACTTCAGGTAAGAAGTATGAGAGTCAAAAAACGAAATATTTAGTAACAAATATTTATGTTGATCTCTTTGTTCAATTATTTTAAAGCGCAAAATGAACCCTAACTTTCAACAAAATAATTTTTTTCTTGAGTGTTCAGGTATAAGACCAGGCACTTCTCTAACAAATACTAGGAATTTTTACATAAAACCTCAATGCTTTTGAAATGAAGAGAAATTAAAAAAAAAAAAAAAACATTAAAGAGAAACATTTTCTCAAGCTTTATGATGTACAGGAGAGTAACATAATTGTTGTAACATAACCCAGCTATTCTTAAAAGACAAATAAAAAGGTCTTCATAAGCAAAACAAGTTTTAGGAATTTAAATTGTGTTCTTAAGACTTCTGATGACTCCATGTGTGTTAGGGATGTCTACATCCTTAAACTGAGACGATTTATGGATTGAACAAGAATTTTTCTTTCATGTCTCTTTTGAGGGACAGCTTTTAATAGAAACAAATATTCCCATTATGCTTCTTCAATTCTATGCAGATATGAAGAGATCTGTTATTTCAGGTAGTCTGGCTTTTCTCACTAGGTATTTTACAGAAGAATCCCACTTTATATTTTCCAATCACCTACACAACGTCTAAGCAGATAGAGTATCAGTATACAAACAAGAAAAGCCCTGCCTTTTTAGTCCTTTCGTGATGAAATTAACCCCCCCCCCAAAAAAGGAAAGCTTCAGAAATGAAATGCAAGTGCAGTCACACTGAAGGGAACAATTAATTAATTTTGTCTTTTACCTGACAGTAGCAAACCCCAGCAAGTTAGATACAAAGCTCTGCATAAAGGTTATGTAGGCTCTCATATTCTGAGAAAAACCTGATTTCAATCATTTCTGAAACTTTTTTTTTTTAAACCCAACAAGATGTTGTCTCACCATAAGGATGCAGAGGAAGGCCTCGTATTGTCTCACACCGAACAGCGCTTCTTTTAGTTTGAAGGAACTAAGCTGCCTGTGTCTGTGCTGGTCTTCGTGCGTGGATTCCAACAGAGCTGTGTAACAGCGGGCTAGCACATGGCAAGTATTAAGACTGTCTTCAACAGTCCGTGTAGCTGATGGAATGGCTTCATTCAGAATGCCTGGCACTGTTTATATAGAATAAAAGAGATACACACAAAAAGAGTGATCTAAATCATTAGCAAACAGTTACAGGGCAGTATTAGGGCACAGCGGTGTCCCAACAAAACGTTGATTTCTAACCTCTATCCTTATACTCCCAACTGTTGGTGTATAGATCCAACCACCTGACTTACTAGTCAAGTTGTTCCAAACAGTCAGAATTACAGGTGTGGAAATGTCAAGTCAAGGACTGTGAGAAAACTTGCTTTATAATAGATGCAGCTCAGTTGCTAACACTGACATGGGTTTCCTGTGAGTCTTTAGGCAATCTGTGTAATTTTCAGTTCTCACTTTCCCCATCTGTAAAATTCAAGTAACAAAGGAAAATTCTTGCCCTGCTCTGAATATAGCTTTTGAAAAAATTCCAGGATACCAACTGACATTTTTTACCATTAAACAAGCAGAAGGATTCACAATCCAAAAGATTTTTGAGAACATGTTCAGAATCTGAAGGGGTTACTCTAAATTGTCAGAATACAGATAACGCCCCAGCAACTTTTCAGAATTCTCATTACACTTGCTCAACAGAAAATTGTAATTGGATTGACAGTGTTCTTTCAAGATCTTAATTATCTGCTTTTTAAGGCAAACCTTACACATTTAATTCACTTAATGGCCAAGGATCAGGGAACGAGTTATCTCGAGGTAAATCAGTGCATCAAGTTAATGCATATAATCCTTCTACATAAACCACACCGGATTCTCTTTTAGCAAAATAGTAGAAGCCTACATGGAAACCTATAATCAAATACTAAGTATGTACATTTCCTCCAGGTTTACAGGCCCTGGGTCAAAGCTGTTTATCTAGAGAGAGGGGATATTATCGGAGCCACTCCAACAGAGAAGGCCAGGAACAAGTAATTGGGGATTCACAACCCAAAGGCAGTTGTATACTTACGGTCATCAATACCCTTTCCTCCTTTCCCACACTCCTTGTTGAACAATCGAATCCCTGTGACTAGCATGGCAAGATTTTTCAGCTGTTGCTCTTTATCCTTCTTACTGAGCGAGATGAACACAACCAGCGCTGTCTGGGGGAATATACTCTGCAAGGCAGCTAGAACCATTGCAAAAGGTGAGAAAGCCCTTGGTATGAGGAATCGGAAAATAAAATGATTAAACAAGCAAAAATAACCTCTCCTGAACAACAACTGCACAAAGTAAAAATTATGGCAAATTTAGACCTCAGGGCTGAGCAGTGACAGTTCAGGCAGCAAGCATTCATCATGGTTTACCACATCTATATCTAAAGATCAGCAAACAGAAGGTAATATTTTATTTTTCAATAAGAAAAGTCCAATCTCAAAACTGGGAGTTTACTGACCTGTTACCTCCCTGACAACCTCAATATCTGTTGGGGATCCCAGGCCAGAGCTCAGCAGCATGTAGCTAACAATCATTTGATACACTCTCTGCATTTCATCTTGCACGCGAGGACGACTGTCTGTGATATCTCTGACCAGAGGAGCCAGCCTTCCCTCCAGAACACGATGCCGCTCTCTGAGTAATTCAGCTAAGAAAGAAGGGCAGTTAGAAACTGATGTCTAAATTCTTTGGAATTTGGCTATACAGAGGGTGCAATTCATTACCACAGTCAAAGAGCCACTTTAACTGTAGCACAGCTCTGAAGCACAGGTGTTCAGAGCACTGTACCTTTATAATTAACAGCAGTGGAGTTAACCATTAGTACAACTAGTATCAGTCAATAGAGGCCAGAGAAATATCCAGGCCAGCTTAAAGCAGCAATTCTGGCTTTCTGGGCTCCCCTGATAGCAGTAGGACCCAGAATACCTAACATACACACACATACACCCTAAAGTTACACACCCAGCTCTGAACACCACCCGAGATCTCAGAAGTCCTCTTACTGGAGTTACTGAGCTTGTTGAGTCCAGAAGGCTTTGGAGCCTAATTCTGCTAACTTTTGTTTTTAATATATGCTAACAAGAAAACACTTTCATGATGCCCCTTGCCACCTCAAACATTTACTTTTTGTCTACGTCTGATCTGTGTTTTCTATGTCCCAGCCAGTGCTTGCTGTCTCACTGAGGTCTGAGTTTACAGTCAGAGCAGAGACTGTAACCCCATCTCACTTTGCTTCCACTTCCACATTCCCACTTCGAGACCATAAGAAGTTACCACTGATGGGACCAAAACAGACTTGGTTAAAACTGTCGCTGTTCAAGGTTACTCATCTCTCTTAATTATCAATTATTGATAGAATAATAGGTTCTCTTCCAGATACATGAGTGAAGTTCTGGTTAGTGTTTCTTTTTCAGATATGCAGGTGCAGCCCAAGCTTTTCTTGCTGAAGAAAGCTAGCCAGCGCACCTGAAAACAGAATTGTTCCAAAACCATCTAATACAGTAAGTCTCTCAGACAGGAGGAGACGAATGTACTCTCAAATGCAGTGCACATTTTTTCCCTAAAATATCCATACCAAAACACAGAACTCTTGTACAGTACATCTCTCCAGGGATTTCTATTTTGCTTTGCTGCCAGCAGTCATTTAACAGGAATCAGTATTAGCCCTACAGAGAGATCATAAAATCTAAACTCAGAATCAACCTCTTCTATTCAAACATTTATCTGTATTGAAATTACCTCGGTTTGCATAGTTCATATCAAAGTAAACTTGCATCTTAATTGTGCTCAGGGATGGGTTTGTTGTGTCAAGCAGTCTGGTAACACAAAGCTAAGAAGAGAGACAGAAAAGTGAATTCTTTCTAATTCCTGGAGAAACTTCTAAACTGTGACTATGTGACAAGTTTTATAACAGCAGCAGAGCACCTCCCCTTCATTCTCTAGACATGCCATGAATACTATGAAGTATAACGCATTTACTAACATGAGGGAACATAGTCCAGTCTTTAGCTACAGAGCTGTGATAATAAAGTATCATTAGAGACTTCTAAGTGTTGGTATCAAAATAAAATGGTCTTAGAGGTACAGGAACAGGTACCAAATAATGGTATGGTCTTAGCTAAGTACTGACACTCACCCTCATGTCAAAATTACCTGGATAAGATTTTGCACATCTCTTTTTGTAAGGATTTGATCCACATTAAATTCATTTCTTGGATCTAGAACAACAGCTTTCACCTAGAAATTGACAAAAGAAAGCTATTAGTTTATATCTCAGCATATACTCTTTGCAGTTAGCATTTTAAGTTCTGAAAAATCTCTGGTGTAGACAGCGCTTCCTCAGCCTTAAGAGGAAATAATTCAAACTTAAGTCGTTTAACATTAACTTCTCTTCCCCTTGTGATTTATTGACAACTCGTGTTCCTGTAATCACCCTTCTTTGCAGCAAGCCAGAATGCCACATACCTGTGAGACTTCCAGATGGAGTGAACAGCTTTGCAGGAGCAACTGTTCACAGTGACTGGGTCCAACGTTTAGGGAACGCAAGGCAGAAGAATATTATTTATACATTTACTGCACAGAAGGAACTACCACAGAATTATAATTCAAAGTGGGAATTTGCAAATTTTGTTATCTGTAAGATCACTAAGATACTTCAAATTATAAAATTGTGCAGATAATTACTTGATAACATTTTAAAAACAAATACAATTTTTACTATTGTTTAGTTCCATTTCAATCTTTGATAATGAAACAAAGTCAGTCTATTTCACTTGTGTTGCCAGTTTCTATTTCAAGTCTCAGACATAAGTGGAAAAAAATCTATTTGAAAATAAATACTTTGAAAAGAGCATTTTAAATACAGCTCCTTTAAAAATGGCCTGGAAATATATTTTTTCTAAGCAAAGTTTTATAGCAATCCATTATGTTTGTTTACAGACTTCTATGTTGGTGTTGTATGCATCAGTATAAATGCTTGCCCTTTGGATAAAAAATCATGTTGTTCTGCATACAGGGAGATATTTGCATGCTTGCAAATGGTATTTATGCTGACTGTCTTGCAAGCCACATAAGTTTTTATCTGATGAAAATTTTCATGTTTAATTGATTAACACTGCTTTTGAACTCCAATGTATTTTTAAAGACATGGTGTTAACCTTTAGCTAGTTAAAAACAAGCAAACAAACAAAAACAGCTTAACAGTATTGCTGTGAACCATTTATATTCATATACAGGCTTATTGAGAGCTGATTCTTACAACATTAATAAAGAACCTAACTCCATCTTTCTTCAGGTGCATTCAGACTATATTTTGCACTACTGCTGTGTCTTGTAAGAAGAAATGCCAAAGTGTATAATGTATTTTAGGATATTAATAGTTGAACAGTTGTCCACCAAGGACAACACAAAGATTGATTCTATTTCGTTTCTAGTTTAACTGTGATCCAATCTTATTCCTCCAAATATTAAACCCATTTACAAAACCCGTCCATGCCTAAACACAGAAAAAAAAATAAAATCCATCAAAATAGATGGAAGAGGTAAATGTTAAATCACAAAGAATAAATATATCTGTTGCAATGAACCACCTATGGTATCATAACTTTTTGTTCATTTAGAAAGGTGGAAGAAATGTTATTAAAGCTCAGAAACAATCCTCATTTGCACTTTAGAATGGAAAAAAAAGGGGGAAGGGGGGTTATCTGTCAATGGAAGAAAAATGATGGAGAACTCCTGCTCTGAGTTCACAGAAATCCCAGGGCTCAGGACCTACAGCCTTAAGTTCACAGTCATGGCATTTCAGACAAATGAAATACTTTCTGAGGTTGCTAAGACCCAATACTGAATATCACTGAACTTCTTCATGTGGACAATCAGAAACTGAGACATTTCAGAATTAATGTCACTCCTGAAAGCCTCAGCTGCAGCCACTCCTGCTTTGGCACCCTGACATGAAGTTGGTATTTGATGTTTATTGATTTTTAACACCATAGAAAGATTTATTCCCTTGCTCCACATCATAATGGGTCCAGAGGAGGGCTGTGAAGTTGATCAGAGGGCTGGAGAAAGGCTGAGAGAGCTAGGGATGTTCAGCCTGGAGAAGAAAAGGCTCCAGGGTGACCTCATTGCAGCTCTTCGATACTTACAGGGGGCTTATAAAAAAGATGGAGAGCAACTTTTTGCTCAGTCAGATAATGACGGGACAAGAGGAAATAGTTTTAAACTAAAAGAGGGGAGATTTAGATTAGAGGTTACAAGGAAATTCTTCACTCAGAGGGTGGTGAGGCCCTGGCACAGGTTGCCCAGAGAAGCTGTGGATGCCCCAGCCCTGGAGGTGTTCAAGGCTGGGTTGGATGGGGCTTTGGGCAACCTGGGTGGCATCCCTGCCCATAGCAGAGAGGGTGGAACTGGATGATCTTTAAGGTCCCTTCCAACCCAAACCATTTTATGATTCTATGATCATTCATTCTGGGTAGTGTCAGCAACTTTGGGAGAACTACTTACATTATATAAAATTTAAGATCCTGAATCATGCAAGCCTTGAAAAGAGGTTTGAACTGCCAAGCTAAAAGCATCCAGGTTTGGAAATTCTACATGCTCCTTTAGCAATATATAGGGAGGGGGAGAGATTTTATTGACCATAATAGAATCTGAACGTGACTGGAAAAATGCCCAGATGGATTCATGAAACCCCTACAACATTCCACTTGCTCTTACCATGAAAGCTACCAAGGTTTCAGAAACAGCCTGTCCCTTGGCGGCACATTCTTGTCCTACTTTGCGGATGATGGTCTTTATGATTCCTTCGGTCAGCTCGCCAGACATAGCGGTCAGACACCACCCTGACAGGCCTGTATGACTTCTCCCCACTCTTTTCAGTGCCCAGCTCCCACCGCACCACTGCGGGCAGGGAGGACACTTGTACCACAGCCTTCTGCGGCCTCTTTTCGGTCACCGGCGGGCTGCTGAGGGCTGAGGGCAGTTCCAAGCGGCGAGCACTTAACCTAAAGCAGCAGGGGCAGGGAGGAAAGCGAAGGCGGGTTGTAAGAGCAACGCAGCTCTCCGCTGCCGACTGGGGACAGCCCGGGGCCTCCCACCCGCCTCCCGCCGCCGCTTTTGGGGCCGCTCCCCGTGCCGCCACCTCACCCCCAAACCCCAAAGCCCCGATCTCACCCCCACCACCCGGCCCGGCCCGGTGGCAAGCTGGGGCTGCCTCCAGCCGGGCACAGCCGCTGCCTGTTCCCGTGGAGACGGAACCGCCCCGGGGCGGGCCCGGACCCGGGCCGCGGGGAGGCGTGGGGGGGGGGGTCTGGGGGCGTGCGGTGCCTGTGGAAGCACGGAGCCATCTGGGTGGGAAAGGTCTTTATGGCATCAAGTCCAGTCTAACCTAGTGCTGACAGGTTCACCGTGTACCCAAGCACCACATCTGCATGTCTTTTGAATACTTCCAGGGACGGTGACTGCACTACCTCCCTGGGCAACCCGTCCCAATGCCTGACTGCTCCTTCTGAGAAGAAATGTCTCCTCATTTCTAACCTAAACCTCCCCTGGTGCACCTTGAGGCCATTCCCTCTAGTCCTATCACTAGTTATCTGTGAGAAGAGGCTGACCCCCAGCTCCCCACACCTTCCTTTCTGGTAGTTGTAGAGATCCATAAGGTCTCCCCTAAGCCTCCCCTTCTCCAGACCAAACAACCCCAATTCTCTCAGCCGCTCCTCACAGGACTTGTGTTCCAGGCCCCTCACCAGCTTTGTTGTCCTTCTCTGGACATGCTCCAAGGCCTCAATGTCCTTCTTGTACCGAGGGGCCCCAAACTGAACACAGCACTCGAGGTGCAGCCACACCAGAGCCAAGTACAGGGAGATGATCACCTCCCTGGTCCTGCTGGCTACACTGTTCCCGATACAAGCCGGGATGCCTTTGGCCTTCTTGTCTACCTGAGCACACTGCTGGCTCATATTCAGCCAGCTATCAATCAATACCTCTAGGTCCCTTTCTGCCGGGCAGCTTTCCAGCCACTCTTCCCTAGCCTGTAGCACTGCATGGGTTTGTTGTGCCCCAAGTGCAGGGCCCAGGTTGTTGAACCTGAGCTCAGGACATCCTTGTAGGCCTCCTGAGTGGCCTGCCCCTTCTTCCAAATGTCATAAACCGTCTTTTTCTTCCTGAGCTCTAGCCACAGCTCTCTGTTCTGCCAGACCAATCTTCTGCATGCAGGGACAGCCTGCTTTTAGGATTTCCTTCTTGAAGAGTGTCCTGCCCTCCTAAGCTCCTGTACTCTTCAGGAATGCTTCCCAAGGGATATTGTCTCTTAAGTCTCCTAAAGAGGACAGTCTGCTTTCTGGAAGTCCCAGGTAGCAGTTCTGATAACCCGCATCCTTACTTTTCCAAGAATCGAAAGCTTTTATTTCATGATCAGCCTCCAACCTTCACATCACCCACAAGCCCTCTGTTTGCAAGCAAAAGGTCCAGCATGAGTGACCTTGGCTCACTCACCAGCTGTGCCAGGAAGTTGTCTTCCACTCCCTTCAGGAACCTCCTAGACTGTTTCTCCTCTGCTGTGTGTATACACGTGCATGTCTGCATATATGCAAAGCATATGTATGTAGAGGCAGGGGTATAGATGCGCATGTCTATGTAAACCTCGACAGGCAAACTGTGTATATGCAAGCAAAAAGCAAGCAAGCAAGCAAGCAAGCAAGCAAGGCAGTTATACATTTGCCAAAGAAAAACATGCTTTCAGGAGAGGTTTGCAGTCTCTGTTAGACCATAAAAATTAATTTAGCTTGTCAGTAAGCTACTGAAGTTGCAGAACACTATTTCACGTTCAAAACATTTGGATTGCTCCCCTATAATTTCTGTTGAATTTAAGTTTTAAATGGAGTTTCTGGAAATGGAGGCCTGGTTTATCCAGTGTTCTTGTAACTCGAACTAAAGACCCTTTTTCCCTCCTCAAAAATCCTCTACGCCCAGCTACTTAGAGCCGGTGTCATACTCACTTGAAAGACAGATAAACTATTCCCTCTAGTGGTGTGTCTGAGCCACTCTCTTCTAACAAAACATGCTCAGCAAAGAGATTCTTAGGTCTGTGATGCAAGGATTTTAAATGTTAGTTTGCAGAATCTTTAAAACAACACAGTAGTTTTAAAATTACTGCAAAGGTTGACACCCTAGTCCTTTCTTCAAGGGAAAGCTTACCACCTGCTTGACAAGTCTGCTTGCAGCTCAGTTAGCTTCTTGCTGTGTTCAGGCCTCCTCTGCTGGGTGGCTGCAGAAGCAATGCAAGGCACCATTTACATCTATCTGAAGATGCACCCAGGTGCAGAAATTTACTAGACAATCCAGGATCCAAGCAGAAGTTGAGTTACCATCTCTTTCTTCATTGCTGAAATTAAAACATGAGTTTTGCAATGCAGATTTTTGTTTGCTACATTTCAGGGTCCTGAAACTACCTTGATGCAGAAACTAATGTGTCATTGGTTGCACTTCCATCTAAGCATCAGGAAGCACTTCTTTCTGTGCAGCTGTTGGAGCACTGGCACAGGTTGCCCCACCTGTGGAGTCTCCATCCTTGGAGATCTTCAAAAACCATCCAGACATGGTCCTGGGCACACTGCTCTGGGTAGCCCTGCTGGAGCAGGGGTTGGAGCTGATGGCCTCCAGAGGGCTCTGCCAACCTCAGCCACTCTGGGATTCTGTGATCTGTGCTTCTTCCAAAGGAGTAGTGCAAGGAAAGCACAAGAATGAAAAGACTATCCCCTTTAACAGGGAAATATACTCAATCCATCTGGCTTTTAATATTTTCAGGGAATCACACAGAAGTCTCACAGTCAGAAATCTACACTGTGAGGGCAGAAGTGTAATGCCACAAACAGAGTTTGTCCGTTCACAGTAAAACTGGTTTTTGAAGCTGAGAATGTTTTGGTGCATGGATTTTTATCCCCTCTTCCTTCTCAAGCATGCACATCACCAACCAGAGGCCCTGTCCTCATGGTACCCTGCTCAGAGCACACTGGGGTGCCAGCAAGCTGCACTGACCTCCTCTGCTCTAAGGACACATTCACACAAGAGCATGCAGCACTATTTTAAGTTTCCAGGCCTGTCCTGGAAAGCTGTGCAAGTGGTAGGTATACACCCATTTCAGGCTCTTTGATGCAAGGTGCAGACGGCTTCTTCACATGTAAGGGAAACCCAGATGACATCTACAGCAATTATTTAAGGTATCATTAAGGGTTTAAGCCTCCCTATTAAAATATGGTAAACAAACATTAAATTATTCTTCTGCTCTCTTCTCCCAGCTCCATCATTTTGCTGCTGGGTATGCCTGCTCCGTGTCTACCCCCAGTTCCCATCATATCAGACTTTCACCACAAGCATGAGGGTACCTGACATGGAGCATAGACTTACTCATTGTACAGAGAACTCAGGTCAGGGAAGCTGAGAGTTGTCCCTGTGATTAAAGTGTCTCCAAGGCAGCAAGATTTTGCTGACCAAAGAAATCCAGTTTGGATTTAACCTTGAAAATAATAAAAAAAATCTCCCAGGTTTCATTCATATGTACCACAGCACAACAGGTTTACCCATGATTTTATAGGAAACAAAGCAAAGCAAAACAAAACAACACAGTAATGTATAAACCCAGTTAACAAATATATTATTGTTAGCCTGGATCTTTTGGCCAGCACAATGGATGCACTGTACTTGCTAGGTTACAGAAAAGGGTGGGGAGCAGAATTATTTGTCCTTCAAACCTTTAGAGAGGAGGGAGCGGAGAGATTCCAGACATACCATCACTAAGTGCCTCAACTGGAAACTCCTGCAAAAGATGCATTATTCAGCTGCATTCAGATGAATCACTACCTAAGGCTCTGCAGCAACTTTAACATTTCAGTTAAGGCATTAATAAAAAATAATACAGATCAAGAGATTTTTCCATTAATCATCCCTCTTAAAAATCGCTGTAAATTAGACCTGGGACTCATGCACTACTTGTTATGGATCAAGTAGTTCCCATATCTACATTTTGAGTTATTTTTTAAACCAGTGCAGCTTGGCCAGAAGCCCACACTGGTATTTCATGGGTTAGCTAGCTATTAACTAGTCCTTATGTCTGCACAGCTGATAAAAAATCAGTGACTTCATTCTTTTTACAGGAGACTACCTTCTTGCACAATGCTAAAATAAGTCCTCGTAACAGTCCCAAATCCCACCAGTATGCAAAAAAAAGGAAAAAATGTGATATACTGATTTCCCTACAAGCCGAAGAAGTGTAATAAACTGCTGGGCAGCATCCCATACTGATGGGATCCATCAGGAAATCAAGGACTGGGGACTATCTTCTTGGGCTATAGGAACTTCTTCCAAAATTGTGGAAACACAACTATCCAGGATGCAGATGAAGGAGAGAATTGTCTAGGAAATATGTTGCTATGGCTCTGACCCCATTAGTGGAGAAGAAAACTGTACTAATAACAGGACAGTAAAAATGCTGCAGTTTGTAAATCAACTTCTCACCCAGCTCACTCTTTTCCAATTACAGATTTCTCACTTCTGCAAAGGGATGCTCGCTTCAGTACAAGGATGCTCTTCATTCAACTGTCAAAATATAAGAGCATGATCAGTGAGTCAGACTGGGAGGGGAAGAGGATCGTTACCCACACTACCCCAGAAACAGAGCCCTCCCTGCAGTGTTTTCCCCGTGTCAAGACATTAGCTGGGAACCAACCCACCAAATGGATGGATGCCCTTGAAATTATGTACAAATTTGCAAATCCTTCTCCAAAATTCTGACCTTTGCTGCCCCAAAGCAATTCTATTCCCACTGCAGCTTCTCTCCCCTAGAGCAGCTATTAAGGTTTAAGATCTTGTAGATTTGTGATGAATACTTGAGTAACACTTTAGACAGCTGTGCCTGTAGCAACCTTCAAAAGGAGTGCTATAGACTGGAAAAAAAGGTGATTTTTTTTTTTCACATCGTGGGAAGCCTGGTAACTGTTAGAGAACCAAAGAGCAGCTGAGTTAGCAGTTCTTACCTTTTACTTTTAAAAGTAAATTCTAAGACTTCTACAGATGCACAGAACTGGCCAGCTGCAATTGTTTTTTTCAGTCTCACATGTCAGCTAATCTTGTTAAGGGATATGGAAAAAATACTTAGATAGAAAATGCCATGACGAGATAGGAATCCAATTTGTGAAATTACAAGTACAGAAAACAACTGATGTAGAAGTAATTTAGTAAAGTCATTTAGCTGTAGAAATAGAATATGATTGAAAAGGACTTAGGGATGGTCATTAAGTCCATTTTGCTGAAACAAGGAAAGGAATACTTTTCCCTGGCATGCACAAATATTTAAGAAGGACAGTTGGTTTTGCTTTGAATCAAATGCATGTTGTATATGAAATTTTGAATCCTTTGCTAGGGCATTTTACCAGGCTGACTCTCTGTGACCTCCCATTCAGCTCCTTCCTATCA
The DNA here is from genome assembly GCF_011077185.1 of Oxyura jamaicensis. Taxonomy (NCBI): domain Eukaryota; kingdom Metazoa; phylum Chordata; class Aves; order Anseriformes; family Anatidae; genus Oxyura; species Oxyura jamaicensis. Next base: position 81,210,904 of record NC_048895.1, read on the forward strand.
CGTGGAGACAACTGAAGTGAAACTGGACGTTTTTTCCAAGTCTTTATTCAGGTGTGATCTGGAGGCCATAAAGATGTGCAGACCGATTCCAGTACACAGCCACATGTACAGAGCTCAGAAGGGTTTTGAGAAAAGAGTACCCACCCTTTACATTTTATTTTTTTTTTGGGGGGGGGAGGTTAGAGATGGGTCATGATGTGCACAGATGTTTTAGTGGCAGATTAGAAGATTTTAAAATATTTGTAGATATATAAAACCAGGGCTCTCATGTGCCATAGCAAGACGTTGCTTTACTGAGAAATATAATGTGAAGCAAGAGCTTCCAAAAAGCCTTAATTCTGGGTGTCTGTTCCAGTTAGTTATTGGTAAATTCTGAGTTAAAATCCCAGAACTAGACAAATTGCTGCTTCTTGCTTTGCTCACCACCCTAAAACAAACAAACGAATGAACAAACAAAACTAAAACAAACAAACAAACAACAACCAAAAAAAACCAAACACATACACAACATATAAAATGAAACTGAAGTTATGGCCATGAAAGAATAGGTTTTTGATTAATGTTTTTACTTTAGAGGCCAATTCACGATCTCTACCTACAAGGTCATTCCTTGCTCTGCTAGATTGCTATACTTGCAGTCTTGTCTAGGCAAAGTAGCAGTATTTGCACGAGGCAAATACAGTAGGGAGTTTTGATTCAAAGTAATCTGCAACACTAATGAACATGAGGATGGCATTTCACTGAGAATTCATTAGTTCAGAAGAGATGAGCTATGTTGTGGTTGGTAGCTGAGGGGCAGTCTTTATTTGGGGCTTCTGGTTTCCAAGAAAACTTTAGGTAATCAGTCTCCTCTCAATGCTGAAGACTTGAGGAAGCAGCAGGAGCAGGGACACCTTGAAAGCATCTCTACAGCACTGTGGTGACAGACCTCAGCATCGTCAGCCTTGTGCTCTCCATCAATTCAATGAGGCTGCAAGGCTTATCCTGTTTGGTATTTATGAAATATCCTAATGCTTAGGAATAATATTGATGCTTCAAGTGACTGAATGGATTAAATCCCTATATTTTTTCGTCCTTCAAAGCTAGCAAATCTTTAGAAGCAATGCTGAGTCATTACAGCATTACCTAATAATTTACCCCCAAAGGAAACAGATTCTGAGACAGACTCAGCCAGCGCTAGTGCCAACAGACAGTATGAGATTTGATGTTGTACTTTTCAGCGTCCACATACAGAAGAACTATGAATGCTGAGACAAAATTATTAATGCTAGAGCTGCAAGGGTTTTTCACAATGATGTGGAAGAAGCAGCAAGGAATTAAGTCCTTTTTAAGTCCTAAGAATTAAGTCCTAAGACTGCACACCTGCTAGGCACGAAGAATTATGTTTGCCTTAAAGTACCAAGAGCTGGGAAAAAAAGTCACAATAATATAAACAAAAGATATTTTGTTCATGCATATAGTTGAGCTAACCAACTCTGGGTATAATAATCATAAAATCCTAGAATCACAGAATATCCCAAGCTGGAAGGGAAGCACAAGGACCATCGAGTCCAACCCCTGGCTCTGCACAGGACCACCCCAGAATCAGACCCTATGTCTGTGAGTGCTGTCCAAACGCTTCTTGAACCCAGCCAGGCTCGGTGCTGTGCCCACTGCCCTGGGGATCCTGTCCCAGTGCCTGACCACCCTCTGGGTGCAGAACCGTTCCCTAACCCCCAGCCTGACCCTCCCCTGTCCCAGCTCCATGCCGTTCCCTCGGGTCCTGTCGCTGTCCCCAGAGCTCAGAGCTCAGCGCCTGCCCCTCCACGCCCCTCGTGAGGGAGCTGCAGGCCGCCATGAGGCCTCCCCTCAGCCTGCTCTGCTCTGGGCTGAACAAACCAAGGGAACTCAGCTGCTCCTCATACATCTTGCCCTCTAGATCATTCACCATCTTTGTAGCCCTCCTTTGGACACTCTATAATAGTTTTATGCCCTTCTTATTCTTTCGTGCCCAAATCTGCACAGAGTATTCGAGGCAAGCCCACACCAGCACAGAGCCGAGCAGGACAATGCTTGACCAGCTAGCAATGACGTGCCTGATGCACCCCAGGGTACAGATAGCACCAGGGTACACTGCTGTTTCATGTTCAACTTGATGTCAACCAGAAACCCCAGATCCTTTTCCGTGGGGCTGCTCTCCAGCCTCTTATCTCCCAGTCTGTACATATAGCCAGGGTTGCCCTTTCCAAGAAGCAGAATCTGGCACTTTCTGTTGCTAAATGTCATACGAACTGTGATTGCCCAGCCCTCTAGTCTATCAAGATCTCTCTGCAAGGCTTCTTGAGGAGTTGACTCCTCAAGGGATTCAACAGCTTCTAGTTTAGTCATCCATAAACTTAGTATACCGTCAAGTCCTGCGATCATTTATGAAAATATTGAAAAGAACTGGCCCTAAAAAGGAGCCCTGTTGAATCCCACTAGTGACTGGACACCAGCCTGATGTAACCCCATTCACTAGAACCCTTGGAGCCCAACCCATCAGCCAATTGTTCACCCATCACATTATGCACTTGTCTAGCTGTATGTTGGACATTTTTTTCAGAAGGATACTGTGAGAAACAGTTTCAAAAGCTTTGCTGAAATCAAAAAAAAAAAGATTACATCAGCTGGCTTCCCTTGGTCAACTAGGTGGGTGACCTTGTTATAAAAGGAAATTAAGTTCCTTAAACAGGACTTTCCCCTCATGAACCCATGTTGGCTGTGACCATTGACTGCATTGTCCTTCAGGTGTTTTTCAATACCTCCCAAGTAAAAATATCTCCCAGTATAAATGACTGGGACCTCTCTAGTTTCCCAAGACCATTGAAAAATATTTAAGAGATGTCTTGCAATGCCATCAGCCAGTTCTCTAAGTACCCTGGGATGAACAGACTTAGGCTCCATAGGCTTACCTGCATCCAGCTGGAGTAGCAAATCCTGCACAAATTCAGGGTTGGCTGGGAGTTTATTGTTCCTGAAGCCATAGTCCTCCAACTCAGGGCTTCAGGGGTCCCACCAGAGTGGTCCCCCATCATCAGTGTTGAAGACAGAGGTAAAGAAGGCATTAAGCATCTCTAAGCATCTTTGTCTGCATCCCTATTGGTGTGATGACAATCCTCATCAGGTAGTGAACTGATGTTATCTCTGGTCCTCCTTTTGCTGTTAAGATACTAAACAAACAAACAAACAAACACGTGTTGTCTAAACTCACAGTACTGTCCAGCTTCAACTCTAACTGAGCTTTGGCCACATTAATTTTCTCCCTACAAAGGTGAACAGCATCAACACTCAGCAGGGTTCTGCCCTCCTCATGTGTACCACTCATGTATTTTACTAGATGTTGCCTGATACTGTGAAGAGCACCTGACAGTGCTCTTTACAACCCTTACTGCGTGTTACTGCGTGTTACATCTCCCATGTCACCAGACCATGCTTCCAGTGGCCATACTCTTTCTGCCTAAGCTCTAGAAGAAAATCCCTGTTCAGCCATGCTGACTTTCTGCCCCACCTGCTTGACTTCTGACATTTTGGAATTGCCTGGTCCTATGCTCTTAAGAGGTGGTGCTTAGAAAGCAACCCGCACTGACAGACCCCAATGCCTTCAAAAGCAGTTTCCCAGGGGACCTTACCAACTAGTTCCCTGAGCAGCCTGAGGTCTGCTCTACCCATGTCCAGGGTTGCAGTTTTGGTGGCAGTTTTCCTCCTATCACCAAAGATTTTTAAGTCGACTACTTCATGGTCACTAAGGCCAATTGATCAGCTGGGTCTGCCTCTTCCTTTCAATTTTGTCCCCTGCTACTGGAAGCACGGAGGAAAACAGTGCCTGCGTGCCTGATCCTTTACCAATTGTCCCAAAGCCCCAAAGTTCCTTTTGCTCTTGGACTTCTCTTTGATAATTAATTGCTGCCGATATGAAAAAAAGCAAGCTTTGTAGCATTCTTCAATAGAATGAAGTCATTGCTTTGCTGGTCTTCTGTGTTTTTCATATAGTTTTCTGTGGGCTTTATCTCTCTTCAGGCTTGTTTAATCTTTTTGAATTTAATTTATTACTCTCTACTTGTGTGTCACCATACAGTTGAAGTTTAAGCAGTGATCTGGAAATACTGCTCCTGGCTCGGCTGCATGCAGTTTCTCTATTCTTAAGTGAGTACAGTTCCTTTAGGCTGCCTATTATCAACTTAGTCTGATGGTGCAAGCCTTGTTTTATAGCATTTGAAAGACAGAATCATTTGTGTTAATTTGATCTTTGTTTATTGTTTTTAAGTTTGCACACACCAGGTTGAGAACTTCCAGAGATTTTACCTGCCACTTCACTGGAAACTATAGCCTGAAGACAATTTAGCATTTAAACATAACTGTGAAGATTAGGGTTTCACAACTTCTTTTCAAAGTTCAATTAGAGATAGGATGAAATTAAAAATTTAAGTAGCCTCCAGGCAGAGGTTTGAAAGACAACACACATTGACACAAGTGTATTTCACAGAGACAGAACTCAGGATCTGACCTACAACCGGCAACATAGTAGCTTATATATTTCTAAAAATGGGCACTTTGAGCAAACCAAGGGTTTTCATGCCAGTTCCAACACTAGTGGCTGCACTTGATGCAATTCTTTGCTTCAGAAGATACTCCACCCTTCCAGCAAGCTCTACTGCTCTGCAGAACAACATCCTGTTTTACTCTATGCTGAAGAATATCCTCTTTCTCCCCAAGTTTTTAAAGGAAGACCTCACTGGCAGTAAAGGTAGCTAATTTCTAAGCTTTTTGGACAACCATGAATGTAGAAAGTGATCTCAGAAATACCTGTGAAACTCTGGAAGGATATTTGCTGGAAGATCACTGGACATTTCCTTGGCCTCTTGCTTATACTTCCCAGATAATGGACATCTAAATAGGTAAGTAAATACAAAATTCCCAAAGCAAGCATAGAAGCTTACAGCCTGCTAAGATCTGTATCCTCTCTACATCGGATTGTAGAAGTGCCTGAACCCAAAACCTTGCGTTAATCACTCCGTATCAATGGGCATATCTAGCAGTAAACCTGTTTATGTCTCAGTCAAGTAGAACGTGCTCAAGCCACACCTTAAAATATGAGCAGCAGATTAAACATCTACACGATACCAGACTGGAATGTTATTGTACTCAGGGCAGGCATGAAATAGCCTCTTGCTTTGTTCCTGCACTGTACCCCTTAATTCTAATAGACAGATATTCCTAGCACCCACATCTAGGGGGTGAGGCAGTCATGGGACTACATTGCTTGTAAAAAATTTCCTATCCTGGTAGCTCAGAGAAGCCTTGCAATGAGCTGCAGAAGGGGCTTCTGAACAGCACGTGAAGGAAAAAGCTCTCTCCATATCCCATGAAAGATTTGGGTCTAGCAGGAGGCCTGTACCTCAAGAAAAGATGCTTCCCTCTTATCTGTACTGACAGCAGCAGAGTGAACAATTTCACCATTTGGAGCTGAGAAGAGAAAAATACAAAGGTAAGAGAAATTGTCTATGCATACCTCTTGGGGAGGGGGTGACATATGCCAAGAGATGACTGTATGTGCATATTGTAATTCCTCCACAAGTCTTGTTTGTTAGCTTTCACACTTCTCTGTGCTTGTTCTGGTTTCCCTTGACTCCAGTAGATCAGTCAAAACCACAAAAATAGCTTTAAAAATTTGTGTTTTCTCCCCTCTGCGTGAATGCTGTATGCACACAGTGACATTGCAACATGGTCACTTCCAGGAGGGAGGAGAAAGAAACCACTACCAAGTACTGTTCAAGAAGTTCTTGCCTCCAGCATAGGTTAAAGAAGGTAGCTCTTAGGCTGTTGTCAATCCTTTTAAAAGTCTCCACAGATCCTCCACTTCTCTGATCCACACACATCAAATTCATAGCTTGTAAGGAAAGGGGAAGGGCAAAGACTTTTGCCAGCCTCTATATAAAGTCACTCTGATACCAGCTGACATCCAGCTTTTCTAGCACATTAAGCTTAGTATCACATCTACAAGACATTTTACTGGATGGACAATTCCAACTTTTAAAAGGATAATTCACAAAAAGGTGCTATGAGAGCATAAGCACTAGGAGTTCTGGAAGGAGATTTGTGGTCACACGTGGAGTATTGCTCACAGTGACAAATCCACACAGCATCTTTGAACTTGGACATGCCTTAATGCCATAAATTGGTTTTACCAAAACATTTGGTGTCCAAGAGGAAAGAGGTTCAAGAGGAACATATCGAGATCCAAGGAGAGGTGATCACCTAACACCCGCTGCCATTTCTCCTGTGGGGTCATGGTGTGTCTCTCAGGTTTTCCCATCTGCTTCCCGTGCCAGTACTTGGGTTAGAACAGATCAGTAAACTGCAGAAGCACAGATCTTTTTCTCCTATGTAAGGCTGCAAGGCAATGAAAATAAGATGTATACTGATTTTATGTTCAGGATTACAGTGTTCTAAAGCCGATTTTTTACTAGAAAAATAAAAAATATGTAGTTTAGTATTAGCAGAGGAAAAGCAATTTTAGCAAAGGGGAAAAAAAAAGCAAACAGCAGGAACTTCAGAAACAGCTTGTAGAGTTGAACCCATACTACTCACTTACAAATGAGCCCAGTTCTTTCAAGCAGTCTTTCAACAACATGAATGTCCTCTTCCTCTTCCAGACTTTCAAGACCCACTCCAAGTCACTCGGCATATTGCTGCTTAGACAGAACCAAGCACAGGAACAGATGAAGCTAAGGCTTTCAGGCTTTTAATTTATTAGGAGGTTTTTGTTCAGGAGAATCTTTGAACAGCGTACGTTCCAGCATCTTAACCTTGAATTTAAAGCTGCAAAGACTGGGGGCATGTACTGAAAGATTTCTGCTGGTGTGCATAGAGAATCCCAGGTTATTTGCCTTCTGAATGGAACAAAAGAAAGTTTGGCTGTCTTTCTGGCGGCTTTCCAGGCATCCGCTGGAGGGATCACAGTGGTCCCACGTCACGCTGTGAAAGGGCTCCAGCTCCTCATTGTCCTCAGTGAAAGCCCGGCAGAGGACGGTCTCGGTGGGGCTCAGTCCAGGACTGGCAAGCCTGCGGGAGCTTGTGTCAGCTTGTGCAGCGCAGACACGGCTCGAGGTCTCAGTCACGGGGCTGCATCTCTAATTGACCAGCAATAATAATGTCAGTGCAGTACGGGTCGTGTCCCCGTCGCGGCAGGCTGGGTGGCTGATGGTTGCTGTAACAGTGCGGGGTTTTCAGCAGAGTCAGCCAGGAGCTCTCCAGTACCCTGCCAACGCAGCCGCTTTTGGCAGCAGAATTAAAGGCACAAGACCTTTTCCTTGGCAGTAAAATTACTAACTCTGAGCTTTCACTTGCAAAGCTCAGCTGACGGAACTGAACTGAGTGCTGCAGCTTTTTCCATCAAGTCACGCTGTGAAACGCAGTTTCTTTCACGTGGTTTGTGAGAAGGCACGGGAATTTTCTGCTCTTGACTACAGCAATTAGTTTCATCTAACATGGTGTGTAGCAGAGGAAACTGCTCATGTTTCTCAGTCCAGTTCATGATGAGGGTTAGGTTCTTCTCATCAACAAATAGTTTTCCAAACCATTTAGGAGTCCTTGTCCAGGAGAGGTAAGCAAGGTGATGATAAAGCACTATCAGTTTAATAACCAAGAGATGGCCATTATTCAATGTGTTTATGTTCTTGATTGTTACTCCATTTCCATTCTCAATTATCTATAGAAATATTATGGTTTATATTTAAGCAGCCACCAGATGAAATAGCTACCTAATACAAGCAGGTTATAGAGTAATAGTTCAGCAGCTGCTTTCTGATAGTGACTAAATGCGTTGAGGAATGGGAGAGGCAGCTATTTTTCATTTCCTTGAAGAGCCTCCTCTTTCCCATCGCAACAATGGAGTCTGTCATCTTTACTTTCTGCTTCCTCATTATTAGCATAGCACGGCATCGTTTGCATTCAATGTATTTATAGATCAAAGTCAGGAGTCAAACGCATTAACAGTTTGTTTGATTTCTGCTGTGGGATTTAAGAGTTGCCCTTTAAAGGAAGACACCTAAAGCAGTTCATTTAAATCTAGCCTCATCCATGCTATTACTCTTGAGTGTTCAGTGCTGTGACATGGTTTCTAGTGGAGAAACAAGTTTTGTAAAACAAACAAACAAAACAAGACAAAACAAAATAGAGTCAATCCCGGAGATCAAAGAGTTTAGGAAGAGCTTAACACAAATGTTACATGCAGCACCCAGCTCTTCTACATTCTGCACGTGACTGATGATAATGCATAAAACATGCCAGCGAGCATTTACCTTGTTCTCTGTTGAATCAAGAGCAAAGGTCCTGTTTCATTACAAACGATGTTACATAAATCTGTGTTGTCTAAACTCTCAGCTCCCCCTTCTAAAGAGGAATCGGGTCCCTGATTCAGTTCACTGCACCACAGCTAACAGCTGGGCCAAAATAAATGAAGAGGATGGGGAGAACAACGATTTAATTCAGTTTTAGCATGGGGTGCTTTGTTCGGTGAAAATTTAGCCTTATTTGAAGATTTGATGCCTGTTTAGCAGGGAGAAGGTACTTTTGTCACCTGGTTCTGAAAATGAAGGGGAGAAATGTTTTCAACATGTAGCTCCAAGTCCAGAATTATTTTCCAGTTTTAATGAAGAAACCTCATTTTGTACAACTGGGGAGAGTCTGTACTGAGAGATACCCCGCAAGTAATCCTACCTTTAATGCTCCCTATCCCTGCAGTACCCTGAAGAACATTGACACCTGAGTTTCAGGGCTGACCCAAGCCAGCGTTGAGGCGCTAGCATTGCCAGTGCTGGGAGTGCTTCAAGCCCAGGTCAGAGGTTTGGTGTACCCGGGACACACACACCCTGCCCCTTGTGGATTAGTGAGTTTGCAGGCCTCAGAGACTTTCTGATGCTCTCCTCTCGTGTTTGCCAGCAACTCTTCATAAATGTACTCTTTATAATGCCATAAGCTACACTTTCCTTCTTCTAGGACTGCCAATCTTCATTCCGATAACTTGCGTGCATGTTCAACCATTACAACTCCTGTAGCCTGGTGAGAACCTCCACAAGTTTCTGCTATGGATTTTTCACACTTTCTCTGCTGAAGGACCAGGTGAGCAGTACAGATTATTCATTTCTAACACATTATCTTGCACCCCATCTGTGTTATTGTAAGGACTTCAAAGCAACTTCAGCCACTAAGTGCCTTAAATATATCGTGAGGCAATGCCCAAAAGCAGAAGTGCTCCTTTTTTAATTTTATCTAGCTAGAGAAGAATTGAGAAAACATTGGCTTTGAGAATGCAGTTACACAAAACCTTCTGTGTTATGGTTTGGTTCCACTAACAAATAAGCTAGTGAAAAGACTCAAATAAGCATTATGATTTCCCTTTGCAATACCTTTTCAGTGCTCTACCTTCCTCTTCCTCAAACACAAAATTACACAGGACTTTTTTCTTGTGTATTGCATTTCATGAGCAACTTTGACTTAAAGCAAAATTGGCTTCACACACATTATCTTCGTGTATTAGGAGCACCTGCTGAATACCACTGAGCTAAGCTTTGAATCTAGACAAGATGGTTAAGGAGACCTTCTAGCTAGCTTACTTGAGTTAGCAAGTGCTAGCATCGTAATTCCTCTGCCCTTGCAGCCAGGGAAAGTCATAAGTTAGGAAGAACAAGTATTTGGCAGTCAGAAATGTTAGACCTTAGAGGAATGTTCAAGAAACACTTTCCAAGGTTATTTAAAGCTATGTCTGTAAACAACAGCTTGAGCAGATCATTTACCAACTCAGCCGGGGAACATAAGACAATAGGTGTCCTGACGAACAATACTTTGAGGCAGTCAGCTCTAAAGGTTTAATGCAATTAGATGCTCTAGCCAGGTTACCTTTCAAATAATTCAACTCTGCTTATTACAATGACTTTTATTTCAAAAGTCTCAAATTTTCCTTCCTATAAAAGGAGGTCTTTATAATATGACAACATATGTAGTCTTTTTCCTCAAAATATAGGAAAGGATACATTCTAGCAGAGATCATTACTGCTGTTAGAAATGCCCTCCGTAACTGAGAAATGAGATGAAACATCTAGAAAGCTACCAAAAGGTGAGGTTCTTCAGCTAGGAGGAGAGCAGCAGACAGGTTTTACAGGTGAGAGGGAACTGTCTAGTTGGTTGACTCAGAAATAAGCATTTTTTTTTCAGACAGACCTAGTATCTTAGAGGAATGTCACAGAAGGGCATCAGGTGCTCGGTGGAACAGCTAAGTGTCTCATTATCAGAGTTCTTCAGATATAACAACATTGTAAGATTTTTCTAGGTGATGTTTCAGGTTGAGGGTCCAGTTCACTGACTTTTAAATCCACATTGAAAATCAGAACTAGGTATAAATCAGGATTATAAAGCTCGTATTAAAGAGGGATAACCAGGAATATATCAAAGTAAAGAGATGGTTAACACCTTCAATACAGAGTCAAAGTAGCTCAGATGCTAGCCTCAGAGTTGGACTATTTGCAGTACTTTACAGGTAAGGAAAACAAGAAGAAAAGACAACAGAAAAATCAAGAACAACTGTAGGATGCCACAGATGGCACAGGGAAGGGACTGTACCTTTAGGGGCTAACAGCAGTGGTACCCAGAGCCACACAACTAATCTGGCAGTTTAGAGACTAATCTAGAGACTCATTTAACAAAGGTGAAGACAAATAGCTGATGAAAACTAGAAAAAGAGCCAAGGTTTGGGCAGGCCATGTCACAGTTGGGGTACAGCAGTTTTATTTACACTTCTACATGGAATTAGTTCTCTAGCCTTTGTTAGTCAAGCTGTTTATCTGACTCCTGGTTTGCTCACTGGCCCAAAAAAAGCTCGGGTGATATGTTAACTGCTAGTCCCACAGTCTGCACTGGAGGAGGCACAAGTTTCCTCACTCTCCAGGTTGTTTCTGTCAGTGTTGTTGGCCTGTTTCTCCTTCTAGCAATTGTCCTTTGGTCACTGTTGTCACTTCCACAGCCCAAATCCTGTTCTAAATACCCCCAAAACACTCATATAATGTCCCTACTGGCCAGCATTAATGCCAGTTCTCCCAGCACCTGCATCTCCCATAGTCACTTGATGCATTTTGTGCTTAGTCACTCCAGTTCCTTTACTCAACCTGTATTTCAACTAGCAGCAAACGTAGCACTGAACTGTTGCTAACTCAACACAACAAAGGAAATCAGCCAGTAACTTAAATCACAGTTACCCTTTTATGTGTGTGTGTGCACCGTGCATGTACGCACAGGCTGGGTGCATTCGTTCTGTGGTCTGTCGCCTGGGAGGCCCGGCAGCCTTTAATTGCCTGGTGTGCACAGAGAGCGTGCGCTCACACTGCAAACGCTGCCCGCATCGTTGGTTCGCTTCACACTGGATTTCTCCCTGCGAAGCATTCGGAGATTTCACAGTCTGCATATCCTCCTTTTAAGACACGACAGATCTCTTCTGCAGACCTGTGAGGGACTAATGAGCAAGATGTCTCTAGTTTAATAATTAGCTGCTTATCAGCCATACTCTACAGCTCCCTACTAGCTCAGCTGCTCAGCTGCAGTAATTAGACAGCCCACGTTTCAGTCTTTCAGAGCATTGCCATTGACAGAAAGTACCACTGTTCCCGAGACACAGAAACGATGGGACTTTCTGGCAATTTTAGACATAGCTTGAATGACTAATAGAGATACCCTGCTTTCTGTATTATTCACTGCAGCATTGCAGCTCCCCATTCTAGATTTTGTCTCACGCACTCGGCCGTCAATATGTGCCATCACCAGTACCCCAGTGTCCAGATGTTATCTGAAAGCTTCTTTATTTGCATCATTCAGACAGTCAAAAACCGTGTATTCATGCTCTCTCTGATTCAGAGTGCAAGTAAAGTGGGTAGTGCTATTTTTCAGTCACTAGTCCTTCTCAAGCAGCAAGAAAATCAGGCCAACGAGCATATGTTCTCTCTGCTTCACAAAGTCAAAGGCTTGCCTCTATGTCTGAACTCCCAGTTTTTACTAGTTACCAACAGCTCGTGTACTCACACATTTCTTTAGAAACCTATGGAATATCGAAAACAGACTCTTTTTTTCCAGTTTACCAGTCACCCATGATAAATATTGTTCCATGAGTACAACTAGAAGGGAAAAAATCTCCTAAACCAGGCTTAGTTAGATACTTCATTTTCTAAAATATTTCAATGACATATCAGATAGTGTTAATTACAAATTACACTCCAGGTCCAGTGCTGATCCTTCTGCTAGCTACCCTGTGTGTCCATTTATACCACAAAACTATGCACTTACGCCAAGCCGTGGTTCTTTTCATCTCTGCACAATGCAGGCTTAAGAGGACGTGTTGCTTCTAAGGAGAGCCATTACAATTTCACCTAGACATTCAGAAGCAGTAAAAAAAAAAAAAAAAAAAAAAAAAAAAAGCACAATTTTTGCCTTTCCCAAAAGATAATGGAAAGCAACACCACTGCCCAACAGGCTGTTATATGCTGCACATACACTGGTGAGTAAGTTCACCCCCAGGGCCTTGGTCTGGTCTGAATGGCCGAGGCTCCCAGCACTAATGTCCACCACAGGGTGCTCTGACCCATGGTTTAGACAGCCATGGTCTGTATCAGTCAGCTCGCATCCCACTGCACCCCAGACAGAAGCGGGCTAACCCTATAAGACAGGGTAACTTCTCTCCCATGCCCCCCCGCCTCTCATGCTGCCTCATGCACAGACATATGCACGCAATCAGCATGTCTGGTAGCTGGGCCAGGCTTAAAACCTTACCAGCAGCCAAACCTCAGACCTCTCACGATCTTTTCTGTCACTGGCTTCCATCTCCTGGTTCCTCAGTAGCCAACTTTCAGACCCTCTGTTCCTCTTCAGTATCTGGCCCAGGCTTGCAGCCAGTTGCTCACTTGGTGCCTGTGCCTCTCATCCTGCTTTTTGGCTAGTCTGTCTTGGTATTTACTACTGATTACGCACTGACATAGGTACCCACACAATATGCACTCCAGTCTCTTCAGTTGCTGGCACACGGCCCCTGTGATCGGAGGTCCAGGACGACCTCCGTACACACACATGCACACAGAGAGCCCCTCACCCAGGGCAAGTTAGAAAAGGAGTTTAATGAGAAGACAGGGCAGGCTGCACTCATCAGGTGCAGGGCTTGGCCAGGCATGATGAACCCCTGTTTACATGTGATCAGCCTCATTTTTCCCCTTATCTCTCTATTTTCCCACTCCTTTTCTTCTCCAGAACAACTCGATCTTTTGTTTCTTCCCCTAAACATGCCATGGTAGGCCCTGTACAATCCCAAGATGCTCTTCCCTACCTCCTGAGGAGTCCCATAGCTCCTAGGCAGTACCCACCCTCAGTCTGCAAGGTGTTCCAGAAAGCCTCTCCCATTCACTCACAGGTGACAGGTCTCACTCCTGGTCCATGAGGATCCACCGTGTGCTGAGCTGTGCCTTCAGCCAGCTAACCCCACAGCATTCCCCAGCTTCAGCTATTTCATGGAGCAGCTGCTAGCGCTCCAGTTAGAGTATTTTAGTGGTGCAGTTTCAAAAGGATTTTATGTTTATCACACATGTAAATGTTTTTATAAAACCAGTTTAGAGAGTTTATGGAGTGTTTCAGACTGCTGTAGAACTTTAAGATGTAAACAGGAGTTTTATCTTGGGCTCTGTGCAGTTTATGCATTTGATTAGACAACTGTGAAAGCAAAGCTTGGATGCTTTTCATCTGGATTGTAAGAGGAAAAGCAAACAGCCAGCATTAGCTGTACGGAAGGAGCTTCCACAACTCTGTGGGTAAGGTTTTATATGCAGTTACATTAGAAATAGTGCCAGAGCATGCCAAACATCTGTTCAAAGTACTTCATGTGAATTAAGCTGTTCCACAACAAACCAGTGACTTCATTTGTCTTTGCCTCTTGCTTTGGTAGAGTGATGGATTTTCATTCAGATTTTTGTTTTGTTTTGTTTTCTGGGGTTGTTTTTGAGCATAAGGAAAAGCAGGCTGCACAGACTACTCTTTTAAACATTCTCTTAAACCAGATGCATACAGAATTCATGGTATTGCACTTTATGTCACCTGCAGTAAAGACCAGCTTGTTTTCATTCCTCAGCTCACTCTCAAACTCACTCTACAGTGTTTCCAGATGATCAAGCAGCATGAGATAGAAAGCTTTAGTAGATAGCTCAGCCTATGGGGCTTCCTCAGTAGTGTCCAGAGGGTCAGTGCTCCCTGCAAAGGATTTTGAAGACCCTTGTGTGTCCCCTTACTGCTTTTTTTCCATCTCTGAAGCCCCTTGCTCCTCACCCTGCCCGTTATTTCCTCCTCCTGAAGTTGCACCAGGACGTCCTGGAGGTGGCAGTGCCCTACATGGAGGTGGCAGTGTCCTACGTGGAGGTGGAGACCAGCTCCCCCCATTACTGGCTGTCACAAAGTACAGTCTGCTAACTGTTGAACCTTCTCAGTGGTACAAGATTTCACATGCATAAGCATAAACCGCTGCCAGAACTGTTGGTAATGTGAAACATCTGGAGTGCTCTGGAGATCTGTAGATCCCTGCTAGAAAATCCTAGGTGCTCTGGTTAAGAATTTTATTTCATTTAAAAATTGGAAGAAAAATATCTGCAAAAATAGGTTGATACACAACACTGCTGTCACAAATTCACATCCAAAGAGGATGGATGGAAAGCTCCTTGCATTCTTAATGTATTTTTGATGACTTTCAGCCTTCTGTCTTCTCTTTATTCATCAACACACCAGAGGCCAGTTCCAAACCTGTCCTACCTCACTTCCCTCTAAGTAACCGTTCAAAAATTGTGCAGTAATCCACCTGAACAGACTAGAGGATCCACTTTATAGAAGAAGCATGGGTTGAATCATCTTGTATAATTAATTACAGAAAATTATCAGATCCTCCCAGTCAACCCTCATTCTCACACTGAACTGCCTCAGGCCGTTTTTACTCCTCCAAATGAGCAGGCATGAATGGATACGGAGGTAACGAGTGTTTTTCATTAAAGTTGCATAGAATAACCAGCATGTAAATTTCATAACAAAAGCCACAGGTGTTCTAAGCTTGTCTGCATGTCTCCATACATGAGTATTCAGGGCAGAGCCACCAGTCCTCGCAGTCCTAGTGCTGATGCTTCACTAGAAGACAGATTTTCTGGACTCTCTTCAGGAAGGAAGGATTCAGTGGGAACCTCCTCAGGTGCTACATGTTCTAACCTCTTCCTTAGCATTTGTAAAAGAGAGATTAATGGATAATTTTTAAGGCTTATCACTCCTGATTATTTTTCTCTGAATCATTCCAACCACGCTCATGTAATGCAATGAACTGACATGACTTTATTTTTCAGCATCACCTACTTGAAGTTCTGTTTACCCACGGCTGTGAATCTCACACTTCCAGTACTCCTTCTCTCACATTCCTTGTCACTTCCCTCTGTTTCTTCTGGGGTGTCCCTCTGCTGCAATGTTGTTCTGAAAGGCAGAATGAAATCCGCTTGTCCAGGGGACAGGTCAGGAAATGTGGCATCAATATACTTTTGAAAAGCTTGTCTTGTTGCTCGTATTTCACTTTCCAGGCTGTCCTTCCACACTGTCATCTTTTCCAGCTTTTGCATGAGAGTCTTTACCTGTTCTTCTGCTGCTTTCAGCGTAGCCATCACTTTTTCCAGCTCATCAAGATGTAGGTTCTCTGCTTCTTTGAGCTGCTTTTCAATCTCAATCTGATTCTCTTTTTGTTTGATGCTCAGGGCAATATTCATCTCATTACATTTTTCTTTGTTTAATTGATCTATTCTCTTACGATATAGTGCCTCAGCTAACATGCTTTCTTCTTTGAGTTGCTCTAGGTGCTTTCTATTAAAAAAAAAAAGAAAGGGAAGAGAAAAATGGTAGAGAACACCTGCTATTAAATATTATTAAACTGAAAACAATTTAAGTCTATTCCAAAAACCTTTCTTATTCAACTACAAATATACATGAAATCAGAACTTATTTAACAAAATAGTGTAAAAGAATGACACGGGTCATACAGAGAAAGGTAGCTGGGTATCCAGCTGCAGAAGGTTCTGTTTCTACAAGTGTCTCCAGTGATATTTTAATCACGATTACTTCCAAATGAAAAATATAACTTAAAGGACTAGTATTTCATGCTTCATTCAGGTCTCTCTTTCAGCTGGCATTTAAGTTCACACTAATTTTCAAATAGAGATTTAGCAATTCTGCCCCCAAAATGCTGTCTTGAAGTGAAATCTAAGAGCTGGTTTCTAGACTACAGATTCATCCATAATTTTGATTAGGTTGTACTGACAACATCTTTGTGCAAGCAGGTCAGTAACGAAGGACAGAATGTGTAAGTCAAAATATTATGGGTGCTGCTCACCAGAGCTGACGTTCTACTAACATGAGAAATTAAATTAAGTTTATGAAGAATGTGATTTATCTCTGTCAGGAAGGGCAGGTTTTAATAGCGAAAATTAAGGTACTATGTAGTGGATCAAAATTTGAGTGTGACTCTGTCCAGAAAAAGAAAAAAAAAAGCATCTTAAAATGGAACACTCTGGAAGAACTGAGCTTTCCACTGTGAGGCTATAGTTATTTTGTCATTTGTGCTCTCAGAAATGAAATGCATTCATTTTTGTGTATTGGGGGGTATTACTATTATGAAATCAAAGCTGTTTGATTCACATAACTTTTTCTATATTTGTATATCCTGCTCCACCCTGCAGATCTCCTTATAAACACTTCTTTTCTCTCCAGTTTTGCACAGATGTCATGAATGGTACAACAGGCCCATGACTGATTTCCAGTGACTGCAAATGAGCTATAGAAAGCAAAACTTTTGGGTCCTCAATTTGATTTAAGATACTTGCATTTAGGAACAAAATACATTTTACTTCTACATGGAGTCAGTGAGGCAGAGGGAGCCTAAGACTCTTGCTAGTCACTTGATATTTCCAAATATATATATATATATTTTTTTTTCTCAAGAGTCTATTGATCTTTTCCTAGAAGACCTGCTACGCTGATGAATTTTTTGTTGTTTCCTTTAGCACATCTACCAGTTGAGTCAGGGGAAACACTAAGAGCACCTGTGCTGCCTGGCTGCTTCATTCAATGCCGCCTCCCGCTCCTGCTTCCTGGCTTCTGCCACCGCTTGAATCTTCTCCTGTGCGCACTCCATCAGGGCACACCGAAGCCTGTGAGCCATGCGCTGCTCTGCAGCTTCAGCCTCCCTCCTCTGCTGCTCCTCCATGTACTGCTGCATCTCTACCTTCGCCTTCCTCACCGCTTCCTTGAGCAAAGTGAAAAGTAGATGTGAGCGGCAGGATTGTTCAGTCATCTTCAAGCAAAGCCCAGCAGAACAACAGCCTTGAGGAATACGTTGCAGAGCAAGTGCAGTGACTCGTTGCAGGGTCTTAGCGTAAGATTGGCCAGAGCTTAGTCAGCAGCTCAGGACTGTGGTATAACAGGGGTATCTGATACCATCTCCTGGGAGTTTTGTATGCGGGTATCCACAGCAACTAACACACTGCAATGTGTGCACCCCAAATAAAATTTTGGAGCTATTTTTAAAATGGCTGTAAAAATTCTGGTACCTTTATGATTGCCTGGTGCCAGTTCCAGAAGTGAAAACTGCCATTTTAGTACCATGCTTTCCACAAAGCTTCCCAGTTGCATGCTCTCTGCTTCCACGCAGCCCCCATCACCACATCAGTCCCACTGGATATCTGTGTAACGCCTTCCTTGGCTTTACTTAGGGCTTCTCTGCATCTTTGATCTCCACCAAACAGGGCACTAACGCTCTTGCTCTGTCCTTAAGAGCATAAAGCACCATGCTTTCTGCTAAAGGCACTAAAAGGCACTGATAGATTTTCTTGCAAAGCTCACATGGTTTAGTGAGACATGGTTTAGTGACATGGTTTAGTGAGATGGAGAAGGAAGGAGTCCAGTCTTTGGTACGCTTTCCAGCAAGACACCGCTCGGGTTGGTAAATAGAGGGATGACAACACTATTCTTAGGTGGTCTGGAAGGACATACATACATGTGGAATCTCAGACAGCTCAGCCTATTTCAGTGTGACTCTGTTGCTGTGATAGGCCATGCCAAACCCACAAGTGACCTTGCCTACACATAAAAATGCTTCCATCACGCATTGAGACTCGTTGTTGGCTGCCACTATTTGCTTAGGTGGATGCTGAGTAAATTTTCTGCCATCAACACTGCAAGCTACAAGCAGTTAGCTCACAGCTAACATGAACTGCAAGAAAGACAAGCCACCAACTCTGAAACACCCTGTCATTACTTCAGTTATGTCTGGTTTTTCTTTTGTTTCAGCTGTAGAATTCTGTCTCTGCTCTGCACTTGAGCTAAATTATTTTTTCTGTACAAACAGTGCATGTTCAAACCCTGAGCACTCAGGTCTACAAAGATATGTAATAGGCTTATGGCGAGTAATTGAATGGTTAAACACGAGGAACCGAGCCTCTGCCAACTACTGTTGGCAGACGCTGTGACAGCAAAAGACAGAGCTGCCTTGGAAAGCAGCTCCATAAAAAGAACTCTGCCAGAAACTTAAGACCACTGTAAACCTCGCTGCTTCTTCTCTTGAAATGCCAAGCACACTGCTTTGACTGTCTGCAGCATAAACAGCTAGCTATTTAGAAACTTGCATACAATGAAATTCCGAAGGAAAACGCTCCAGCGAGCGATTCCCTGGGGGCATCTCATCCACTGGCGGGATGGCAGGTGCTGAGCAGTGCCTGGCCGAGGAGTGTGCGGATGCTGTGTGTGTCTTTGAGTCTTCTCTCAAACATCCAAAGAGCCATATAAAGCAAGTGCTAAGTGTATATAGAAATACAAAGCTGCATTTGGTGTGCTTAATTTAGAAATACACATATGCTAGCAGTTTTCCTTCTCCTCCGCACCGTTCAGGCTCCAAGTTCAGTAAATCAGATAAACATCTAGCTTTATGGGCACAAAGCTTCAGAACAGAGTTAAAGTTAAGCCTGTATTTAACTGCCCTTAAAACATGCACCTCATCAGCTTAAGCAGCTAGGGCCGTATGGGGAATTTCCAACAAGGCCCACAAACGTCATTCAATTAAAAAAAAAAAAAAAGTGAAACGTGCTGAAAGTGAACTAAAAATCCAGCTAGCACAAGCTCACATCCCACCTGGCACAAAGGGAACCCAGTCATCTTTCAGACCAACCACTTCACCTGATGTTGGAGTTCAAATCTCAAATGAATGAAGGTCTTGGTTATGGCAAGCATAAGAAATATATCTATTTTAACATGGAGTGACATTCCTGGTTGTCAAAAAAAAAGAAAAAAGATTTTGTCATGCAGGCTACTTCCAAGGTAATAAGAGCAAACCAGTTCATACCCTTACTTCCTTTCCAAGTTTCTGTTTAAGGTCTTGTACAAATGTACTGTGGTTAGCGGCTGCCTCTTTGAGAGCTTTATCCACTGCATCTTCTTTCTGCATTTCAGCCTTTAAAAGAAGTTATTATGTAAGTAAGTACAGCTGCTCGTGCTCTATTAATGTCCTATTAAGATAAAGCAGAGGTTATGTAATCAATAGTTCTGTATTTTCTCTTTAAAAAATCAGGGCAAGTTAAATTTAAAACCAGACAGCAAAATGCATTTTGGCCCCTCTGGCAATTTAATTAGAGCATCACATTTAACATTTTAACATCTTGTTAAAAATGTGCTCAGTAGCAATAGCATCGAGCTGCCACAGTATTACCACCATTCGTATAAATATAACACAAAGGGCAGCTTCCGAATCTTACACAGCACCCTGGGGAACAGCGTTACCAACCTTTAACTTTTGTGCTCTTTAGAGGCCATTTTCTGGCCCGATGTAAAATCTGATGTTGATTCAAAGCACACTTTGTTGGGATCAGAAACTGGGGAAATATGTGCACACAGAAATCTGTGAGCAGAGGATGAGCAGAAATTAGTGACAGCTCTGTAGGGGTGACCTCAGACATCTTTATTAACTGTCTTTATGCTAGAGCAATTATTCCGAAGAATCATTGTCATTTAAACGACCATGGTGCAATTTAATTTACCTGAGACCAAAGTTCAGCTTTCATTTTTTCAATGCGCTCTTGTATCTCTGCTTCCCTCCTTTCATGCTGCTCCTGTTGAATGCTCGCTCCAATCTCTGTACAACCAACAGAAGCAAATCATGCTCAGTAAACAAATGAATGCTGAAAACTCTGCCCTGGCCCCTTTGGTCCCACAGATAAACACTAAAACACCAAAAGGCTAAAACACACGCAGTTTCATTTGACATATATTTATGTACAGGTTCCATAAATGTAATTATAGAAGTTGGGCTTTAACGAAGAGCCTTACCCGTGGAGTTAGGACAGGAAACATGAAAAGATGTAGGTTGTTGGCACAGGACTTCAGAATATTTCAATCTTCTTTCTGAAGGTGCTAATTTGAACCTTTCAAAGCCGAGGAAGGTGCTCAGGTGCCTTCATGCCACCCATGGGGCACACGACAAATATTCCCAGGTGGACATTTTTTGGGTGTTTGGAACAGAGCATGCACATACAAAACTCCTCCTCTGTCTTTGGGGCTGCCGTGCTCATCCAAGAAGACCCAAGGAAGACCCAGTGCTGTGGGAGCACAGCGAATCCCTTCTGGAAAGGGGGAGCAGAGCAGCATGGAAGCGACCTATGCTGCTTCACAGGGTCCAGGACACAGGTTGCTTCCTTTAGCAGTGTGGATGGTGTCTAAGTAAAATACCAGCACCACCACCTCCTCTTGTGGACACGCTATGAAAGAAAGTAGGTAGCTCTGCTAACTCATTTCAGAGAATGATCTTCAGCACCGGTGGTTGCCCATAAAAGAAGCTGCTGCAGATGGAAGTGGATAGAGTCAACTTTCTGCAACCCCAAACTCCCTCCCCAAAAGTGGGATTTCAGATCCTCCCCTCCTACTCAGTGCCTGGCCCGAGCACTGCTCTGGATCCGATTCTCCGTACTTGTCAGGGCTGAGTCACACATTCTTACCCTGCATTACCAGGAGAATGAGAAAGGGCCAGAGCCACAATGCGACCAAGCTCTCAGCCACCGGAGGGCTGAGTCTTGACGGCAGTCTTCTTCCCCAGTCCACTTCTTGGGTGGGCAGAGACCTTTTGTGGAGCTCAAAGTACACGCAAAATGGAAGCAGGGATCAAATGGACACAGGGGCCAAGTGACTGAAATCAGCAAACAAGTCCAACGACACAGAAGTCGTAACAACCATGCTGGGCCCTGGCTGCATAGCTTTGCCCCAGTCCAATACATTAAGCAGTAGTGAGAAAATAATGTAAGAAGACATTCTGTGGCCTTCTGGACATGTTTTACATCGTGTATGTCAACACCGGGCTGAGGCTTGTTTCCTGAGGTATGTCCCTGGGGCTCTCAGTATACGGATCGATGATTTCTTGGCATTGGTTAAAGTACAAACCAAGCATACTCCTCTTGCATCACATGTAAATTGAAATGCACAATATAATGTCTACAAAACCTTATACCAGGGATCAGAAACCTCTATGATAATTCTGCGTAGCGTATGAAGATGCTAAAGGCTCCCGTTAGATCCTCAGACACAGGACTGCTGCCATATGCTTTCCTTCCACATGGAAATTGCGTGGTGCCAGAAAAATCAACCCGCAGCTCTGGAGAGTGTTTGTATCAGCACAGCACGCTTCGGAGAGGTTTGTCAGCTGCGTACCTCTTTCCAAAAATTAAGATAATAATTATGCTTCTTTTTATGTTTTAAGTTTTGCAATGTGTAGCATAGACAGAACACAGAGAGTTAGGATGATAGCTATGCTAAAACTAGCAGGAGGAAAGATGTGTTTGGTCATTACTCCATCGATACCAACAGGAAACTCTTTGTTGATGTAAATACAGTTTGAACCCAGCCTCTTTAGAGGCTCAAGCTCTGGTCAGCAGCCAGAATCAGGTGTGAGAAGTTAGGATTTGGGATAAAACATCCCAGCTGTGTCCTACTGAAGGATGCAGGGATGATCTTTGCAAGTGCCAGACAGGCATAGCTCTTTCCCAAGTAAGTGAGCTTTGAAAAACATTTGCTAAGTGTTACAGCGAATTCTGTTTTGCACTTCATTATGCACAAATCTGAGAGCGTTCATGCACCACAGGACGTCTGACCCCGCCTCCCTCTGAACACACAGTATTCATTTATGTTCAGAAGGTCGGTGCAGTTTCCTTACCAAGATTTGACTGCCTTCACGACTCTCAAAAACACATGGATACTGCCACGCTTTGTTTTCCTAAATCTGAGCTCACGAGGAAAGGAATTCAGAAAGAAACTCACCCAGTATATCACGATGAGTGTAATACCGTGTCCTGAAAGGCTTATACTCCCGGATCTGATCAAAAGTGGCGTGAGAAGGCGGTGGTGGTATTATTTTTGAACATACAGCGCAACAAACAAAGGATTCCAGATCTGGACTTCTAATCATTGTGGTGTTCTAGGACTTTCCTGTAATGCACTCGCTAAAACGCCAGGACTCTGTTCCAGAGAGATCTCTTGCTTGCAGGCGAAACGCTTCTTGTTGCTACAGACAACATGCAAGCCAGGGAAGGGAGACGAATCACCGGCTGGTATTTTGTATTATCTGAAGCGTTTGCCTCCAGATTCAGACTCGCACATGCTGAGAGCTCGGTGACACGCGGGTGATGTAGGCAGATGATGAGGGAGGCTTGTATGAGGTGACCCCTTTCAGCCCCGAGACGTAGCAACTGTTACCAGGCGGGACTCGGTGCTCACAAAGCTCCCGCACTGCTCGCAGCTCGGCAGCAGCGCAGCGGGCTGGGGCTTTGTAGTGCATTTTTTTGTTGTCGAATTTCCATGATTCCTATGCAAACCGTGTACTTGAAGGAGGTTTTAGGAGCAGAAGAATAGCTACTGCTTCAGATGTTTTAATCATGGCATGTTGTTGCCCTTACTGGTAAAGATGTGAAAGCACAGATGATGAGGGACTGGCAAAAAGATGAAAAACCTCTGCCCAGGAAATCATTTTGTTGCAGTTCCTGTCAAGCCAGCTATCCCTTGTAAATATTTATTGCTACATTGAAAACTAAATTCAGAGAATCAGGGCAAAAGAGGCTGTATCGGTGCTGTTTACTTATCCTCCAGATGCATAAAGGGAACCGTGCTTTTAAAGTGAACAAATTGTTACTGATGTAGTTCGATTTGGTGTATTTTTTTCCACCCAAATCCCAATTCACATATAGGTTTTATGTGCATAAATAGCATTAAGAGAGTCACCTGTGCAACACCTACCACAAATAAATATGGAGAAGATACTTAAAAATATGAACAAGTCTCAATACTCACCCTTCCTTCAGTCTGGGCACCTTCAGCCTCATGTCTTCCTCTTTCACTTCCCTTTTTTCCCCCAGAAACTTCCAAGTCTATACTCACTTCACAGAACAAAAGTCAGAATTGAAGAACCCAAATCCCAAATTTTTCCCAAATATGAAAATGAGACAGACTGGGCTTTCTCGCCAAGAATCATCTGCAGGTGGAAGGATCAATTTGTTTTAAAAACTTATAGAAAAACTCATTAAAACGCTTTTTGTAGCATTGTTTTTGGAACGATTTAGTTAAATTCATGCAAATATACAAGACTCGTGGATTTTAATGATCTGAAGGGAGCTAAAATCCTGAGTAACCCTTCTTACAAGGTTATCTGTAAGGATCCATCACATCCTACCCCCAAAACGTATTCTACAGACTATGCACAGCGTCCCAATGGTTCCGAGTATTTAATCAATTTACCAGGAAATTCTTTCACCCATCAAAAGGCAAGTAGTCTGCTTACCTGCAAGCTTTTGGAGGTGCCCCAGAACCTTGCTGTTGTGAGCCTTCTAGGCTCACAGAGGGGAATATGCTTTTAAAGGCTGAAGAATGCTTTCATGTAGCTTCATCAAAGGTAGTGCTCGCTTCCCTTCCTGTGAAGAAAGCAGCTAAACCAAGGCCAAGCTGAATTTTGGATACCAATAATTATAAAATACGGACGGGAAGAAAAAGATAGGCTCAAAACAATGCATTTAGATGGAGATAAACAAATCCCACAGAGCTACTGCTGTCCCTCAAGGCAGTCGGTCACCTTTTTGTTATCTTCAGTTAAAAAAAAATCTTTCCAAACAAACAAAACAAAACAAACCAGAAGCACCTTCCAGAACAGGAAGGCAGATGCCCTTCACGTCTTCTTTCTTCTTTGGCCTGAGAGAAGCCACCTTGGCCAGAAGGGTTCGACAAGGAGGACTCTCAAGTTCTTGGCTGCCCATGTTGACAGTGCAAATATGAGTCGCTGGATGGAAAAAACGCAACCAGAACAGTAACAAGGGTCTGAGGTGGAAAGGGCCTGGCCTGGCACACAGCCTCCCACACCGTGCTCTGCCTAGGAAGTGTCTGACACACCAAAGTCACTGGAGAAGCAGAGGAGAAGGCCTCAGCGCTGCAGCAGGAAAATACCCACCTATACAGTTTGCTCAAGGTGAGGGGAAGCAGGAAAGCTCATGCTGGGCCGCCTCACGTGCTAAGGAAACGCCACAACTACTACCTGCCCTGCAGCCACGCTCACAGAGGCACCATTTGATAACGATCTCTATCAGATCTTTCTTGCTTTAAAATCATTTTACTTACAACACTGCAATTATCAACTTTCAGCTGATCAAGAGACCAACTTTTGCTTTTCACACAATGCGTTATGTACTTGTGCTTAAAAAATAAAAGACAAAGCCCCGCTTTCACTTAAAGGAAAGAGAGAAATGACTTGAACCATTATATAAATTTATGAGGCATTGACCAGTCTAGACTGCACATCCAAGTTAATCGTGTCTCTTCTAACATACTGTGGAGGTCGCAGATGACAATACTTAAAAGCAGTTTTATGTTTGTATGTATCATAATTACGATTTATTTGTACAGGCACAGTATTTTATAATGGCACCTAAATTGGATTAAATGGCAACAGAGATATTTAAGCATTATTTTAGTGGGCAGATGAAAAAACAGTAGTTGCCTCAAAAAGTTCTGTGAACAATTTGCTTATTTCCTTCCTCATGTCATCAGTCCCACTTGGAAGTTTTCCTCCTCATGTATCTGGAGCCCTCACTGTCAACTGCTTCATAGAGGTCCTTTTTATTCTCTGCTGTCGCATGCAAGTAACCAAGGTAGGCCACACACAGGGTAATTGCTACAAGTCCGAATGCCATCACAGGTTTGTTCTGACAAGAAAAAAAGAATTAGCACACATTTTTAATCAAAACATGTTTCATTCACCGCAAACATTACATTCTTCAATCTTAGCGTACAAAGGGAAGAGTAAACCATCGTGATATCTGCAACAATGACCACTGCCTTCCTTCAGACTACTCCAAATGACTTTGGGCAGCAGCAAGAAGAGAGACAAGATTTTATGGTAGTACAAGGAATTCCCTCTGAAAGAGAGGACTCCCCATTTCTGGAGGCAACGCATCCCACTGCCCAGCACACAGGTCCCAAGTGCTGCTTGAGCATGGATGAACTGGCCACAGCCAATTTCTAAAGGTAACTACTACAGACTTCTACCAGAATTTATCTGGATATACTGCCGGGACAATGCATTCTGCTCCTGCCAAGTAACCTTGGTAACATTTCTCTAGAACAGATCACTTATCATCGCCAAATCTATTTTATGTGCACAAAATTTCATCAGTCTTGCTGATACCACTGGGTTCTGCAAATGCAAATAAAGGCAGAGTATCACCAACTTAATTAGAAAAGCAAATACTCTAACAAATTAAGAGTATTGGCTGATACACTTAAATCACATCGTTATCCCTTATGAAAGCCTTTTTAAAGTACCCTGCCATGTCACCATCCTTCATCACAACTTTTAAAAAACTCTGTGTCAGCAGTAACAGGTAAATATTGCCTCACTCTGTTAACTTTTTGGTGTTTTTTTTGAATGCCTTACGAGCATTACAAGTCTGTTGGTGCCAGAGCTAATGATACTAGTAGACTGTCTAGCAGCATGGAGTCAGGTGACTCAGTCCAACAAAATGTGTGAAATAACTTATGCTACCTCCTGTCAACCAAGATGAAGCTGACTGCTTTACCGACAATTAAATTAACTCATTCAATAAATGAAAGAAAAACATAGACAGTAATAGAGTTCTATAAAGGATATAAGAAAGCACACTAGAATTTTTGGATTCCTGAAACTTTTGGCATATTAAAAACAGAGAGAAAAGGAAAAATCCAAAATAATGAAAAGCTACTAAGAAGCCCCTCCTTTCATATCAAAAAGTTTGCATTTTCTAATTTCTTCCTTTTCAAATATTAAAGAGGACTCCTGTTACTTAACTTGTCAAATCACGAGTAATTACAAGTTACTTTCTCCCTGAAGTAACTCAGCTAGGTACAAAATAATCAGACAACGTAACGGTGAAATAAAAGCTGGAATAAACAATGCAAATTCTGGGCTCTTAACAATCAGAGGGGAAAAGAAGCAAAAATATTTTTAGTTATGTTACTGGGTGGTTTGCATAACAAGAGAGCTATATAAGGCACACAGAATTGTGATTATTATTTTTAAAGCAAACGCGTCTCTAAGCATATTTAGTTTCTCTCAGAATAAGCCTCTTACAGGTTTAATGAAAAGCTCGGGGTTCACAGCTCGGAACAACATAGTTGTCTGAACACCCCTCAGTCCTGGATTTCTCTCTTTGGGTTTTTCATTTTCATTCAGAGGTTTGCTGGAAGGCATTGTAATTGATGTTGAATACTTCCTAAAAACAGAATGAAAAATAGACGTCATTTGCATTTTAGAAATAATAATAAAAATACACTGAGCATGACTGCACACTCTGCTTGCCTTCTTCCAACATGAATTTTAATCGGTGTATATAATACTGACTGCTTCTGGTGTTAGGTCTACGATTCCCTGCTTAAGCACACTGATTCTCAATCTTGTCAAATTTGCACATCCTAAAATGCACTTCTGGAAGCGTGTACTTTTATATACTAAACGTATGCCTAGGCTTGTTTTTGTTTCTTATCTTTGGCTAATACCTTAGCTACCTGCAGCCCTAGCAGCAGCCTACAAAACACCGTCTAAGAGAACCTTGAAAGAACATTGCCACAAGAAACAGTGTCAAGGCAGATTTTTTATTATAATTATTTATTTATTTTTAAACCTCACGGGTGACAGGACAGCCTGTGTGGGGCCACCCCAGCGAGGCAGCCCCCACCCCCAAGCCCCCAGTCTCATTTTTACAAACAAGGGCACATCAGACAGGAGAGGCCACCCGAGCAAACGTGCCCAACACCAAATCCTCGGCCAGGGCAGCCTAGAGGCCGGTGAGGGAAAATTCCCCTCAGGGTTTGGGAGTCACAACGCCATGCGTGCGGCGCGGCTCTGCCCCACTCCCCCCACAGGCATCCCAAGGCCACCAAAAACCCTGAGGGCGGCGAGAAAAAGGGCCGAAACCCCCTCTCGCAGAGGGGCTGCCGGCCGAGGCAGGCTTCCCACGGAAAAGATCCCTGTTGGAACCTACGGAGCGAGGCACGGGCGCGACGCCCCTCAGCGCCTCCTCACACGGCGGCGGGCGACCGTTAACGGCCGCCCCACGCCCTCTCCCCCCGCCCTTCCCCCTCCGCTCACCTCCCGCCGCCGACGGGGCCTCCGGGGGCGGTGGGGGGGAGGGCAGGGGCGCGCATGCGCGCTCGCGCCCCCTGCTGGGCGGAGGCCGCTCTGCGTCCCCTGAGGGCTCGTGGGGCGGGGGCGGGGGGGAGGACAAAATGGCGGCCCCGGGCGGCTTTGGGGCGCTGCCACCCACCCCAAACCCAAGCCCAAACCCTCCCCACATTCTTCAGTGTTTCCATCCTTATCGCCCCGATCGGGAATCAGGCACACGTGCCTCTGGAAGTGCAGTCAGTCTGAGCAGAAAGAATAATAATGTTTTGATAAAAGCGTCCCCTTTATGGTATTTGGATCTAAAATCTAGTTTTGGGGCATCTCGGTGGTGCGGTGGCACTTCGCTGCAGTGTTTTGTTTGCTGCTGCTTGCAGAATTAATGAAATTGATGAATCTACCTAAAGCACAAGGGAAATGAAGTGTATGCGGGCACCTCTGCTTGTCTGTGCCTTCCTTTTCACATCCCGCATCAAAGCCTCTGGGCAGTTTGAGTGACATGACAAAGGCAAACATTTCAAATGTTGGGAAAAATCATTATCTGGGTGATAGAAAAGAGCCCAGATTAGGCCTCCACTGTGAAAATAGGCAGGCAGAAATGCAGTTTGATGTGTAATATTAGAGATTTAGCTGTGTATGGACTCACCCACCCCAGCGCACGTTTCCACCTCCGGAAGATGTGTGAGAGGACTTTGGTGGGGGACAGGGCACAAACACGAATGCACAGGCTCCCAGGCTCTCAGAAGCACTTGTTCCATGCTTTCTTCTGCAATAAACAAACTGCATTCTTACCATTTTTTATTCTGAAAGATGGCAGAGTAGGATATCACAGGTTAACTTGTCCCTTCTGATGGAATATCGAAAGATTTTTTTTTTTTTTTTTTTCTGTGTGTAAATATCATGAGGTGAAAAAAAAAAAGAAGGGAAATAAGTTTTGGTATCAGGAGAGAACTGAGTGGTATATCTGTGTTTTCTGTCAACATTTAATTCACAACATACCATCTGCTAATCTCATAGCTATTGTTTTGGCAGCATATGCCACACAGCTGATTGTGTTTAGAATCCATTGAGTAGAAAAAAGAAAGTCATTTCTGAGTGAAGATGATTGCTCTCATTTGTTTTGGTTCTTGTGTAATTTAGAGAAGCTAATATCAAGTTTTAGCGTGACCCTTTTTTTTTATTATTTTTTTTTTTTTGGGGGGGGGGAGGGGGAGGGGGAGGGGAATGGGGTGTATCTTGTTTCCTTGAGGGAAAGCAGAGTTTTTACAGTACTGCAGGAGACATTCTGCTATATCTCCAAAGTAATCGACATGTTTTGCATGGGGACACAAAACTTTTACATCACCATGCTGAGACGTGTGCTCCCTTATCAGCACATGCACCCCTTTGCAGCAGTTCAAGCCATTAACTGGCCCCATCCACGCGGATAAAACTCCTGCCTCAAAGTCAGCCTGGGCCATAACAGTATTTTCCAGGTCGTGGTAGGATGGGTTTATGCCAGAAAGCTCAGCCACTTTGCCACACGGACGGCGGTGGAGGTTGTTAGACTGCTGGTACTTCTCTGGCGCTTCCCATCTTTCTGATAAGGGGCAGATAAGTCCCACAGACATCACTGGTGGGGGAAGAAAGCACACACTGTACAAAGAACACCCCTTGCTGGAGGGAGATTGTTCTCCGCAGGATGACTTGTGGGATAAGGCATTATGCATACAAAGAGAGGGGCTTAGAAATGGGGTTGGGCTTTGGTGTGAGTGCTGGTGCTCAGCATGCATTATGCAGGTGCTGAATATCCAAATTAGCTCCGCAGTGGAGGGAAGCTCGGACTGCTTGCTGTTTCTAGTTTTGCTTCATGGCTGTGAGAAAGTGTTTTATTTTATCTGCAATGTGAATATTATGTTGGCGTCTGACACTATGGGATGTTGAAAAGCTCAGTCCATCAATGCTTATAAAGTTGTCTGGCATCCTTTTATAGAAGGTGTTCTTTAAAGGGTAGAACTGTAAACATCTGTGGTATTTCTGAGTCTTTACAAGACAGCCATAATCTTATTATCTGAGTATCTCTCCTGTAAAGTCAACGCGCAGACCCAAAATCTTCCTTTTCAAAACCCAAGGCTGTTACTGAGATTTATTTTCCTTTTAAACGAATTCCTTCGGGATTTCGCTTTCGCTATTGTGCTGTGTGCTGCGGCCATTCAGAACTTAATAGCAGCTCCTGCTTTTCCTGAGACTCGCATCCCCTTATCGTTTGAGCCGCAGAAGTCTCTGTGGAGAACAGAACGAATCTGATACCGTAACCCGCAGACATTGTTAGCATGCAGCAGCCAGCCTGATGCAGCACTCGGCACAGCGGCCTGCCGCCGCGAGTTGGTGATTCACCTCACAGCTCCTGCTTGTTTCAAGTGCCGCACAAAGGGGAGAGCTTCGCGCTGTCTTCGAAATGAGGATAGGATGCCTCAAGCTGCCGATAAGCTTATCCCTGTTTTAGAGACACACGGTTACAGATCTGCCGGGGACACAGAATTATTCCTTCTGTATAAACATTGGGACTTCAGCACGGGTGTGACTTGCAGGGAGAGAGGCAATTTCCATCATGTATTTGTTAGGATTCTCATACATGAATGCGTACTGTGTAATTGCATGCCTGTTTTGCCTGCTTTTTGCAATGTTTTAGACACTGAGTTTATATTTTAATTAGAGATGGCAATTGGGACTTTTTTTTTTTTTGGCAGAAAAAGCTAAACAAGTCTGGGGGAAAGGACAGTGGGTGAGAAGGGAAAGCAAAATTTAGGAATTACAGGTATTTCCTCCGCCTAATTCACAGTTAATGGCAAGGGGAACAATAATTTCACTCAGGCCGTATCGAGGAAATAAATGCCGAAGAAGAAACAAACAGATCTCCAGCTAGACAGAGGTGCCATTGAGAGCTTTCTGTGTATGCGCTGCTCGGCTCGTGTCAGTCTCAAGAGCCCTTACGATGCTTTTCAGCTGCTGTTGCTCATTCGTCTCATCCTCGCTGGAAGAAAGCAGAGTTTTCAGCATGCATTTGCTGGGCCCCTACCACTGATGATGCAAAATAGTTTTAAGGCAATAAACGCTTTAAAAATGAGAATCTGTTAAAGTGAATCTTTTGCAATACATAGCATTATGTATACATCTTCAAAAACACTTGTTAACCAGCTTTGTCTCTAGGAGACAGAAAAATCCCCCAGCCATGCTTTCCAGCCAAGATTAAAGCAATTGTTATTCTTCAGCTACTGATCAGGGTTATAAGTCTGCTGAACTGAATTCAATATGGAAGAGAAAATGCATTTTGTTGGGTTCTACTTTCATTAAGGAGGGGGGAAATTGTTTCCAGTTGCGAACAGAATAAAACAAAAACCCAGACCACCCCCTCTGGAAGGAGAAAGCCAGTTTCTCCTGAAAAGGAGGAGCAGAGAAACATCACAGAGGTGGGTTTTCTCTATTGCTCAGAGCTGGGCACCCTTCAAGTTGGAGTCAGGGAACACAGCTCCTGGGCAGGACTCTGGAGGGTAGAAATTTCATAGGTTTAACAGAATAAAATCCATCTGTCTCTGTAATCTGTGTGCTTTTTGACTCTCTGCACCTTAGAGTTGTCTTTTTAAATACAAATGCCACCACATAACCAAAATACACTGGGGAGCAGCAGTGCCTAACATCCATGTACTTAGGTTAGGATGGAGATACAGCAGCCAGTGTCATAAGACACTTAAACAACTCTGACATTTAAGTGACCCGATCATAACCATGCGTTTCTGATTAATAAAGAATGGGCTGCAGGGGCTTTTACAGCTTTCTTTTCCATCTCTATAATTGCTCCGATGCCTTTAATGCTATAATAAAGCCTAGCTTTAAAGTTAAATTCTAGCTTTCTCGCTCCTGCAGCAATTGCCCTTCAGGTAATTACAATATTCGTGCCATCACTCTGGCCTTTAAATTACCTGATGCGAATGAAACTTGGCTCAGCTGGCTTCTCTGGGGCCAGGAGCGAGCTGCTAAGTCAGACACGTGTATTAGTGACATCCTCCTCTGCACAGAACTCCTAAATGGTCACATGTGGTAATAGAAGCCCCAGTAAGTTTAAGCTAAATAAATTGTACTGTGAAGAATTCATTAATTTAGCGAGTTGAGGCTTTCTGTTCTCGGGCTGGTGGTATCTCACGGGCTATCGTCGGTCCCTGCCCTCTGCTTTGGGGCTGCAGCGTGTGTGCCCGCAGCTTCTGCTTCTGCCAGCGTAAAAGCCGGAGGTGTGCAGCCGGACAGCGGTCGCCGGTGAGCGCTCAAGGGATGAAAATAAAGCCTCGTGATGTTAAACAAATGCCTCGGTTTCCTGGTATCTCTCTGCTGACACCAGACGCGTTACGGTTCTGGGTGGAAGGGTGTGCTGGAAGAGGCGATCACGTTTCACTGGTTTAGTTTGTATTGCCCGGGAGACGGGCAGTTTCCATTCTCGAGGCTTAGAGCAGCGACTCCTTTCTTGGAAATGAACCGCTGATGGTTAATGCCACTAGAAAACGAGGGTCCAGCTGTAATCACTCACAGCCACACAGGTAAGTTCAGGTTTCTTGCTATAAAATATAGTCTTACCAAACGAGAGGTTTTTTTTTTTTTTTTTTTTTTTTAAGGTTGAACAGGCTTGACAACAGCCTCGTGGCAGTGTCCCATCTGCCAGCATGAGACACGGATCGAATCCTGTTTTCAGTGCCTTGTTTGTACCTACTAAAGAGTTGCAAACTCAGTGTAGCCATGGACAAATGACTTCATTTCTAACACTTGCTCAAGTGGAAATCTTTTGGCTTTCTCAATTCATTTTGATAAGATTTGGCCAAAATGTTACAACAGTATCCTGAACGACAAAGAAGTAATACTTATTAATGCTGAAGATCATTTGCTGCAGAGGAAGGGATCTTTTTTTTGAGAGCATGGGAGAGATGGTTATCTGTTTGGCATGAAGTTGATGGAAAATGCTCTACCAGTTGCATGGGTGAAATACGGATGCCATTTCTTTTAAAGTCATTTTGGATTCTTCTGAGTTTGTATTTTTAAATTATATGATTTACTGAAGTAGCAAAGACAGCAGTGAACTGCGTCTGCCCTCTCTCAAAAACCATTCATCTGCTGTGGAGGAGAGACCACAGCAATTAGCAGCTGGCAAAGCATCACTCTCAGCAGCTGCTGGGTTATTAAGTGGAGTTTGTGGTTTTCCCAAGTACAAAACAAGATGGGATTTTGCCACTGCTGGCTGTGAAAAAGAGTGCCATGCATTCTTAAGGTTACGAAGCCTACTGAAGACATAATTTATATGGGGCGCTTTCAGAGAAGTGAGTGTTTGGCAGCTAAGGTACTGAAGCCCAGAAAGGAAAGGGATTTGTCCCAAGCTACTCAGAAAGCCTGTGCCAAAGTCAGATGTGAATCTCAAATCAACCAGATGAACTTCTTTCCATCTAGTCTTTTCTTTTCCTTTTGTAGTCACTTGGCAAATAAGTATCTCAGCTGATGTTTTTACACACCACGTCTATTTTAAGCAGTATTTAATTGTTTACAGAATTCTGCATTTAATATAAATTATTGCAGTACCCCGAGGCTTACACAGGGACATATTTCTTGTTTGGATGAGTTAAAAGTTAATGATAGGCACGAAATAGTGGGAGGCTAAAATCAGTAAGCTAAGGAAGATGAAGGCAATGGACTGGGCTATGAGCTTCCCTGGCTCTTTAGCTCTGCCCCTGATGTGTCGGGTGATATTGGATAAACCCCATCACCTCTCTTATGGACATCTCCTCCTCCACAGCATGGGTTTTCCCTGTCTAGATTCTTGATGTTTTGAGCAGAGGACTCCATTTTTATCATATTTATGAAGGATTTATGCCAGGGAAGTTCAGTCCAAACAGTCTACAGTTTGCTCTTAGTTGATCTGTGAAAGGAAGCAAGCTATTGCCATCAGATTTACATTAGCCATACTGCTGGAAGCATCTGAAGGATGAATTGGGTGGGAAACCACTGCTTGCACCAGTCTGAGGACCACGGGCTCTGCTGCACTACTACAACAGCCGCTGTGGCAGTGACTAGCTTGCCCAGACCGCAGACCAGTAGGGCTGCGTTTGCCTGCTCTGGGGCTGGCAGAATTAAATGCCTTACCCGGCTTGTTTCTGAAGAGCCTGAAAAAGCAACGAGTTTCAATGCTATGCTCTTTATTCGTTTTATGATAAAAGACAGGTTATCCAAACCACACAAGTCTAGGTGTCTGACCTCTATATTCTTTTCATTGCCTTTTTCACAAGGACCTGGAAAACCACTCATGTCGGCACTGTGACTGTTGAGCAAGAAGCAAAGGCGTTGCAAGGTGAGTGACTTGCAGCAGTAGTTCATCTCCTACTGCTGATGCTCAACAGTGTGAAAAGCTGGTGCATGCCCAGCTTAGCGGGGTGACTTTGGAGCTGGTCTGTCCCTCTGCATTCCCAGGAGGTTTCCTGCTGCCTCTTCTTCTGTAGCAGAGCACCGGAATGGATGCACCACGGTAGGGTGGGAGTGGAGCTTCCATAAATTTCAGAGCAGGCTGAACAAACACCTGTCAGCAAGAGTTAAAAGTATGACAAAGCCTTCTTAGGGGCAGAGAATGAAGTGAATCGGTGCTGCTCAGCCTGTGGACCTCAGGCCGGTGGCAGGCAGTAAGGAAGCAGTGGGTAGTCCATGAAACAAGCACAAAGAATCAGCAACAGTAAAATTTCCTTATATCATCAAACAAAGAAAATAAAGGGAAAGTGAAATTACAAAACGAGAACCTGCAGTTAAGTTTCATTATTTGTTTGGTCATCTACAGAAATCATCGTGCCAATGCTTTTTTCTTCTTTTCCTCAAAACACGGGGTTAATCCCTGGTGTTTTAAAACAAAAGGGCTGAGATTATATTTTGTTTAAACTTTATATATATTTATATATATATACATATATATATATATGCACACACATATAAAAATCCTATATATATAAAAGCTGGAGAGGATGACCTCTCAAGATTGCTACCAAGTCTGCTTTTTTATGATCCTATACTCTCCTCTGTGATTCTCTGCTACTGTTCTCTGCTTTATTTTACACTCTTTATAATTTGTTCCTTATATATATATTAAAAAAAAAAAAAAAGACAAGGTTAAGTCATAGGTGCAACAGAAAGCTCCCATTAGCAATGTTTATATCAGAAAAAGAAATTGATTTTCCATCTCTCATCCTGCAAGGCTAGCTGTGTTCGAGCGCTAGACCCACAGTTCCCAGACACACACCCTTTCTGCTCTTTCTCACCCTTCCATTTCCCTTTCCACTAATGCAGCACCTTCGACCTGTAATTTGCCTGCTTGCTCTGAGCGGCCTGCCCCCTGTGTGCCTTTAACAATTTGGATGCTTTCCCCTCTTCCTCTCTTTCTGAGGAGGTTGTTTTTGCCTTTTTTTTCCCCCCCCCCCCCCCCATTTTCCTCTACACAGAGATAACTTTTCTGCTTGTAACGTCATTAGAGTAGCAGAGCCGACTGAAATCTAGATGAACTCATTCTCTGGATGCATTACTCCATGCACATTAGCCAGATTTCTGTAGACCTCACTGAAGGATGGAAGGGATTATTTGCTATGTTCAGCAACAGTGGCGTTACCAGACGCTTTACTCGATGAATTCCATTCCTCACTCCTGGAGCTGATGGAGCACTCGGGTTGCTCTGTCTGCTCGGCAAAGTCAAAGTCACAGCCAGGGGATAAATTTTGTATGTGAGTAGGAGGAAGAGGAGAGGGGATTACCTGCTCTGGTTCCTGGCAGGGAGCAGAAGCAGCCCAGGAATTGGTTTTCATTCTCATCCTTGCTACATCAGATAGAAATGAGCACAGCACATCAAAGGATCTCTAACCTTCAGCTTTTGTCCAAGCTGAGGTGTGCGTATGTGCATGGACAGTTTGAGGTAAATCTAACCTCAAATTCCTGCTCCTCTTGCCATATTCATCTTCTTTTTGAGCAAGTGGAGCAAATGATCTGACTGTTTTAGACTCTCTAGTGTCTCCTTTGCATTTTGCAATAGAAGCTTTTCTATTTTTGGTGGTGGTCCTTATTTCCTTTGTGCCAAACAGATTCCCCTATGACCCATCTGTTGCTGTCTTTCTTGAACCTTTGACTCAGTTAAGGGCCAGACTTCTAGGTACAGCCCGGGTTGCTGTATTTCACAACAGCTCTGCAGCATTTCCATCCATCCATCCATCCATCCATCCATCCATCCATCCATCCATCCATCCAGTCTTTTGGCTAGCTGGAATTTACCCACTGCACAAGTCCTGCTCAAGATTTTTGTCAAGGCCTTGACCACCACTGTCTCTGGGCAGGGAGACCCATCCTGTTTTCAACTTCTGCCCCCCCTCATTCAGCTGAGAGCTCAGGACTGGTGCACCTTCAGCTACTCGTAAGGTGCCTGTAAGCATGGGTTGGTAGGTGACACTGGGCTTTCTGCAGCAGGAAGGACGGGTACGGTTCTCTTGGCCATTAGCAAAAGCCACGCTGGTTTTCCATTGAATAATAAAATTCAGTCTTCCTTCTGTAGTGCCTGCACACATCTTAAAATCCCAGAAAAAGGCCTTCGAGGCTTTCCTTCAGCAAGAAATCTATTCAGGAGGACAGCTTGTTTGTGAGTATTGACATGTATGCATGCAGCTTGTGCTTGCTCGTGTGAACGCTTTGTTTCCTGGCCTGTGCTTTATCGGATAGCAGTATCGGTAGCATCGACACACCTTGCTACTCAGCCCCCTCGAGACTGATACATTGGCTGTAAATTACTTAGATAGAAATCGTTAAAGGCATAGTGCTCATACCTCAGAGAGCTTGATTTAAACATCTGCTTGAGCTCTAATTGCAGATATAGAGGATAGAAATAGCTCTATAATGAAGTCGCCAGTCTGCCAAATATATTTAAAAGCATATGTCTGATAGGACATAAGCCAAACGATATTCCTGTTACTCCTTTTTACCTACAGCATGAAAGAGTAGCCTGGTAACAATTCTTGGTGAGAACACCTTTTCAGCATCCTTCCCAGTATGAATTGGCAGTATGTCCAGTCCTCAGCTCCTCCAGGAAGTCACCAGCTCTAATGGTAGCAGTGTAGGAGCACCCAAATAAGCAAATACCCTTGTTTTCCAGTAGCAGTCTGGTTATAGGCAGAGGTCTTCATGGGCTGCAGGCTCAAGGGACAGCAAAAGAAGCACTGAGCTTCCCATCTGCACTGAGCTTTGTGATGCTGTGGCCTAATAGCTGCTGGTACTCAAACGTGCCAGCTGATGAAGTTGCGCAGTGACCAGCACTAACTGCAGCTACAGCACTGGCAGCGGGATTCCCAAACGCTGGGGCAGCCATAGGTGGGTGCATTTCCCCCCCTGCTAAGCAGGAGCAGTAGAAGTGACGAAGCCATTAAGAGCAAACATTTGGATCTGAAAGCCTCTCAGATTCCCCTCCTGACGCTTCCCAGCCATTCTGTCCCCGTGAATGGATGCACTTCTTGCTCTTACACAGGGCTTGGTGTCCTCCGTGCAGAACCCAGAGGTGGGAAGGGGACCATGTGCTTGCTCTTGGTGCCTCTCTCAGGTCCTCACTTGACTTTCAGGAGAGCCTGGCTGCCAGTGGCTCCTTGAATCATCCCTTCGCAAAAGAAAAGCTCCAGAGCTAGGGCAAAGGAAGACTTTCATGGAAAATAAACTATTAATATACATATATATAAAATATACAAATTTGGGGAATAAAGTTTAGTGCATTTCTTAAATAAGAAATTGAAATAAAAAAAATAAAATATCCAGTGCAGCAGTATAGGACTTAAAATACTGCATAAATTTACTGACAAGATCAGACAAAAAGAAAAAATCTGCATCGTGGTAGTCAACTTATTATGAGATACTTGGCTCCTATGCATAAATTTGAAAGTGAAATGGGATTTGATGATGCCTAGTGTTTGCGAAACAGACGGTGCCACGTTGAGTGTGCCTTGGTGGTAGAGCACTCGTCTGAACTCAGCCAGGGACGCTCTGCCTGGCGCTCGGGAGACCCTTGGTAAGAACAGGCACATCTACTTGCAGAGAGGACAGCCTAACAGAACAATTAGGCTTCAGCCTAATTGACAAAAACCTACTTTAACAGCAAGTAGTTTTCGTATGATAGCCTCAGAAGGTAAAAGTTATTAGAACTAAGAGATTTTTTTTCCCCTTCCTTATTAAATGCTTAGTCAGTTTAAATTGCTTCACCTACTGGCTGCATTTCACCTTGAACATACTTCCTGTTCTCTTCACCCAAGAGGAAGCATCTCTGATCTTGTGCTTCTTTTATACAGCATTTCCTTCCTTTCCCGAGGAGAAAGATGAGCTGGGCATTCCTCCGTGACCTGCTGAGTGGAGTGAATAAATATTCAACGGGAATTGGAAGAATCTGGGTAGCAGTTGTGTTCATATTCCGCTTGCTGGTTTATGTTGCGGCTGCCGAAAACATCTGGAAGTACGAACACGATGAATTTGAATGCAACATCAAGCAGCCTGGCTGTGAAAATGTTTGCTTTGACCATTTTTTCCCTGTCTCTCACATCAGGCTCTGGGCTTTGCAGTTAATCCTGGTCTCCACCCCTTCGCTCTTGGTTGTTTTCCATGTTGCTTATCGAGAGAACAGAGAAAAAAAGCACAACCAGAAACTTTACAAAAGTCCAGGTGAGATAGACGGTGGATTGCTGTGCACTTATCTCATCAGTCTTGTTTTAAAAACAGGATTTGAAATCGTTTTTCTCATTCTGTTTTATAAATTGTACAACGGATTCAAAATACCACATCTTGTCAAATGCGACGTGAGACCGTGTCCTAATACTGTTGACTGCTATATTTCCAAGCCAACTGAGAAGATGATTTTCCTCTATTTTCTGGTGGCAACTTCATGTCTGTGCATTGTATTAAATTTAAGTGAACTGAGTTACCTCATTTGCAAATACTCCGTGAAATGCTATCTGAAGAAGTACACCAAGAAACATCGAGGCTCAGCAAGCGATTGCCACAAATCGGGAACCATCGGTCACAGGAGAGCAGCAGCTGCAGGACCAGTCCACGACAGCCCCCCGTCCTTGCCTCTGAATGCACAAGATGGAGATGAAAAAATCTCCCCACTGACTTGAAATGTTGGACAATGCCTTCCTGTTACACCTGCTGTATCTCGTGAATTGTTCTGTTCCAATCGGTGCTTCACAGAAGTGAAAGGAGTTATCTAGGAAGTATTTTTCCACTGTTAGTTCCCTCCCTCCATTATGTGAGCAAATAAATTCACTTGCATTATGTATGTCATGCATAGAATTATCTAGATCTGTTCATGTCGAAACAAAAGGTGAAGAGGCCTGAAAATTCCATGGAGTTTTAATATGTACACAAACGTTTATGATAAATCATACTGCAACAATTGCTCAAACAGCTGTGTTTTTGCATATTACACAGAATCGCTTTGGTACAAGCAAAAAAAGGATTTTTATATCCAGAGACAGAAGAACCTGGAATTAAGTTACTGGACAGCAAGGGGATTTAGAGCATTTGCCAGGTAGGTGGATCTTATAAATGTTGAGATAACAACCAGAAGTGTTGGCATACAACAGCTACTCGTATCTCAAAGTGAGTTGGATGATCTCAAGCCCATTCCAGTTGGCCTCCTATGAAGCATTTCAAAAAAAAAGAAAAAATAATAAGGGGTAAATACATCTAGCTAAGCCGATGGTGATAAAGGCAGACCAGTATTTTAGCTATTTGTGGAACACCTCCGTCTGTAGGTACTTGAGCCCTTCACAGTCTCTAGGACCTTTATCAGCAGAACATAACCCGTAAGAAAAGTAGAAAATAATGACTTATTGCCCTCCCCCCCCCCCCCCCAAATTTCAGAACATCTCTTGGACACTACGCGTCACTGCTCTTTGTTATGATGTAACATGGGGTAACAGGAAAGGGCCAGAAATGAGTCTTCTTTTGAACTCAGGGTTCGGAGATGATAGAAATCAATGCCTAAAAAGACTTATTTCAGGCTAGTGTTCTCCTTCCTTTGCCATGATCAAAGACCTGACATCAGTGCTGAGTCTGATCAAAACACACGCTTTTAGAGAAAAGGCTGCCTGCAATAAGCAGAGCTGCCAGGATGTTGAACCGAGTAGTGAAAGCACGTTAACTGTTTTTTCACTCCAGAAACTCCAGATGTGGTTACAAAGCATTACTTTTATGAGTACTGGGGCAGCAATTACAGAATTAACTTTAGGAATTACTGAAAAAATTACGTACTTTTGACCATGATTTTCAAGCTCAATCAAGTTTTATTTATTATTTTTTTCTTTCTTTCTATGATAAACCTGATTTTATAAGAGGTGAAAATACAATTGCCTCTGATCTCAGCAGCAGCAGCGTGTCAGATACTACTACCTTGCCAGCTTGCGGCCAGTTAAAGTTTTACGTCTCGCACGGTGCTGCAGCAGCGTGTCTATCGAGACAACGCGCTTTACAGCTCCAAACATTTTCTGTTAGGTCTCTACATATGCAGAATGTCTCAGGAGAGGGATGCAATTACAACGTCTTTTACAACTACTGCACAAACCCCATCAAGCACTGCGTGAAGCAAAACCATTGCTGATCTGCTCCGTGTAACCGGTACTGCCACCGTTTCAGTAACTGAGAAAGGGAACCAAAAACATCTTGTCCTTTTTGTACCCTAGTGCATCATTTCTTAAGACAATGGAACACTGTCAAAATGAAAAATACTGCCATAAAAACTATTTTGTAATTATCAAGGACAGATTTAGAGATAGCACTTTAATGAAAAAGCTCTTTATTTTTTTAAGCAGGGTTTATTTGAGAGCAAGAGAACAAAGTGCAGTTCAGCTAACAGGTTTCTGATTAAATTTGTCGTAGCTCTTCTCTAATAAAAAAATACGTTGTCAGGGCTTGAAGGGCTTCAGAGCATCTCTCCAAACTCTGCAGCTGGCCAGAACTTCCTGCTTAGACCAAAAATGTTCATGTGATACGGTAACTTATTTATTTATTTATTTATTTATTTTTAATGCATATACAAGCTTTTATTTCTTGCTAATTCCTATCCTCAACAATCATGAAATAGTAAGTTATATTCCAGATGGTAGTGTTTCAAGTCTTGGTAGATATTTCAGATTTGATACAACTAGAAATTATTTCTCATGTAAACCACTTTATTCTGACAAAGTATTATGGACCAGCTGCGTAAGCCCTGACTCCCTGGTAGCAAAGAGCCGAGTGGCTTTTGCATCAACTGCTGCAAAATTAGAGGAGTATTTAGCAGAGCCATTAGTGTAAAGGAAACGAGCATCACACACGGCAGCTCTGCCAGATTTTACTTGACATGAGAACAGGAACTCCTCTACTTTCTGAAGCCTCTCTTGTCCAGCATTTGGTCTTTTACTGGTTCCTTTCATACCCTGGCTCCTTCCCCACCTTTATCACCTTCACATTCCTTTGTGCTCTAGGTTAAACCTTACTCATCCACCCATCTCTGAAGTCACTCATATTTGCATTTTTGGTTCAAATGAGTTTGTAGACTCAAAGCCTAAACTAAAAGGGCTTATTTTTCCCCTCATATATCAAACTTCCATGCCACCCAGAAAAAAATGCCATTTTTTTTTTTTTTCCATTCAAATGTTGTATTTCTCTCTTTTTAAAGACTGAAAGAACTGTCTCCTTTAACACACAGCAACTGGTACGAAGCTGACCTCAGCCCTTACTGCAATGGAAAAATACCACAATCCCTCCATACACCTTCATACAGAAATATTTACCTCATGCCTTTTTTAAAACTTCTCCACAAACATTGAAAAGATCCAAAGCTTTTGTAAACCCTGGTGTTCTTTAAAACCCATGAAATCTTGTCTTGTGAGAGATAAGTTTATAAAAAAAGTCATGGGGAGAAAAATACTTCCCT
Source organism: Oxyura jamaicensis (assembly GCF_011077185.1). Taxonomy (NCBI): domain Eukaryota; kingdom Metazoa; phylum Chordata; class Aves; order Anseriformes; family Anatidae; genus Oxyura; species Oxyura jamaicensis. The sequence continues at coordinate 81,252,666 of NC_048895.1, forward strand.
GTTTGCTGTTAGTTTCCCCGCTCCATGTCTGGCTCTGGCACCCACAGCCTCCTCGCGCCCCGCGGCTCCCCCAGGGCCTGGTGCCCATGCAGGTGGGACCCTGACCCAGGGCCTCCTGTGGCACAGAAACCAGGTGCAGGAGTGCAGCCACCTGCTCCTCCTTACCTGACCTGAAACGTGCTTTTGGTGTTTCTTAAAAACTTCTCTCCCCAGCCACGTAACAGCCGTGGGCAGGATGTGCCCGCAGAACGGTCAGGGACCAACAGTCCTCCCCTGTCAAGGACGGCCATCCCAAAACACGTGAGGAGCAACCCACTGCACTCGATTAGGGCTTGGACAGTTTTAGGATTTCTTTTTAGGAACACAGTTAACCACAAGAGAGGCTAATTGCCCATTAAAAGATGTCTTTCGGTCACGAAACAGACCGTGCTCTGTATCCAGCCTCAATTTGGCTGTTTCCCCATCGGCAACAAGCTGTTTCAGTCAGCACAGGCCGGCTGGCAACAAGAGGTTTAAAGAACGTATCTTGGCTCAAATGCCACAGCTCCTGGGAGGACGGAAGGAAAGAAGGGAAAAGGAGAGAGCAAGAGGAGTAAGGAGAGCAGAAGAGGTGGGAGAAGCACGGCGACAGAGGGAGAAGCAGCAAGTGACTGGAATGGAGTGGGGAGAAGAGATATGGTGAGGTAGAGAGGAGGCAAGGGGGAAGAAGGGAGCACTCTGGGCACCCCACAGGCTGATGAGGGGTCAGTGGGGCTGGGCTTGGCCACCCCGGCGCCCTGTCCCATCCCCCAGGCAGAGGTAAGGCCCATGGGGCCCCAAGGGACTGTCAGCATGCTCGAGCAGGAGGCGTGATACATCACTCACGGTGAAAGGCCCAGATGCAAGCACCAAAGAAATTTATTTCATCAGGAACTTTTGTAGGTGGCTTTACCAAACTACAATACCCTCTGCAGTCCGTGACATCTTAAACCAAACCCTCCCTTCAGTCCATGTTAAAATTATATATATATATATATATTAAAAAAGAGAAAAAAAAGGAAAAAAATACCGTACTAGATTGCCTGTTGAACAGGCTGTCAGTACCTGTCTAACAGGGAATGTGCCATGAAGGGCACTGGCTCTGTTGAAACTGGCTGTATTGGTCCTCAGAAGTGTGGATGAATTGGGCTAAGAGTAAGAGAATGTTAAAAGTTTAATTCTCAGAAATTCAGATCCTACATTCCGATCAGAAATTACTTCCTGGCTGTATAGGACATTGGAATTTTTTTCCTTTTTTTTTTTTTTTGTTCTGTTTTATAGCATCGTAGTATAACACTATGTACCTAAATAGTTTTATGCTATTCTCAGTCTAAAAAGTGCAAATGATGCAGTAACTATAACCGGGAACGTTACGGTTGGAAGTATTTTACTTACATAACACAAAAAGGGATTAACAGATCTAAAAAATTAACAATTGTGAGGTCTGTCGACAGTGCCCAGCCAAACACTTGACAGCAGCAGGTCACACGGGAGGCTCTGGGATCCCTCTCTGGAGGTGCTCTGCCCTCTCCTCCCTGCAGATCCTCTCCTCTCCACAACCCAGCTGCTGCCATCCAGCAGGAGCCCGCTCCTGAAGACCGTGCACCTACAACCATCTCTCCTAGAGAGAAAACCCAAGGGTTTGTTTCGCTTCTATTGTTCTCAGATGGCACTTCTGATTTACTGACTTGACGGAGCTAGCAGGTCAGTCACTCGAGAGGGACTGAAAGCTGCAGCAGCAAACGGGCCCTGCTCGAAAGGAAGCCTGTGCTTTGTGGGAAGGCGAGCAAGTTAGCACCGAAAAACAGGAGCTACTCCCGAGGCTGAAACGCTGCCACCTTTCTGCTTTTTCATAGGTAATTTTCACTCTCCAAACAAGTCACTTCGTGTTGTTGTAGGAATGTGCCCTCTGAACTGGAATGCAAGTCAACTGTCAAAGATTCCAGGTGATTAGCTCAAAAGCAATGAAGTGTAGCATTTAATGCAAAGCGTTACACGGCAAGACAAGTTTATAGAAAAAAAGCAAGCCGATCTCTCCCAAGATAAAGACTATTTTATCTTACTGAAGGTAGGTCACATCCAGTAACGAGAATAATCCAAGAAAAATTTTTGGTACCGCACAATCCAGCTGGCTTGTCCCACGGGAGTTAAGCATAATCCTGTCCTAAAAACACCATGGCAGATTCCTGGATACCGACAGCTCCCACTACCGCCTTCGCTCTTTTGGTTACTCAGCCAACTGGAAACCTGTCGTTTCGGTCAGCAGCAAACAGAGAAATCACTCCAAACCCAGGTGCTTGCTATGCGCGGCGCTGCTTCCGGGGCTCCTTCCAGTGTGGAAAACACAGAGGTGGCAGAAGGGCTGCCGAGCGCAGCCAGCGAGAGGAAAAGGAGTGCAGGGAGAGCCCGTGCCATCAATAGAGCACAAGCACCTCGGTTATCTGTAAGATCACAATCTCACTTCCCTTTCAGAAAGTGCCTCGTTTATTCAGTTTTTAACGGTATGGCATAAGGACTCACGTATTTTATAGATAGATAGATACCAAAGTGGTATTATCAAAATAAACCATCTGTTTTATAAACCCACTATTTACAGAAATGGTTTCTGAAGGTTTTTTTCTTTTTTTCTTTTTTTTTAACAAAAATTAAACTATACACCAATCTAAGTTACAGAAACAAAAATAACCTTTATAAGATCACATGTATAAAATAAGAAATGAAATGTGATTTTATTTAAGGCAATACTGGGCTACTTCACAAATCACCACCTCAAATATATACACTGCTCCACACTACTAATTTTCTATCACATTCACAACGGATTCTTTAATACCAAATATTGTTTTAAATCTCCAATGTAGCAAACTATTTTTATTCACATTTCCATTTTTATTATGGAATCATAAATGCTTTGTATCCAATTAAAAGCAATGAAAAATGTAGCTATAAGAAAACTATTATATTTATGAGTTAACTACATATGAGTATCATCCATAGATACTGGATGTTAAAATTTACAAAAATGAGTGTGTCAGTATGTTTAACCTATGAAATGTTATCTTATCCAGCTCCTCTCCTGTAAATAAATGCTTTATGCAAAATAAACTGGATATGGCAGACTTACCTAGCTTTAGTTCAAAAGGTCTTAATTTAAAACGATTAAAGGACAGTTTTAAAAATTTGATCACTTAGTTACAAATTAAAATTCCGAATATAAATGTGTCATTTAATAGTTTAGACTTACAGACTGCTGGTGGCAGCAAATGATTTACAATAATAAATATATACAAAAAAAATGTATCTACAAATAAAGAGTACTGTTATACATGAGCAGTGACCTGGTGAAAGATACCAATCACAGACAATTCACAAAGATTTAGTTCATGGAAAGGACAATTTGATAGAAAGTTGAGGTTTTGATCAAGTATTTACACAGCTGAAGCAATTATTCTGTTCTTCAAGTCCCATAGGGATAAAAACAAATAAGAAATTTACATGACTGATGCCATGTTTTTTGCTAGATTAGATCACTTCAAAATAAAAAGAGCTCCACAGTTACTAGCATGCTTGATGGCTTCCTATTTAAAATAAATTTTATTACAGATCACGGATAAACACACTAGGTTTTCAGTTTTGATTCCCCTTCCTCGCTTCCTCGTTACCCATAGTAGTTTCTTTTGCAGCTGTAACATCTGGATTATTCTCCCGACGTCCATCAAGTTTTCTCAGACTGACGGTAGGTCTCATTTCCTGAAGCTGCTTCAACACGCGCTCAGTGCAGTCTTTAAGAGCCTTGTCTAAAACGATTTTTACATTTTCACTACACTGAAGCTGTGATGGATTGGCAAACTGTACAAAGGTTTCAGTTTCAGAACACGACCAAGTGACGTTATTACTTGCTAGGGAAGTCTTCTCGTTAGATTTCCGTAAGTTTGAATGAGATCCTTTTTTGGTTCCGCTGCCATGGTAGTCTCTTTCAGTGTTTTTCTTCTGCTTCACAGCAGACTCTTCAAGGAATTTGAGGAATGAAACTTCAAAACCCATAGGCTTAAATGAACTCCAGTCGAAAGCTGCAGGTTGCTCTTCAGCTGTTTGAATAGCAACAGCAGTCTCTTCCTCCCTATGCGTGCTACTCACTTCAACTGGTGGTACTTCCTCTGTTTTTTCGGCTCTCCTCCTCTTACTCTGAGACACATTTTTTTCTTTGCTTGCTCTTTTTAAGTTGTTTGATTTTTGCTTCTCTGACAGGCAGGGGTCGGTCTCCTGCGAGTCACTATTTACACTGGAAGAGATTTTTGCTTGGTTTTCAGCACTTGAACAATCCTCATTAATCAGTTTAGTAATGAAGAGTTCTGTCAGTTCGTCCACCTCGTCCTTCTCACCTTTGTCACTTTCATTTTGTGATAATGTAGATGTGCTTGAATCAGTATTGCTTGATAACGAGGTCAGTTCTGCCTCTTTCACATTGCTTTTTTCATCAGTCTCCTCTTGCTCACAAGGTGTTTCCTTTACTGGTGACACAGAGTGCTTTTTAGATACAATAAGAAGATTTCTGTGTTGTGAAGTAAATGCCTTGGACAATTTGTGGCATTTATAATGCCTTATGATGTTACTTTCACTTGTAACCACAGATGAACATCCCTTTATCATACAAGGGTACTGCGTTAAAAACCTGCTTGTACATTCCAGTAAGGCATCATTTCTCGCCTTTATCGAATACACGTGCTTTCCACGTTTCAGTGAATACGCCTTATTTTCTTGAATTTGCATTCCTTTTGAGTTTTTGTTTTCTAAGTTATCGGCTTTCTTTCTTTTTGTTTTCACCGACAGCCTGCTACTTTCTTTTCCTGATCTGTTTTTCAGTCCTCTCTGTTTGGACTTCAATGGTTTCTCCTGATTGGCTTTGCTGGAAATGTTTTCCTGACCTGGCGTCAGTCTCCGGGGTCTTATTAGGTGATCTTTATGCCTGTCATTATGCTTATTAAAAATATGCCTTAGGAGGTTAGATCTAGTAGCATAAATACGGTCACAGCCTTCACAGTCACACTTGAATACGCCATCATCCTCTACCTTGTTTGGCCTTATCTTAACACCATGTTCCGTCTCAAGATGTATGATGTAGTTAAAATACGCTGTAAACGAGGACTTACATTGAGACTGATCACATGAAAACCTTCCCACCTCTGGAGCTGCTTTCATGCTTCTGATTTCCTCGGGGGTCATGTTATGAAGCTTCATGTAATGCTGTATCAAGCTGGTAACCTCCTGGAATATTCGAGAGCAGTCATTCACCTCACACCTGAACTCCCTGATGGTGGGTTTGGTTTCAGCCTCTTCCCGGTCCTCCTTACCCGGCTCATTCTCCTCCTCCACTTCAGCAGAGAAGGCAGAAAGGTCTGACTTGTGCACAGCTTGGTAATGAAGAATTAGGTTTTGCTGAATCGTAAATGCTGCGAAGCAGCCCTGATGGACGCATCGATACGGTCTGTAAGGGCTGTATCTGGTAGGAAACTCCAGAGATTTTGCTACGGGCTTCCGACGTTTTCGTTCCTCTTTTTCCTTCCTGTGCCTCCTAACTTTGCGTACTTTTGACTGTGCCTGGGTATTACCAAAAGCACCTGCGTTAGGCTGCTCAGGCTGAACGGAAACCACTTGGGGAGGTTTTTCCAGTCTTTCAGGAACACTTTTTTCTGGCAGTAATTTTTCTAAGACCTTCACAGGCTCTACAGCTTCCTTTATCTGAGCTTCTTTGACCAATGGAGCTGGAGCTTTGTTCTCTATTATTAGTGTCGGCACATTTTTTATTTCAACAGGGCGCGGGGCTGCGTTTGCAGTTTCATTTTGAGATCTTCTGCCATAAGGCCTTTTAATTTTTAATTTTACCATCTCCTCTGTTGTAAAATGATGTACAAGCTGGCAGTGTGCTCGGAGGTTCGAGTTTCTCGTGAATGTTTTTGGACAGCTAGCGACAACACATTTAAATGGAGCATACTTCAGTTGATGTTTCTTAATTTCGAGTATCATTTCTGCAGTGTACTGATGAACCTTGCCATAGTGTTTAAATAATGCATCTTTTGTCATAGCACTGTAATTGCAGCCTTGGTCCTGACATACAAAAGGCTTATTAACTTTATCACTGAAGTGAATGTGACTTGTCTCTGAAGCTGTCTGGACCAGGGGTTTACTTTCGGTTGATACAACAGGAACTGCTGGTGCTACTGTATCTGCTGGAGGACACTGGGAAACACTCTCAGAGACCTGGATGGGTGAATCATTTTCTAGTTTCAGTTTTCGCAAGCCCTCCAAAATTTCCAGCATTTGAGTATCATCTTTTTGAGATGTTTCAGACTGAGTAGAGTTGCTCTTTGCAGCAGTGGCATTGCCTGCATGCACTGCAAACTGTGCGTGAGTGGGTAACATTACATTTTTTGAAGAATTTCCTGAAGAAGCCTGTGCATTACTTACTTGCAAGTTCTGTCTCGAAGCAGTGCCAGCATCCTGAAATTCTGTTTTCACCTCGAGTATCTGTGAGTTCATGGCAGTTTTAATTATTTCAAGGGTTTTTTCAAAATTCTGAATAACGTTGTCTTCTGAAATCTGATCCTCTGAATTTGCCTGCGCACACGAATTTACAGCCACCGTTTGGGAATCCCCTTTTTCGGTTTTTACTGTTAATGTTGTACGAGTCTCGAGGTTTGTTTTGAAGTTCTCTTTGATACTGGCCATGAATAACTGATTGTCAGCATTACCGAGTTTCTGCGTGGTATTTTCCACCACTGCTTGAGAGTCGCAATTTGCCAGCAAGTTGGACTGAAAATTATCTCCCTGTATTTGCACATTTCCATCAGTGCTTTTGGTTAGAAGTCCCACTGTTGTTATATTATTTACTGCTACTTTTTGTGCTGTGTTAGGTGGAAGCAAGGGTGTAGTTGCTTTTCTCTTCCTCTTCGAAGCACTGGTTCCCTTCTTATTTGAACAAATCGATCCTGAATTATTGGGACTATTTATAACTGTAACTCGTGAAGTGTTCCCTGCAAAGGTTTGTGCTGCTGCAACAGCATTAGGAAGCGAGCTAGAACATAGGCCCTTTTCAATTGTCTTTAGCATTAAATCATCTGTTGCAAAACCAGGCAAACTCTTGCACTCACTTATTGAAGGTATTTTGGCATTGAGGGTCCTGTTTTGGTCTGTTAGCAGGGTACTGGGGTTGCAGACTGTCTGCAACAGAGGTGACGCGGTTGAATTGGGGAGAACAGCTGCACTTATTTGAGATGTACCAGTGACACAACTTGTTGTAACTACACGTGGAAGTACTTCTGTGTTATCAAACGTACTTGAGATGCCTGCAGTTTCCAAGGCTTGTTTTATAATTTGATTCCCTTCCTCATTTCCACCAGTATTAAAGTTAGTCACATTGGCCCGTGGAAACATATTCTGCAATAAGGCCGTGGAACGATTTTCAGCTGCAAGCAACTGCAGGAACGATGGGTCCTTAAAACTCGATTCTGGATTGAAGGATGACTCCGGGGGCTGCTGCAAGCTTAATGAATTTGAGGAAAGAATCATACTGGCAAGCAAAGACTGTCCATTAGCCTGCAGAGCTTCCGCAGAGATTTCTGACCCTTCCAGAGGCTTACAGTAAGACCTTTTGGATAAGTGACCACCAAGTGATCTAGGATTAGTAAAAACTCTGAAGCACCTACTACAGATAAATTTGCCGTCCCTAATTATTGCTGGCCATTTTGCCCGCTTGTTATGTTTCGGCTTCCTTTCTTTCCCATTTGGACCCCGGCCACGGTCCTTTTTTACCTTTTCTGAAGTTGGATGTTGAGAACCAGTTTCATTAAAGTTATTTTCCTTACTCGCTCGGAAGGGAAACAACTGATCAACAGTTTCTTCTTTTGGGAAAGCAGAACTAGTGTTTCCTTCTAGTTGAGCCAAAAAGTTACTTGAATTGTTTTCCAGTTGTGAAAAGACTGAAGTTGGGGCACTGTCTGCTGGTGAAGCAAAGAGAGACATAGAACTACTGTCTGCGGGCAAAGGAAGAAAAGGATCTGAACCACCGTCAATATTCAGAGGCATAACTTTTTTTGCCAGATCTTCCAACTGGGAAGGTAAAGTTTCACCAGACAGAGTTTCCATTTGCGAACACAAAACACTTTCAGGCTCACTTTTAATACAAGTAGACAAACTTGGATTCATGACGCTTTCCACTACAGGCAGCATAGGACTAGCCAGATTTTCTAAGTGGGTTGGGAACAGCGTACTTGAGACATGCTGCACTTGACTGGAACAGGTGTGATTCAAATTGGTTTTGTTCTGTGCAGTAAAAGCAGCACCACTGGGATTGCCTGCTTGTGGTGGCATCAGATAGACAATCTTCCCATCATTTGCCACATTTGGTAAATTGCTGGATTTCCGTGGTTTCTTGTTTTTACGTTGCATTTTAAAAGCAGCATATTGATCGGGGTGTGCTGCCTTCATATGTTTGCCAATGCTCTGCGATGAGTTGTATGTTCGAGTGCACCCCTCGACCTGACAATTAAATTTCTGAACTGGGGCTGCTGGTGACGCAGCTGGAACTGACGAGCTATTTATGTTAGGCTGTGATGGAATAAACGTAATACTTTCTAAAGTTTTTAGAGGCAGGTTATATAGATTAGCTGCAGTTTTAATACTGTCTTCAATTTCAAGCTTAGAAATGGGTACAGTGTTTCGGTATCCTGCTTGATTCTGCACGCTAAAGGGATTTACAATGCTCACTTGCCTTTCTAAGCTTTTGGATTCAAGGGCTTCTGGTTTTAGTGTGTCTGAACTCACAGAAATTTTTTGAATATTCTGGGACTGAGTGAGACAATTCTCTTCCTTTCTCTCTTGGAAAATTGGAAGACAAGTATCAACTGGTGAGCACAATTGCTGGGCTCCAGGTTTAGTGGTATCTACTTTACTGGTAGCAGTAGCCAATTTACCTCTTTTTACAAAGTTCTCTCGGACCTTCTGGTTAACAGCAGGCACCTTAACACTGCTTGCTGGAGCTGCTACTTCCGTCTTCACTGAACCTGCAGCAGACTGCTCTGGACCAGCATTTGGCAAGGCATCAGTTTGCCGCAGAACACTTGCAGGTGCGCTTACACTTCCATTCCCTACGGGTTCTGCTTTGATTGGATTCCAGACATTGTTTTCTCCTTCAGTAAAACCGCTACGGTTGTCAGCCGGAGCAGATGTCAACTCCTCTTTAACAGCAACTCCAACAGTACTTTCATTAGCATTACAAGGTTGACCAAGATCGGATGGATTAGTCTGGCCTTCGGGCTGTTGCACCTTTTCAGGCTGTTCGTTGTGATCTTCAACATGCTTTTCCAGTTCGTTCTGGGAACGGTACACTTTTCCACAGCCTGTGAATTTGCAGGTATAGGTATTATAGTGTTGTGCTTCGTGATCATACAGTAAATAGGCTTCGGAAAACACTCTGCCACATTTAGGAAACATACACTTTGCTCTGAAGACTTGATGCTCCTTCCTGTGAGTCAGCAGCTCAGCGTAACTGTTGAAACCAGCCTTACATTTCATCTGTATGCAGATGTAAGGCTTGCTGCCACAGTGCATTTGTAAATGATCATTCAGGTGAGTAACACTTACAAAATGTCGCCTACAGTACTGGCAAATCACTTTTTTGCTTTGCATTTCAAGAAAACGCTTAGCTTCCTCATTATCTTTATGCCCCTTTGCATGTGCTATTAGATTTTTAAAATACTTAAAGCCTTTTTTGCAAAATGTTACAGGGCAAGTGAATTCATTAACAGGTATTGGCTTTTGAACTGGCACTATCTCTGGTACATAAGGTTTATCTTTGTCATCATTTTCATCATCAGAGCCGTCGTTATCATTGAACACAATGAAGTCTGTTGAATAGAGACTGTTCTTTTTAATGGGTCGCTGCTCCTGTTTGGATACGGAATCAGTTTTCTGATTCTCGTTGGCAGTTGCTACTTTTGGAGGCCTTCCCAATCTTCTCAGTGGTTTCATAGCAGCCAGTCTCTCTTTGCTGGACTTTTTAACATGCAAAGTTACATGGGGAACAAAGTTTTCTTTAGAATTAAAATTTTGGGCACAAATAGGGCAACTGTAAATTCCATCTTTATAATGTTTCTGCGCATGCCTAACTATTCTATGACCTAGGAATTCTTTGTCGCATAACACGCAATACTGCATATAAGCTTGCCAATTCCTAAATCTAGCTGATATGAACCCCCTCTCTCTGAGTTTTTTAATTTCTCTCTTTTTCTGCTTTTCATCTCTGATACCCTTAAGAAGGCTTGTAGCTTCATCAAAACTGCCAGCAAGCCCATTCAAAGAAGTTTCTTTAGTCTCTTCTTGGCAATCCTCAACCTTCTCATAAACTTCGCTGTCGTTAAGTTCATCTATTGATGACACAATCGATGCCTCCTCTCCCATCAATGCCAGACACTGACGCTTTAGAGTTTTCCAGTCCCAGAATTCGGGATCAAAAGGCCACTGAGTTTTCAGTACAAGTAAGAGCTCACAGCGCAAGGAATTTGGTATTGGAAGATTCTCTTCATCGTACTTCTGGTCAGGCTGATTATATAGCATTTCAACAGCATAATATGCATCCACAGTGGGTTCAAGAAGAAATTCGCTCAGCTGACAAGCACGTTTAACCTCCAGATCATCTGGAAGCAGACAGGAGATAGTCTTGCAAATAGATATCTTGACATCTGTATTTTCACTAGATTCCAAGCGCAAGGCTTTCACGCACAGTTCAATGCAGGTTGCAAGTCCAGCACCATCAATCTGTAAAGCAAGATTAAACTTAGTAAGTCAGCTTATCATATAACCCTTCTTATATTTGTAAATAAAATATATCATTATTCAATCCTCAGTGTCAGGAAAATACACTTGGAGCTTCTAGAACACTTTTTACTTTAAGAAGCACAGTGGTTTATCTTTAGATGCTATTCTTTAAGTTGTCGTTTGTCTTCATGCTGCTAAAAACTGCTGAAGTTTTCATACAACTAAAATACTTATCAATTTGATGCTCTGCCTAGTTTGATGACTTTTGGCTTGTATGGCAGTGGTGTTCAGTTTATATTAGAGCAATTCTGAGACTTCTCCATATAATAAAGCCTGCCAGTTTTGTTACGGTTATTTGAGATAAGCTTCTATGGAGCACTAGGTTAACATTAACACTAGGTAGAATTAAATGATAAAAAGTGCTACAGCTACAACAGGAAGAGAAGCACATCATTTTCAAAAAGCTCTATAATTTGGAAGTCCTTTAAGGTGTAAGGGTTTATTTTTGTTTTTAAAGATTATACCACTTCAAAATCAACGGACTGTAATATAACACAAGGGTTCATTCCAACTGAAAGTAGTAAGTACAGTTAAATGTTCCATCATTTAAGTGTTTCAAAGCTCATGTAGATTGCCCTTTCTCATTTATACTGTTCAGCAAAGAAAAATACATTTATGTTCACTTTACACTTCCTCTATGCTACCAAGGAGGCACAGAGAGGTCACAGTATACATGAGAATAAAGTCAAGTGCATTTATGAATGCACAGGTCTACTACCCATACGGTCTCAGATTTCAGCTATCAGTAAACCCACAGTTCACTAGGGAAAAATCAGTATGGCATGGAGCAGACAGCTCTTAGTATCACAAGCCTTTGCAAAAATTATCTCGCCCCCTCCTGTAATTCAGTTAGATTTTACTTGGGGAAAAATCATCTTGAAGATTAGAAGCCCATGATTAGCCATACCAGAACACTGCAAAAAGAAAAAAGCAACTTTCATACTTAGACTATATGGACTTACAGAAATCCAACTAAAAACTTTCGAAACATGAAATAATGCAACTACTGATAGGAAACTAGGAAAATGAGATAAAAAGGTAACTGAGATATATGAACTGGGTTTTTAATGCAACACTGGATCTAGGTCCACAAAAGGTAAGTAATGCATTATCAAAACAAACTGTATTCTTTGTGGCAGATTGATTTTTTCCCTCTTTTGACAATTTTCTTATATATTAATATAGAGCCTTCATTTAGTCTCCATCTTTTAAAATATTTGAAATATGGAAAATAATACAGAAGAATATTAGGACCTGGCAAAAGAGAATACCTTAGTGGATACAGACAATAGCAGAAGTCTACAACTTCACCTTTACATTTTATTTCATCTCAGTTGTGGCATCCAGATCTTTTGTTTATCCCCACTTCTTTTTTTTTTCCATTCCAATGGAACAATGAGTTCTAATGATTTAAAATTAATCAACTTAGCATTTACCTATGCAAGGAGGTTGCTAAGGTCTTTCCTAAAACCAATTAAGATTGCTCCACAGCTGATTCTATACGAAGAGACTGCATGTCTAAAAGCAGCTATCATTAATTTTCCTGCTAACAGTTCCATTTAAAGTCCCATCAAAATATTCTTTCAGGAGTGTCCTTACCTCTGAATTAATTACTTTAATCAGGAAGAAAATGTGATAAACAGTCTTAGTTAACACAGAAAGTTGACGACATCTCTCTAGATACACTTGAATAGAAGGCTCTACCCTTTGCTGCAGTTTACTCCAGAAAAGAGTCAGTTCCCTAGAACAAGAGAACAATATTTCAAGGCCAGCAACACAACCACTAATCTGATCAGAAGAAATGCAAGGTTGAGAACAGTATCTATTTTGTGTTTGGGAAAATAAAAATATGAATTTATTCACACCTTATCTTATAGAGAAAAGCTTTTATACTCACATTATTAATATTTAACTTTCAAAACTATCACAATGACTCAATTCCAGAAGAACAGATCAGAAGAAAAGCAGTAATGCCACATATTATGCTACAGAATTTGCAGACTCATGATGTCTTGAAAAACATCTTGCAAAGTAGTTTATTCTTTACTAACTGTAATTTTATGCTTCTGTACTCTTAGTAACTACTACTATCTATAAGAGGATGACATTTCTCTGTGGTAACAACATTTTTCTTGATGTGCTCTGCTTTAAGAGCTGAATTTTACCGTGTTTTAGTGAGAAATTAGTCAGAAAGGACAAACAGTAATACTGTATCTACATTAACTCACTACTTCACCCCTGACATTATACATTTCCTAACTAACAGGGCCTCCTTAGGTGCAAATAGAAAAGAGTGTTACAGAATAGTGTAACCCCCAAAACTTTAGTATTATCTGTTAATCCAAAATCCTGCATTAACAGATGCTCTGCTGCTGCTGCACAAGGAAAAGAGGTGCACAAACAGAGCATAGCAAATCCTTCAGGAACTGTACAGGTTTGGAAGCACAACCACACTGCTGGCAGATGGGAGCTCAGACTTACAGCTCCAATATCTGCCAGCAAAGACCAGTTATTTGTTCCCACATCACTGAAAGCAAACCCTAAGCAATAAATATTTTCATCCACCTAATTACTCCAGTTATAGAGTGAACAGCACCTCCTTTTCCAGAAGTTTGACAGAGGAAGAAATATTGTGTTACGAAATAAGGACAGAAGGGAAAAGTACTTATGCGTTAACTTCATCATAATGCTGACTAGCTGCCTGCAAATATTAAATTCCTCATTTCTACAACACAAGATTATTGTCAAGAAAAATGGTTAGTCAGCTACTAGTATTTGTTAATGCCTCCTCATACAGTACAGCCTTCAACCTCCCATACAGGAAGCTAATCTTATCAAAATATATATTTTTTTTTGTTTAATCATAGACTGGTTTGGATCGTAAGGGACCTTAGAGGTCATCTAATTCCGACTCCCCTGCCATCGGCAGGGACATCTCCCACCAGACCAGGTTGCCCAAGGCCGCATCCAAGTGGCCTTGAATGCTTCCAAGGATAGGGTATCCACAGCTTCTCTGGGCAACCTGTGCCAGTGCCTCACCACTCTCTGAGTAAAAAATTTCTTCCTCACATCTAATCTAAACCTACCCTCTTTTGGTTTAAAACCATTACTCCTTGTCCTACCCTTACATTCCTTGACAAAGAGTCCCTCAACAGCCTCCTGTAGGCCCCCTTCAGGTATTGCAAAGTTGCTATAAGCTCTCCCTGAAGCCTTCTCCTCTCCAAACTTTTTTTTCTTTTTCTTTTTTAATTTAAACTTTCCAACAGCCAGCATTATGTCCTTCCTGTTTAGCTCAGATTTTATCAGATAAAGAATGTTAACCTATGGCTTAAGCATCAGTTCTATCTTCCCAAAATACTTTTTGTTGCTCTAGACATAAAACAATATCCAAACTCACCAGGCACAGTACATCTCTCCTTGCTGCAGTTGGCGAGACAAAAATGCTGCGCATAAAATTAGAGCACTTTTTTCATCTCCATCAGATTCTAGGTTACAGATCATTTCTAGAGCATCTTTGCAATCTACTTCTGCAATCTGGGAGGAAAGAAAGTAAGACCAAGACTAAGAAGGAGGTTTCATTTACAGACATACATGAATCTAAACCTTTACAAAAAGACAATTTACAACTTGGAGAACAGTTAACTATCAAATTGAGATATGCTTGAAAACAAATCACAGTGTTTCTAGACAGCATCAAAACTGATTATGCTAAAACTTTTTTTTTCTGAAGTGAATACAAACTTGTTTCTCAAAGACATCAGTCTTATGTCTAATGTCCCAGTTACTTAAACTTTCTGAAGTACAGCATTAGTTTTTCATACATACCACATGCATATGGTAAACGTAGTAATAAGCAGATTTAGAACATTAAATTGCAGCCTAACACAAAAAAGACTACTATTACCTGAAGTTCTAACCCAGTCACTGATGTTACTACTGTTTGAATACAGCAGGTGGTCGATAAATGAAATTTAACGTGAACATTCCAGTGCTTTTTAAAACTCAAAAAGAAAAGGGAAGCTATATAGTAAGAAGCAGATCAAATGAATGCTTTCCTACAATAATACTGCAGTCTGTGCGATGTAATTTTAGCCACAATGTAAGCACTTAGTTTCGTAGCAAAAAAAGCAAAAACCAGTCACTCAGTAGTACTAGACAACTGCATCAATAATGAATCAGCATCGTTGTTGTAACTACTACTGTCTATTTTGATTCTCAGCAGACTGATTTGATTACATCAATTAGCACATCTGGCAGGACATGCTGGTATTTATTCTTCTTTGTTGGCAGCTGAAATACAACTTGGCCATCCAGCAGCACTACTGGAAGTCTCTTTTGAATAATCACAAGAAATCCCGAAGCAAGAAGCAAAAGCCCCAACCCAAATAACAAGATACTTTGGATATGGTGACAGCCCAGCTTGGTTCAGTGTGATGGTTATCTAGCTATTTCCCCAGCAATTAAGCTACCATTCTTAAGAGTAGAACAACTCATTTTTTTCCTCTAAATTGACACTGTAAATCTGCTAATAACCCTTCACTTAACATCATCTGAGGCTTAAGAATCTCAAAGTCATCTTCTAAAGAAAAATGTTTCTCTCAAAACCTCAGAGAAGATGGATAAACATAATTGTCATACCAATTCAGACTGAAGGTCTGCTTTGCTCAGCTCCCTCTCTCAGACAGAGACCCTCAGTTAAAAGCTTAGGGAAGACTATGCAAAGCTGGTTTTAAAAATAAAAGGGTGTGTTTGTTGTTGTTGCTGTTGTTGTTCATTTTTTCCCTGAAATGTTTTTCCAGCCCCTCAGTATTTATATGGGAACCAGCTTCCAGCAATAGTCTGTTGAGATCCAGCCACCAAGTCTGTCAGTCTAAGCACTTCAACATCCTGCAGATTTGAATTCTCCACATTTTTTAGCAATTTAAGCTGAAAATGATTACAAATGCTACTCTTCTGCCTATTCTGAGTTGATATCAAAAGCTCTACAGTGTTTCAAAGTGATTTGTACTTCTTGTATTTATCTCGAATTTCCATTTTCTCTTACCATTCTCACGCTATAGAAGGGCTATTAGCCCTTTCAGTTCAGAAGTCGACCGTGACACATTAATAGTGTATCTGACTTCTGTTCGTAACATATAAACTTCCCAAAACAGTCAGTAATACTGCAAACAGTGCTGCCACTGAAGCTGCAAAGCAAAGCAATCCAAGCTAAGCAAGCCAAGGTTTGCAAATACCTGCATTAGGTTATCTGGGATACCTCAGTCTACCTCTTCTCTGTGTTACGATATCCTAAGAAACAAGGCTACCCCTTCCGTTCATCCACGGGATTCACGATTCACTCACTGACTGAGCCCACTCTGCGTGGGGGCGTGGCAGGGCTGAGTAATGAAGGAAGCACGTTTGCAGGGTCACACATTCCAAGTTTAGTACTCTAACACAAGTACAGTCCTGTCATAGCTTCTCCTATGGAGTTCCTGCTGGGATTACTGAGCCTGTTCTGAAATGGCCCCCTGCAGCCAGAGGTGGGAGTGTAAGACCGATCCTACCTCCATCAGAAGAACATGCCCAGGGAGATGCTGTCATCTTAGAATTTAGTCTATATCTCGAGTAGGAAGCTCTTCCAACTAATCATTGCATAATTTTCATCCCTTTAAGACCAATTTCAACATGCTTAATACTTATTAACATAAAAGATGATAGAGACAAAAAACAGCAAAGAGATGCAGACAGACAAAAAAAACCCTGACAACTGAAGTTCTGAAGTTAGTTTTCCTTTAAGAAAAAAAAAAAAAAAGCTCCAATAAAATTTTGGGGTTGAGTGAGAAATGGAGATGTCACCTGAAAGAATGCAGAACAGCAAAACTGCCATCTCTTTTTTGACTTTTGCATTTAAAAATGAGAAGAATTTTATGTTTCAGAACAGATCAAATATCTGATTTCACCTTCAATTTCACCTCCTATTAAAAGTAAATTGTGATTTCCTGACATGGGTACTTGGGTCAAAACTATTCAATTCAAAGAAAGAATGTAAAGTAGCACCTAAAAGGCTCCATTCTATGTGCTAGATATTATACAGAAAGTTACAATTAAATCTGTAGAGTAAGAAAGAGTAGAAAAATCATTATCTCCACTTTAGTAACAGAAACTGAGGTACAGATTTAAAATACTTTATGCAAAATTAAACATAACATTGTGGCAGAGGCAGAAAATGCCTTCTAGTGACCTAATACTGCACTTCCACAAGTGTTCCAATCAAGAATTATTACTGATCAGTTTAGAAGTGCCTTAAACACAAAGAAAAGCAGAACACACAAAGTATGTTAGATCATATTTTAAAATAAAACTTCTACATAAAAACAGCATAACTATAACTAGTGATTTTATTATTATTAAAGAAATAAGTCTTTTAAAAAGTTCTTTATTTTTTCACTTACTTCTTCCATTAGCTTTTCATTTGGTGATCCTGAACAAAGACAGACCAGGTAGGTTTGCTTGAAATTGCCTTTTGCACTTATTTCTGGATGATCAGAGCACAGTTTTGCCAGGGCAGTAGCTTGCATTAATTGCTTTGTTTTCATTAGGTGCTTAATACGCATATCCAGCAGGACAGGGCCTTCAAACACTAAAAATTCATTCACTTCGAAGAAAAACAAGCCAAAATGTTACATACATGTTTCATAGCAGATTAGAGAATTAACAGATAACATTTACTCATTTGTGGTTAGCCCAGAAATTCTATGCAGATCTTAACAGGTACAAAAGGTACGAAGCACAGACAATAGAAAATCTGAGAACTGTACTTATTTATTTATTACAAGGACTCCCTGCTACAGCAGACTTTTTATCTACCTGCAGGTTCTAATTCATTCTAATTTATCGGTAAACAGCTGCACACAAAACAGATTTAGAAAGCATATAAAAATTAAAGCGATTAGGTACCATTTAATTATAGTTCTACAGAAAGACAACAGAAAGTCCCTGCTCTCACATCTTTCTTTATGCTTTTGTGCCATGCCATTGCTAAAAGTTGCTTTTTAAAGACCTTGATAGAAGGATAAAGGTGACAAATTATCTGAAATTATCTGAAATGCTGTTAAATACTGCACGTTAAGCACAATGTAGTCAAATTCTCTTAATTTTTACAGCCAAGTTTCTTACAAAAAGAGGGCTTGTCTTGGATGTATACATCTAACTGGGCATAGTTTAAAATTCAAAGAGACACAAATGGCTAGATTTCATTCAACTATATTCTGTAGATATGCTGCTACCAGAATTAAAACTCCAGTGTGCCTGCTCATACAATCCAATGCTAAGTGCTTCAGTGGAAGGCTTAAGAAACCTACAGAAAAGGAGAGCACAGGGCACGGGTTGTTCCAACTCTTATGAATACATCTCAGGTGCCATCAAGGTCTTCAAGATCAAAATTACTTGAGCTCTGAAGCATAAGATATAATACTACTTCCAAAATATTTAAAATTATTTAATCTAAATAGACACAGTCAGTTTTATTTAATCCTTTTGACATCAACCCTGTGACAACTCTTTCCACAAGTCGGTTATGAACTGCATTAAAAATCTGTTAATTTAATGAAACAATCTTTTAAACACAACATAGATACTTGCTTTCCCTAAGTATCTCCACTATAACACTCTTTTGTTAAAAACATCTAATTCATGTTATTCTCTCAATGTTAGGGTGAACTCTTGGTCTTTACTAAACGTGATTTTTTTTCCAGCCTTTGAGTATTTGCATCACCCCTTCCAGAAACCTTCTGGGCATTTACAACACTCATTTTTTGTTACGCAGTGGTAGAAATATTCATTATATTCTCCTGAATTTACTTGCACTGAATTTCACTTGAATCGTGTTGCCTATGCACCTAAGTTATTGTATTATCTTGATTTCCAATGTCCTGTTTGGTCTTGATGAAATAAATTTCAGCATCTGTAAAATTGATTACCTCCATCTAGTATTTGGAATATTAGTATATTGAACACAATGTTTACTGAAAGGAAAAAAAGATCCATCTTTTATTCTTTACTTCTTCCCATTCTAGTTAGCTTTTGATTCACGACCGACTTTCATTTTATCTCATGTTTTCTCCTTCTTCTAGCCGCTCATACAGGATATTACTAAAATACTATCTTGCAATCAAAATTAGGTCAACCTTTTTTTTTATTATTTTTTTTTTTGTTTAATCATTTTGGCGCACAGAATTTTAGGGCAGAAAATACTGCCTTTTGCAAAAAACAGGCCTGTTACACCCCTTCATTATCTTTATGCATTAAGATTCCTGGTTGAATTATCTCAACCAACTTGTTAGTTATTTGTTCAGGATTCCTGCACACTATGACAAATGATCATCCAGGGCTCACCGCTGTGTAAGAATATTCAATCAAGTAAGACTTCTTTCTTCCCCTCTCTGTCAGTGAAGATATAGCCAGTTTTTTAATCCATGCAGTAACAAAGTAAGACTATCTAGCACACAACAGACAATTGATGGATGGTAGCCATTTTTGTGTTTATTATAGGACATTTGTTTTAAACAGCACAAGAAATGTTCCTTCAATGTCATTTCCAGTACCTTATTACAAATATTCACACTCTTGTCAACCCACACCTGACCTGCTGATTAATTACAGCTGATAGGCTTAGCTTTGCTCTTCCTCCTACCAGGTAGGGCCAGTAATCCTTTCACCCCCAGTGGTTACTGTCAGCTAGAACTGGAACATTTTACCTTATTTCTGTAACACAATACAGGAAGACCTCAAAGACTTTAAGCTACGTTAGCAAACGCTGGACGTTTCATTCTGATTTAATTACTACACTTAATATTTCAGAGACTTTGTTCTACCTACTAATCCTCAGTAATCCTTTCCTTTAGCGTTTACTGCTTAAGTTAGCTTACCTTACATAATCATCAGAACATTTTCTGTTATCTCCTCAACAAGATACAGGAAGACCTCAGGGTTAAAGCTACACATTAGCTTTTAAGTCTTTATTCTAATCCAACTGATTATAATCATTCCAGTTAACGTTTGACAGCTCACTGAAAACATAAGTTTTAATTCTATTTATTTCGTAACTGAACTACGTGGTGTGTTTAAAGACAAAAGACAGTACCAAGGTTGAGGGAAAAGTCCATGGTGGTGAGCAGCCTCAAGTGTAAGATTTTATTTGCTCCTGGATCTATTTTTTGCGTTTTATAAATGTGTTTTATAGTATGATGTCTTGTTTATAAGTTATTGCAGACAAATTACTAGTTTACTGTAACAAATAACACTTCACAGAAACACTTTGCTTTACATCTTTACAGGTCAAGACAGTTAATCTCTGTTGAGTACAAAACTTGAAGTATTTAATAAGAATGACAGTTTAATGATAGCATCCTTCTTTGAAGAATTATTAAATGCTGTTTCTGTGCACTGTCCATTGAAATTCACAAACTGTACAAGCCACATGCAAAATTCATTTAAAATATACAGTTAACATGAGAAGAAAAAAGACAAGCAGGTGACATCTGACAGATGGTACTCTGGTCTGGGAACTCTGTCAAACCTGGAGATACGGGAATTTAACCTTTTAGATAATTTCCCCATTATTCCCTTACATCCCACAGTTGCCGTCTCAGGTCATACTACCAAGTGATTCTACAGCAAGTCCACAAGAACTACTATGAGCTTTTATTACAGGTAATGCTTATAGCATACACAAATTAAAAAGAGAGGAGGTAATCCTGAGATTAGTAGCATACAAGAGCATGGTAGCTGTGAGCACAGTTTTGTAGTACTAAGTTCTCCATGGTGGACAGTCCACATGTATGTCACATGTTGGCTGACTGGAAGACTTGTAGAACTCAAAGTATTACTCAAAGCACTCATAACCCTACTCTCCTACCCTTTGCCAATTCTTGAGTAGATAGATATAAGTCAATCTACCAGAGACCTTTATTTCTTCTCAACTTCACTCTGGCCAAGAAGGATGACGGCAGGACGTGGACGTACAGGAGGACTATCCATCTCAAAGAACTTCAGTTACTAGGAAGTAACCTTTTTAGTCATCTTCAAGCATTAGTCCACATGTGCATTCAAACAGTGGGTGACTCTGATCTGGACTTGATGCTTTGTTAATTACCTGGAGCTGGGTCTCAAACCCTTCATGCAAACAACATCTCAGCACAGTTCTGCTGAATGCAGCACCAATCCAGGATGATTCTATGATGACACACTGTCTGGTGAACAGGTAGAAGTTCCAGGTGGCTGCTTTGCATATACCCAGGATGAAAACACTTTTTTAAAGTGATGCTGTTAGTATCATCTGACTTCTGGTAGAAGTGCTCTGATTACTCAAAATAGTTCCATGATGGCTATTTAAATTCTAGCCTGCCCTTTATCCACCTTGATACTCTCTGAATAGTGATGGTCGTGTCCTTGAACATCTCTTCAGTGGGCTATACTTCAGAAGTCTGCCTACTACATTTAAACCTATGAAAAATTCAGTAGCTTAAGTCTTGACATCAAAGTTTAGGTCTCTAAGGATAATCAGAATGAGATAAAATAAATGCAGCCACCTCACTTTTTGTACTGTTATCTCAGATCCTATTTCTCTGGACAGTTCTTCCACTCACCCTCAGTACCAGATGAGGTGATATCAATGACAGCACAGCCTTAAGTTTTGGAGGATTTCATGATCACTGCAAGGAAATGACAACCTCTAGGATGGAAAGAAGGTTCATGCTGAAGAGCACATGCCAGGCTGACAGAAACTGGTAGTCACACTGACAGAAACTGGTAGTGGAAGTGTAATAGTAGAGCATTTTTACCATTGTAAAGGTTATCATATGGCAAAGTATGGCAAAGATTTATATTTCAATTTTCAGTCTTTGCGACACTGAGCATTAAGACTGACCAAATTAGACATACAACTTCAAGAAAGGTAAATTCTAGTTGTATAAATTCTAATTGTCATGAATTCAGATCAGTTTTGATTCCAGATCAAAATCAGTACTGACCTAAAATTAAAATCAGTAGTTCATTCAAAATGAAAATGGTAGTTCAGGAGGCAGTAAGACGAAAGGACCTGCTATCATGTGAAGAATTAATACTGGACTGGTTAGGGAAAGAAACCTAGTGAGATAATGAAGCAGGGAAACATGAAAAATTCTTCGCTCCAGCTATAAACACCAGTGGTTCATCAGCATTCTGATGCAATCTCAATAAAAAAGAAATAGCCTTGCAGTTGAAACCTGAAGTAGTGACAGGTCCAGTCATCTTGAATTTAATGATGTGGATGAGATTATATTTTCATGTCTAGTACGTATCTCCAAATTTCTTCCTGCTTTGGTGCTGGGACTGGTTACTCCCATTATCTGAGGTCAGTGGGAACTGGGTGAGTGGTGGTCCACAGTAAAGAATGTTAGCAACACAATCACAAGGGATCTCTGAAATATTGTATGAGAACATTGGTACTTTGCTATCATTATGACCCAATGGGATCATGTAACTCTGGGTGATCTCTGAAGCATCCACCTTAAAGATTATATTTATGTATGGTGCTACGTAGCCAAAACTCAAAATTTGACAGAGATTATCTTTAAAGACACAGAAGACAGGTTGAGGCAGAAAAAGGCCAAGAAAAAATACAAGAAAAAACAACTAGTTTACAGATCCTGAGCACAAGAGATAATGCTCTTGAGGAACCAGGATTTCAATCAAGCAGTTGCAGGACCGGTCACATAATTGTTGTGTGTCCTTTTGGGTAAATACATGAGCAAGGCTCAGGAAAGAGAAGAAAATTTGTGGAACTGATTGGAGAATCTCTTTCTATGCACTGAACTCCTCTGAGCATAGTGGAAGATTGTGTGGGCATTCTTCAAATGGCTGTAGATTGATTCATGACAGACGATTCCAAGCAGATTCAGGAAACTCAAAGGCAGATTCTCAGAGGATGTCTCAGGTGGCAGCCAAAAGTAGTGCTATCAACTCAGATGTCCACCTAAGGTGCACCACAAATGACATCCCAGGTCCCTGTTGACACTTCAGTTTCTGAAAGTAAGTTAACTTTAGAGTCACTGGTCAACAATAACAAAAAATATATCCCTCAGCTCATTAGGAATCCAAACTCCCATTTCCAGCCTAGGACTCAAAGGCATAAACAGAAAACAAAAAGACAATGCTGATGTTCCAATTGCTGGGGGAGAGATTTGTTTTCTTCAGAAACAAGTGGGATTTCAGCACTGCAAGACTTCCCAAAGAGGAGATTCTCTTTCATTTGGTAACATCTATCACACAGAGCATGGTAACTTAAGCCAAATCTGTCAACATTTGTAATCACCAATGGGCTAATAAATTAGGGCAATTCCAATGTTTCACTCAAGCAAGTGACAAATCAAGCACACAGATAATGTTTACAGTTTGAAAATATTTTATACATGTATACACACAAATCTGTATCCATGTCTCTTTTCCCAGGTGACAAGTGAGAGGGCATAAGAAAATGGTCTCAAACTGTATCAGGGCATTGGACACCAGGAGGGTGGTCAAGCACTGGAATGGGGAAGTGGTGGAGTCCCCTTGCCTGCAAGAATTTAGAAAACATATGGCAATGGCCCTCAGGGATGTGGCTTGGTGATGGGACTTGGTAGGTCAGATTCATGGTTGGATTTGATCTCAAAGGTGTTTTCCAACCTAAATCATTCTATAATGCCAAACAGGTAAGTGCTTACACTGCTACTTAAAGACTGAACTCAAACTTGACAAATGATAACATCTCAGCGTAGCAACACTTTGGAACTTCTGTAACGTTGCCTTTACTGTTTGATATTAAGAACAAAACCAAGATCTTGTAAAGAAAGTTTACAAATATTCTGAAGGTTGTTATACAGAAACTAATGTTGAAAACTGCTGAGAGACAGCTGTCCAGTGAAAGAGTGCTAAGTGGTAACCAGTGGGAGTGCTGGATTACAGACAAGAAAGAAAACTCCATGTGCTTCCAAGTTTTTATATTACTAAAATATCCTTCAAATTAGCAAGAGGGCACAAAACAACGCAGTATTGCAGAACAGCAATAGCTAGAGAACAGCCTATCCATATTTTTGACATTCAGTTGATACGTACTATTACAATCTTGCAATATTACAATCTTACAATAGACGGGATTAAAAAAAAACATAGCAACAGGACCAAATGGTTCACATCGATTAAATGGATGAGAACATGATGTAAAATGACAGAAGGCAGACTGACAGTCACCAGACTAGAAACCTACCAACCTGGACTTTCAAGTTGAACAGAATGAGGTTACAAAATGAAAATAACTTAAAGCCACTAACTCTTCTTTAAAGCACTGCTCATCCTCATTCAAACAGATAAAGGTTCCTTCATGTGTCCCTCTCTTAGAAAAGTAAGGCAGCAAAATTTATTTTTGTAAAAAAGCAAAAAACTAATAATTCTTCTATGTATTTCTGTCTTCCATTCTTTCACCCAAGTGCCCTGATAACTACAGCTTGGAGTCAGCACCAGTTCAAGTGAGATTAACAGCACACCTAGGTAGCTAATTCATTCTAAGTGAGTTATACTAACATCCAGCCTTATTAGTCTCGAAGCCACAAAAACTACTAGTACAGGTGTAAAAATGTTTTGCACATTGGAATCATTACCTGAATGGGGATGCAAACACCTTCCGATACAAAAAAGTCAGAAACTCATAAGCACCAAGCGCACTGGTATCAATGGCTTTTTTTTTTTTTAAAAAAATCAATTTTAACACTGAACAGAATTCAGAAAACAATTCAATTCATCAGTAGCTTCAGAATTCTCCTTCTCCTCAATGTCACGTACACTGGTGTTTGGCTTTCTTTGTGGAATGGGTAACTCTTTTGATGAAATTTTATCATGACATGTAATCTTGTTTAATTTAGGTAGGTACCATTTTCTACCATCAAGACAAGTAATGACTAACAGGAGTTGCTCAAAAGAGCAGTCAGTCATAGGAAGAGGCATCCTTAAGTAAAAAGCGTTCAGGACTAAAAGGAATCCTGAAATGTCAGGAGAAGTCTTTATAGGAAAACACTAATAAAATGAATACTCATCACAAGACTCACAAGTGAGTTCTAAAGGAACTCAAATATAAAACAACTACACACTAATTCTCTCATAGAAGTACCCTAACATTGCTAAAAGACGCTTGATATGAAGCTAGTAAAACAGTATCCTAGGGGATTCTGAGAACCGTGTGATAGTCCAACAATTATATGAGGTACTTCTATCCCCCCTGCCATGGACAGGGACACCTTCCACCAGACCAGGTTGCTCAGAGCTCCATCCAGGCTAGCCTTGAATGCTTCCAGGGATAGGGCATCCACAGCTTCTCTGGGCAACCTGTGCCAGGGCCTCACCACCCTCTGAGTAAAGAGCTTCTTCCTAATCTCTGAACTAAATCTCACCTCTTTTAGTGTAAAGCCGTTTGCCCTTGTTCTATCACTACACTCTTTGATGAAGAGTCCCTCCCCAGCTATCCTATATGCCCCCTATAGATACTGGGAGGCCACTGTAAGGTCTCCCCAGAGCCTTTTCTTCACCAGGATTAACAACCTCAACTCCTTCAGCCTCTCTTCACAGGAGAGTTACCCCAGGCCCCTTGATCATCCTTGTGGCCCTCCTCTGGACTAGTTCTAACAACTCGTTCTATCAACATTCAAATGTTATTATAGCACTAAAGTGATTTTTGTAGGGTAAAAATACACAACCATAACTTTACATGCAGAAAAATAGGCTGTGTGTTAGGGAAAAAATCTAATACTGTGAGAATTAAAGAAAGAAAGTGGTATTAAACCATTCAGTTTTAAGAGAACACTGGTCTCTTATATCTCAGTCAAAAAGAAAGCCTAAAGTTAGGAAATAATATGATAGGAACACAGAACGAAGCAGGAATTCGCTACATCTACATGTTGACTCGTCTCATTTCAGAAATGGGACAGTAGAACTGGAAGACGGTGTGAAAGACTAAAGCAACTACGGAAGAAACAGAAGCAGGGATATGATAGCAGTCTAATGAATCATTTCTTACTAAAAAGATGCATTCATTGAAAGATCTGAGTAACAGTTCACTTTTTTTTTTGTAAGTAGAGAATACCACACAAAATAAGCAGGTGTCAGGCTAAAAGAAGGCTGATGGTAAGAGGAACTACTTTACTTGATGTGAGAACTGTGCAACTCTGCCACAGACACGTATGTGTGCCTGTTCATACAGATTCTAAACCAATTAGGCAGCCTCAAAGAATCAAAACAATCAGCCAAGACTCATTAACACAAGGATACCAACTCTGAATTGCAAATCTCTGGCACCTGAAATGAAACATCAGGAAAATATCATTGTATGCCTAACGCTGTTCCTATACCTTTCCCTTTTGAACTGCTGGGAGCCAATCTCAGAACTGTGGTGTAAATTGATTTTCAGTGATGTCCCACTTTGCATTTCATAGCTCAGTAAATGCCACTCATTTTAAATACATTTTATGTAAAATAGTTTTTGTATAACAATACTGAACTAATCCCATCATAAAATAACCTGTATGTAACCTCCCTTTCGCATAAGTTATAAAGAAAATGGCAAGAGATATCCATCTATTATTACATTTTATGCAAATCACTAACATGAAATTATTTGTACATTCTTAGGAACATACCATTTTAGTAATTCAAAGAATGATACAAGTGTATTTTATTTATAAAGCTTATAAATTATCACAAGCTATGTCGAACAAAAGACTTATTTAACAAAATAATATTCCAAAGTATTATAATAACAAGGCATATTTTTTTCTAAGCATTTAAAATTTTACCTTTATCTGGATCCAACTGTTCCTGGGAAAGAATGCCACACAATATTGGATTCTTCCACACTCCCTTCTCTTGAGTGAGTATAGTTAAAATATGCAGTTCCCGGCTGCCATTTTCCATCAAATTTTTATGAGCCACCTGAAGGATACATTTTACAAAATGAAGTATTGTTAGAGTTAAGAATATGTCTTTAATATTCCTTTATGCCGTATGTTGAAAACAAAACACCCACCCACCTACCAGATAAAGAGTTGAATGTGCATCAAAACTGTCTTAACATTTATCCTATATCAGTGTTACTTCTGCCTCTGTCTCTTAAGATTTAGGCAGAGAAACCAAAGAGATGTAGCATCCCAAACTCACATTGTCATTTATCAACTGAGCTGCTACTTACATTTCTGAAACTAACTTTTGAAATACGATCCCCCCCTTTTGAAAACCGAGGATGAGAAATCTCTTGCCCACATATTTGTGTGGCATCAGTTGCCTAAATTCTTCAGTACTCGACTGTTTTTATGCACTGGACAGCCTGAACAAAGTATTTTTGCAAAGGCAAAGATTTAAGGTGTAAGACCTCACCCAATGGTTCTATACAAGGCAGAGTGAATTCCTAAATTCAACCAAAATACCTTCTACTTCACTTAGATAGCAGGATTGATTTTGGAACCAGAGCTGCTTTTGGGAGCAAACTAAATAGCCTAAACACTCTGTGGATTAAACAGAAATGCACAACTAACAATGGTCCTAGAACAAAGGGCTCATTTCAAGCTCTTCACTTTTCTTTTACTTTCAAACCCCATCAGTAAACTACAGAGCTTCCTGGCTCAAGCACAGCTCTTAAGAATTAATTTACATGAGGCAGATACTAGTAAGAAGAATCATTTCAAAAATCAGACTTTGATTTTTTCTGCATTATTTAGGCTGAGAATCCTGAGGTTAACTGTATCTCATCTTTTTTTTACTATCATTATTTCATTCTCATGCCTCCCAGCCCCCATATTTCCGACAAATTGCAGAATACCTTGAGTTGGAAGGGACCCACAAGGATTATTGAGGCCAACTCTTGGCTCCACACAGGACAAACCAAGAGTTAAACCACACGTCTAAAAGCATTGACCATACACTTCTTAAACTCCATCAGGCTCAGTGCTGTGACCACTGCCCTGGGGAGCCTGTCCCAGTGCCCAACCACCCTCTGGGTGCAGAACCTTTCCCTAACCCCCCGCCTGACCCTCCCCTGTCCCAGCTCCATGCCATTCCCTCGGGTCCTGTCGCTGTCCCCAGAGAGCAGAGCTCAGCACCTGCCCCTCCGCTCCCCTCGTGAGGGAGCTGCAGGCCGCCATGAGGCCTCCCCTCAGCCTGCTCTGCTCTGGGCTGAACAAACTAAAGGACCTCAGCTGCTCCTCGTATCTCTTGACCCTTCACCATCTTTGTAGCCCTCCCTTTGGGCACTCTGAAATGGTTTTATGCCCTCCTTATGTTGTGGCACCCAAATCTGCATACAGTGCTCCAGTGAGGCCTCACCAATGTAGAGCAGAGCAGGTCAATCCCTTCCCCCTAACCAGCTGGAAATGCCAAACTTGATGCACGCCAGGGTGCAGTTGGCCACTCTGGCTGCCAGAACACACTAGTGACTCACATTGATATCATTTCTTTTGACCAGGTAGCTATACTGTGCTTGATGCACCCACCCCAGGATGCAGTCAGCCCTTTTGGCCGTCAGGACATACTGTTGAGTGTACCGTCAACAAAAACTCCTAAACCCCTCTCTGCACGGCTGCACTCCAGCCACTTGTACCCCAACCTATACGTACATCCAGGATTGCACCACCCCTGGTGCAGCATTTGGTATTTGTTCTTGTCAATTTTCATACAATTTGTTATTGCTCCATGCTCTTATCAAGATGTTGCTGTAAGGCTTCTTTACCCTCAAGGGAATTAACAGCTCTTCCTAATTTAGTACCTCCTAATTCAGGCACTCAAGCCCAGTGTCCAGGTCACTGATAAACACACTGATGAGTACTGGCTCTAAAATTGACCCCTGGGGAACACAGTAGTGACCATCTGCAGGCCTGATTTTATCCCATTTACTACAATTCTTTGAGCCCTACCCATAAGCTAATTCTTCACCCATCATATTGTGTATATGTCTAGCTGTATGTTGGACATGTTGTCCAAAAGGGTACTGTGAGAGACAGTATCAGAAGCTTTGCTAAAGTCCCCCCAAATCCATGTCCACTGCCTTCCCTTTGCCCAATAAGTGCGGCAGTAAGTTAGTAAAGCATGACTTTCCCTTCATGAACCCATAGTCTTTAACTGATGAATTCATTGTTGTTCAAGTATTTTTCAATAACTCCCAGAATAATCTTTCCCATAATTTTGCCAGGCACCAAAGTGAGACCAACAAGCCTGAAATTACCAGGGTCATTTTTCTTGCCTTTCTTGAAAATTGGAATAACATTTGCTAGCTTCCAGCCGACAAAGAAGCAGAACTTGCTTCAACATCATTCTCTGAAAGCAGAGCTCTAATCATTAATCAACTACTGCCCTGTGGAAGATCTAAAAATCCTGAAGCATCTTTCATTCATAAAATAAACCTCAAATGAACAACAGCAAACAGTAAAAATAATAGCTTCCACGATATTCAATTTCTAACAGTGTTAAAAGACAAGTATCTTAGTGTTAAGTGTTAGTGTTGTCTTAGTGTTAAGACAAGTATCTAAGTGTTAAAAGACAAGTATCTTAGAACATGACTTCCTTTGAAGCACCTAAAAATATTTTTTCTCCAAAGCTGCTACATGAACTATGACAGACAAGTGATATGATTGACAGCAATTGCTTTGGAGTACGTTGAATTTATAGCTGAAGGGCTTGATCTTTATCATCCAACAGGAAACAAATCTTCAGCCATATTACATAATATTATTTCATGACCCAAACTCACCTGTACAAAAGCCTGAAATTCTTCCCATTTATTTTCAGGTAAATCAAGAGGCAGACACAGTAGAAGTTCAATACAGCTTCTGGAATGCAAACGTAAATATTATTTGAGGCATTTTTTTTAAATGGATACTAAAATAAAGAATTGTTGATCATACAAAACGTCAGTCACAGAAGAGTTTTTGTTTGAACATATAAAGAGGTCCTGCACACTCTTGCAAAACCTGTAAAAGCAGGTTCTCTAAAAAACTAATTCCAACAAAAAATGGATGTCACTGAAGTCCACCCTGTAATAACCTTTGTAAATTGATGCATTTTCAGACTGCATGTGGATCAATAGTGACAAAAATGCTTCAAGCTAGAGACGATGGCTTTTCCTAGATCAGAGGAGTCCTTCTGAAGACAGCTCCATTTCTAACAACCGAAGACATTCTTTCTCAGATACACCATTCACTGTGAGGAAGGTTTTCCCAGCTGTTATTGCGCTGGCTGGGATAGAGTTAATTTTCTTCATAGCTGCTTGTATGGTGCTGTGTTTTAAGAGCTGTGACCAAAACAGTGCTGATAACACAGCCATGTTTTAACTATTGCTCAACAATGTTTGCACAGCGTCAAGGCCCTCTCTGTTTCTCATTCTGCCTCCCGTGAAGAGACTGGGGGAGTGCGCAAAAGGTTGAGAGGGGACACCACCAGGCAGACAGAATGTTCCATGCCATATAATGTCATGTTCAGCAATACAAAAGGAAAAGAGGGGATTTATAGAGGTTAGCTGCCTTTTGCTGAGAAACTGGCTAGGCATCAGTCTACCAGGGGGAAGTAGTGAGTGATTGCCTTTGCATCACTTGATTTCTTCTGTTTTCTTTCTCCCCTTCGGCTTTTCCTCTGCTTATTAAACAATTATCTTGACACACAAGTTTTCTTGCTTTTATTCTTTTCCTATTCTCCTGTTACACTGTGATTGTGTGTGTGGGGGGGGAGTCTGCAAGCAGCTGTACAGTGCTTAGCTGTCCAACAGGGTTAACCCACACCACCAACCTGTTTAGAATTTTTATAGATTGTGAACTGAACTGAGAGTATTTAAGCAGTGAAAAGTTAATACTATACAGGTTGGTGTCAGTAACTGAAAAAAATACTCACAGTGCTAAGCGTTCAAGCACAAAGGCTACATTTTCACACTCAGAGGTAAGATAAGGTCGTGCTTTAACATAGCTTCGGATAGCCACTGTATACACCTCTAACAGGGGCAGAGGATCTTCTGATGTTTTCCATTTTTCTGCATATTCCAGCAGAGTCTGTTTAGGAAGAGAAACAAACACAAAATTCAGGAAGAAATACAGGTTTTTAATTTTATATTCCTCCCTAATAAAATGTAACCATTAAGAAGGGTTATCCATCTCCTTAATATGAATTACATATTCTCAAAATGTACTTTTTCCTTAAAATGTACTGTTTCATTAAAGATTGAAACTTAACCCCCATACCCCATAAAAGTCATTGTCTGATAATCCAATAATGTTATGACTGACACTTCCCCCAATTGTATCATCATGTAATTCAGTTTACATTCTTTTCTTCCAAATATAAAGCCCGAAGAACATGCCTGGTAACAAAGATACTCCCCTCCCACCCTCTTCATAATTGAGGAACTGAAAAAATCATGTATTTAGACACTCATCTCTCCAGTTCAGCTTTTAAAGCAAGTAAACTTGGGAGCATTAATTAGCCTTTATATCAACTTCTGCACTTTCGGGAACAGTTTTACTTTTCTTCTCTTTTGCCATCTCAACAACACAGGTATTTTCAGCATATTGATTTTTACTAACTAAGCATTTTAAAGACAGCACACACACCCAGAACTCAGTCAAAAAGTTGTTTTCCTACTTGCCACATGAATTCCTACAAAAAAAATGACTTAGAAATAAACTAATTAGAGCGATGCATACCAAACTCCGCAAGAGATGGAATAACCACCACCACCAAAAGTACAAAAGGCTTCCATTTGTTTGAGACACAGGTTAAGTTGGAGAACTAGGCAAGCCTAGGGCAGTGCTTTCTGACCGCAAGCCAATTCCTACACTGTTGCAGGTTGCAAACTGTTGTATTAAGACGATCAATGTTGCTGTATGCTTCTCAGGGGCGTAACAGGTGGAAAAATCACAATTTAAGTTGTCTAACACCCTGCTCAAAGGATGGCTATTAGAATAAGTTGTCTGGAGTAATGTCCAACAGATCTATGAGTATCCTGAAGGACAGACGTCCTACAGCCTCTGTGGGCAACCTGCTCCTGTGGAGGATTAACATTTACTGTGATTCTTCCCTGCCAGTACCCAGATGCAGTCCCATAAGTGCCGAGTAAAGGGATTAATTTCCCTCAACATGCTGGCTGCAGTCATGTTAACACAGCTCAGGGTGCAGCAGCACTGCTGTGAGGGCACACCGCTGGCTGTTCAGCTTTTTGTGCACCATGACTCCTGGGGCCTTTCCCATAGAACTGCTCCCCAGGCTGCAGATGCACGGGGCTGGGCTGTTCCCTGCCACATGCAGGGCTCTGCATCGGCCATTCCTCCAGGCTGTTGAGGTCCCTCTTGGGTAGTATCCCTGACCTGGAGCACACCGACTGCTCCCACCTAGTCAGTATCATCTGCAAACCTGCTGACAGCATGCTCTGCCCCTCAGCCAGTTCACCAGAAAGTCAGCGGGACAGTATTTTCACCTGTGTTGAGCACTGAAAGGACACCACAAGTAGCCTGCTGCCATCTGGACTTCGTACTACTAATTACAAGTCTTTGAGACCCACAGTTTAGCCACTTCCTTATATTGCCTGGATAAGCGGACTATTTCATGGTTTATAAGGATACTGTGGGAGACAAAGTCCAAGGCATTGCTGATGTCAGGTAAAAAAAAAATACATCTGCTGCTGTCCCCTCATCTGCAGAACCAGCTCGTTCAGCGTGGAAGGAGATCAGGTTTGCCAATGTGAAAGCATTTTACATAGCTCCTACTGTCAAGGCCATTTATCAAAAGTCATGCTTTCCCGTTTTTATTAAGGTCAGCTGTAATTAAAGCTTTTCTTGACAATATTGGTTCAACTCTGACAAGGTTTCTTCTGGCAAAGAAAATCAGCAATCTTGTCAGAGCCCTCTGGACAATAAAGCTCTTCTATTACTAATCTCCCATATACTTGAATAAACAGCAGAACCAAGCGTTTCTCAGCTAATTTGAAATATGCAAATATTACATTATTTTACTATGCAAATGTAACAATCTTAATGAACTCTTTATGCCTGGGATATAATGCAAGTCAAACTATAAAATCCAACTTTGATCTGTCTCTGGCTTTGTGTGTTAGGAAGAGAACAGAACATTAATTCTTCAGGAGAGACAAGTCCATCACTTTAAAAGACAAGACAAAACAAAACTACGTTTATTCCGGTCTTCAACTGTACTAAATTGAGCCTGAGTTCCATTCAATATTGCCTTGTCTATGTTACACATCTGCCCTCAGTTAGCTAACGGTACTATTCAGAACATGCTTAAAATTCTCTTCTTTGATGGTATCCAAAACAAACTCTCTCAATAAAAACTTCATCTATATTGAACTCAATCAAAAAAAAAAAAGCTTGATGTGGTTATTTGCAGCCACAATACCAAAGCCTGGTTACAACACAGACAAAACACAGACCACGGGTATTCCAGTCAAGGATATAAGAGAAAAATATGCATTTTTTTTTGGCAAACAGCTGCATTAAAACTGATTTTAGCTTAAAAGGAAGCCTCAATACAAAGTCACCTTTTAAAGAAGTCACATACTCTACTTTTTGCTGCAGCAGAAGATAGCTTCTGCAGCATCTAGTGCTCCCTGCTGGAACCCTGGATCCTACCGGAATATGGTCTGCTTTACTATAGCGAACAATATGATCCTCTTACAACAGCAGCTAAAAAGCATCACAGATGTCAAAAGCACCGCAGAGTAATCAAGGGAGAGCAAAACACAGCAGAAGCAAGGAAGAGGCCACAGCAAAAGAGGGCAGGTCAAACAAGTCACTGGTGCTAGCAAATGTCTCTGTATCATTTGGCACTTATTATCAATATAATAGAATAACAAGATCATAACAAGAAGCCAGCTCCAAGGAATCAGAGCATCATGGAACTGTTTGGGTTGGAAGGGACGTTAAAAATCATCTACTTCCAACCACCTGCCATGGTCAGGGACACCACCCACCAGACCAGGTTGCCCAAAGCCCCATCCAACCTGGCCTTGAACACCTCCAGGGATGGGGCATCCACAGCTTTCTCTGGGCAACCTGTGCCAGGGCCTCACCACCCTCTGAGTGAAGAACTACTTCCTAACCTATAATCTAAATCTCCCCTCTTTTAGTTTAAAGGTATTCCCCCTTGTCCCATCACTATCTAAATCTATCTATCCGCATTTAGTTTAAAGCTGTTGCTCTTTGTCATACCACTCCACTCCCTGACAGAGTCCCTCCCCAGCTTTCCTGTAGACCCCCTCTGGTAACTGGAAGGCCACTATAAGGTCTGCCCTGAAGCCTTCTCTTCTCCAGGCTGAACAACCCCAAATCCCTCAGCTTCTCTTCACAGCAGAGGTGTCCCAGGCTCCTTATCTTTGTGGCCCTCCTCTTGGCTTGTTCTAATACTTCCGTGTCCTTCATGTGTTGGGCGCCCCAGAGCTGAACGCAGTGCTTCAGGTGGGGTCTCACAAGGGCAGAGCAGAGGCAGAGGATCACCACCTCCCTCACCCTGCCACTTTTCATGAAGCCCAGCATACAGCTGGCTTTTTGAGCTGCAAGCACACACTGCCAGCTCACGTTGAGCTTCTCATCAACCAACACACCCAGGTTCTTCTCCTCAGAGCTGCTCTCAATCCACTGTCCACCCAGCCTGCATTTGTGCTTGGGAGTACCCCAGCCCAGGTGCAGGACCTTGCACTTGGCCTTGTTGAACCTCATGAGGTTCTCACAGGCCCACCTCTCAGGCCTCTCCAGGTCCCTCTGCATGGCATCCCTTGCCTCCTGCATGTCGTCCGCACCACACAGCTTGGTGTCATTGGCAAACTAGGTGAGAGCGCACTTGATCCCACTGTCCACGTCACTGACAAAGATGTTAAATAGTGCTGGTCCCAATACTGACACCTGAGTAACACCACTTGTTACTCATCTCTACCTGCACCTTCTAAGAAACTCCAGCAAAGCGTCTCCCTCTTCCCAAATACTCACATAGCCCGACGTGCTATGATTTCAGCTACTGATTTGTCCTGGGTGACATGTTTAAGGATGCTAGTGGTAAAACAGCAAACCTGCAGAACAAGAACTGTAAGAGTATCTTTTACATCATTCACTTTCTGGGTCAACAAGCAGCTGTTTGGACAATACGCACAGCAATTTCTCCACCTAGTCGAGTTGATAGAAGTATTCACATTAAAAGAATGAACTGGACCTGAAGCTTTATATGAATGCCAGTCTTGTAGAAGAAAACATTTTCTCATTAACTTGTTTTTTTCTTGTTAAGAACACAGCAGAGAAATCAATGCTGCACTTTCAACAGAATATCACACTACAGTACACAATATTCAAAATTCAGAAGAAAAAGCATAATTTTGTAATTTTTTTTTTCAAAAGAATAAACTTTTCCTTTTAAGTGCTCAGCTATGATTTATTTTTGCACTGGAAAAAATGTCATGCAAGCACTTTGCATTAAAAATGAACAACATAGCTTAATTTCACACTTTTTTGAAAGAAGCAATTCTTCCTCTCTGGTGAAAATGTGAAAGTTGTTGGTGACATTATTAGTAAACGAGGAACAAACATGGTGATAAAGCATTCAGCATTGCTTACTGTTCATATGGATTCTTAAATTAGCCAGGAAAATTCTCTGCATTAGCGTGGAATGCTACCTCACTAAAACAGTGAGCCAGCTTCATAATTAGGGATGAATTATTAAAGCTAATATCATGAATTACATTCCATTTTGATTAATTTGAAACAAGGTTGGTTTTTTTTTTGACTTAACAGTAAACAACAACAAAAAATACCACTAAGCAGTAATTACCATATCAGATCATGGCAGTACCAGGTTGCATACACTGCCCTTTACTTTTATTCAGCTGATTGTTTAAACCCTTTACAGCCAACTTGGCCATTGTAAAGCTGCCAAATAGTTTCTGCCTGCAAGATAACTTTGTGTTCAGGACTTCGAATATCAAGTTAGGAATCCTGCTTAATATCAGAAACACTAGGTTTACCTGCTAAACATAAATCTGATTTTGAATGGCCCATCTGCATCTTCAGAAGTCCGCAGCAAGCAACAAGATTAACACAAGCTTTGACATAAGAAAGAACATTTCAAAGATAGCTATGAAGCCAGGACAACAGCATATCCCGAAAGCCTCGAAGTGTGAAGCTGAGCAGGAGAGGAAAGAA
Source organism: Oxyura jamaicensis (assembly GCF_011077185.1). Classification (NCBI taxonomy): domain Eukaryota; kingdom Metazoa; phylum Chordata; class Aves; order Anseriformes; family Anatidae; genus Oxyura; species Oxyura jamaicensis. The sequence goes on from NC_048895.1 coordinate 81,288,773, forward strand.
GAAAGGGAGTAAGGAAGCAGAAAAAAGCAGGGAGATGTAACTTAAACTGGTCATCTGAGAAGCACGACTGAAGAGGATTCTGGCCAGCAACACAGCAAAGACACAGCAACACCTAGAAGAAGAAATTAACTGTCTTGGTAGACAGAAACTGAAGCAAGCTGTGAAAAGTGACCACGCAGACAGACCTGTAACAACCAGATCAGAAGATCTCAGGTTTCATGGGAGGTAATCAGAATGCTGAAAAATCTCCAAGTAGGCACTATTGCAGTCCGATCTGAGTCAGGGAGAGTATAAGACCCCAGGCCTATTATGACAGAACCCAGCTGGGATTCTCACAGGTAATTAGGAGCTTTACAGAAATACCATGTCGTCAGTAATACCAGAAAACTGGACTGAAGAATTACCGAAGCACTTGCAGAACCTATGAAAGCCCTACCAACATTATTCTAGTCCAAGTCCAGCTTAATAAATTGAAGTAAAGTTTTATTTTGAAAATATGAGGTTTATAAGCAATCAACCCAATTAAAAGTAGACTTAATCAACAAATTGGCAAGTTCCAAAAACTTTTTGGTATATTTGGTCATGTGTTACTACCACTACTGTTCTTTAAAAGCAGCAAGTACAGATGCAAACACACTGCATAAAGCAAGCAGGGAGGCTTGCACTATAACATAGTGACACCGCTTTCAGCATTAAATAGTGCTATTTGTTTCTTGTGTATATAGATCACCACTTCCAAGCCATTACATGAACTGTATTAAGCACTTACGCCCACCACGCCCTTCAAAAGTATTCTTCAGGATGACAGATTTCCTTGTCTGGATGTCCCCAGACTATACAGCACTGCCACTGTACAAAGAAAATCAAATATATTCTGCTTTGCTAATGAATCATTGTTGTGTTCCGTTTACAACCATAAAAAGAAAGAATTTTACCCCCAGCCCTGGGCCTCATTAAGTTATTTATCTCCCTAGTCAGGACATGCTTGTTAATCAAGGCAAGTGCTGTATTCAGAGCACAGCAGCAAAGTTTTGTTCCTCTGTGAGACCAAAACTGCATTTTATTTCAGCTGCAGCTTACACACAAGAATGCTCAAAAAATTGAAGCATTTCAATTTGTACAATTAAAAAAAAAAATCAGACGTGTTATATCTATGATTTAATCTGTGGAAAATATTTAGCCACGGGTAATGTTCAGACAATACATTTTTATCTTTTTCAATCTTTATCAGAATGCTTACATAAATGCTTGCAGTAGCAATGCACCTACCAGAGGATGTGTTTCTATTTCCAAACATTACACTGGGCAGCCTCCTTTGCTGAGAGCAGCCCTGCAATACTGAAGCTGTGTGAAAAATCCATCTCATACAAAAGGAAGGGATTGTTTGCTATTAACTGGAGTTTCACATGTGCAGTCCACACCTACATGTTTCTTCAGCTCCTCAGCTCAAATTCTTTATCCTTGTAGAAAGCTGAATAAAGGCAAGCTGTCCCGGTATGCTGGAACGTGCCTGGAACTGCTGCCTCCATTCCTGCCTAAGCCCAGAGGACTAACAGACAGGGAAAGTGACAGGCAGTAGGGACACGCGTAAGCTGTGCCTCTCAAACCCAATCTAGCAAACAGCAAAGCCTCTATTTCAGCAACTGTCCTCCAGCACATCCACACTAGGAAAAGAGTCCGAGCAACGAGTGTGATCCAATCAAGTCAGAGACTAGCCTTCAAGAGCTGCACATGGGCAGCAGCTGCAACACTGCCCCCTCCCCTGTGAAGCCAACTCCAAGCTGCAGAGAAGCTGCTGAATTACGACGAACAAGCCCGAGTGAACAGCCAGGCTAAGGGGTGGCAGCAGCACTCCTTGAGATGCCTGACACCTTCCCACCATGGCAGGGCTCACCCTTACCTGGCACACCACCACTAACCTCTCCTCCAGCACGTGTCAGTCCCTGGCTCATCCAAAAGTACGGCTATCTTTGCAAGAAGAGTCAAAAGGGGCTGATTCAAGAAATAGGGCAAGCTTTATTCGTTCATGCCTTGTATTGTCAGCCTGATCACGAGCAAATTAAAATGAAGCATGCTGCAGCTGTAAGCATGTGGTCAAGGCCTGCCAGGTCCCTCCACTGGGCAGAAAGCTGATACACGTGGGGCTTGTTAGAAGAAGATGCCAAGAGCTGAGTGTCAACAGAGATTGCCAGCAGCAATGCCCGAAGATGCAGCAGCTTGAGCAGGGAACCTAAGGCACTGCAGCAGCGACTTTGGAACGCTCTGTCTTGATGCATCCCTTAGGAAAGGCAAGACCTGGTGAGTTCTCCTTCACATACCCAAATACCGAACCAGATGGGGCAGGGGAACAACCTCTAGCAACATTTCAAGGGTAAAGAAGTTTCTCTTCCACGAACGTATAATTCACATACATGCAAATACATACACAGGTGATTGTATTAGGACAAGTTGCCTTTCAGTTACATTTTTCTTCCTTTGGGACTACACTAATTCTGCTATTTTCAAACCAATTTTGTTTGTTACCTGAAAAAAATGAAAAATGAATTGTACAAATAAGCTTAAACAACCACAGAAGGTATAAGTAAATTTAAGAAGTTAGAATAGTTTCCAAGATAGAAGTCATAAAGTGTGTTTTCTGTAAAGTATTTATGTAATAACTCAAAAAGACTCAAATCTTAGAGTTCGCCTCCAAGCAAACTATGCTCCTTCTCTAAATCTCACCTTACTTTGACAGACCAAGACAACCACATCTAAACATTTCTGGCTAACATACCTTGTGAGTAAAGCTCAAAACTACACTACTTGGCATCTGAAAGTTTTATACAGCAAAATACATACTCTGTGGTTTGTAAGAATCTAAGCTCAGCAATACAGGAATAAGCCAAGCTAAACATGGAATCACTTATTATTTGGAACAGTGCATACTTCTTTGGTGGATGAAGGAGACTTGCGATGTTTGTTGGTGGTGGAGACTGTAGGAATAAAGTATCTATAATAAGAGAAGTTACAAGTTACAAACTCTCTCATGGACTCCTATCAAATTTAGTACGTTCTAGAGTCATGCGACTTAGGGAATTCTTGCAAAGTGTTATATGAACACAAACAAAAAAAATCACACTTCATCTTCAAGCTGCTATGCCAGTGCTCCTCCTTTCCCAGGTACGACTGCTGTGCTTGCCCTCGACGTGGCAGGAAGCAATTTAAACCTCAAAACAGTAAACGTGAGGAATCCTGCTTCTTTTATGTGCATGGCCAAACCTATAGACACCACCACAGAATCCAGTGGTTAACACCTCTGCTCATAAACACAAACCCGACCATATCCACATGTTCTCTAAGTAGAGAAGTAACAATTATAAAAATGATCAAGATGGGGGCAGGGGGAGGGGCGTGACACCCTAGGGTGTTCGCTGACAGACACCTAGCGCATCTGTGACGTCCATAAACCAAGCTCACAAACTTTGAACCCATTCAAATCAAAACTCATCCATAATTCTTAAAATTTAAAAACAAACAACACTTTTCCACCTGTCAGTGGAACCAGCAAGTAGCTCAGTAGAGGAATAGATCTACTAAGATGCACTAAGTACCAGCATCACAAAGCTTGCTGGAGATTTGTTTTTCTTACACTACACAGCTGGCAACTGCATGAACATGGGAAACACACCATTTTAAAATGTGACTATTTAGTACTTAATTTCTGATCTTGCAACACTTCATACTTGAACAAAAACTTTTGGTTAACTGTCCAACTCAAAAGCCACCCAGACTTTTGGTATCTTGGTAAGTTTCCAGCTTCGTGGGACTTCTAGTGTTACAGCACTTACAGTTTATTATAAAGAATGCCTTGATTTAAGGATTAGCAAGTTCTGAAAATATTTGTTTTGTCACCGCTCATATTTTCCTGAAGCTCTAGACTTGGAAAAGCCTTATGATTACATAAAACACAGTGCCTCTTAGAGAGATACATAAGACGACATACACATCAGTAGAACAGAGCTAATTTTTTAACATGTATGTTCACACATGCACATACACAAAAAATATATGTAAATCCAGGTCTCAAGACAAGGTCCCAGCCCACACAATTAACTCTGGAACCTGATCTGTGGGCTATAAGCCCATTAAGTCTTGGCTTCTGTTTAAAAGAAAGCCATTTCTAGTTCTTTGATTTTTTCCTGATGTTAGCTGACATAGTGATGGCTATTTAACTCTTCAAATGGCATACAAGCTGCCCTTCCCCCCAAAACACCAGTACTGATCAAGGTCCTCGAGGCAATGCTCTGAATTCAATGAACTCATTGCCCCTCTGTTGCTCTGAGGTGTCATTGTGATTTCAGACACAGGAAACCCTAGAACGAGTGGGAAGGAGAACAGTGTATAGGTCTAAGCCAGTAATTCCAGTTTCTTGCATAGGAGAACACCACAGTCCTCCTCACTTAGTTTCCAGCTCTTGAGGGGGTGAACACAAAAACAAACCACCAGAAGTCACCATCACCATGGCCAGCTCCCAGTATAGACCAAGATACACAGAGCAGAGGTGACCCCAGTTCTCTGCCCTGTCTCTGTCTCCTCCAGTTTAGGGCTATGGTAACATCTGCATTATCTCACATGCAATTCACTGCTAGAAAGAACAGCTTTACACAGGTCAACACAAACTGAGAAGGAACAGCTTCTTCGGTCTCTCTGCAGTACAAGTTTTTAATATGCTTTAAAGGACGAGGACTAAAAATAAACAGGATTTTATCCTGTGTGTCCAATGAGGAAGACGGCTTGCACTATTCCTAGGGGTTGTAGTACTCCAAAATACTGCACAACTTCACCAATAAGAGTCCACAAACTCCAATAAGGAGCACAACCTTTTCTTTCTTTTTTTTCAGTATCACAGACACTATTGACAGTTTAAACAAGCAGCGATTCTGTGCTTACTAGCAGCTTTACTTGCACTCTATATAGCCCCTTACTTTCCTAATGTCCACTGGTTATCATCTTTTAAATAACCATTTATAGGGTAAGGGTTGTTTGGACCTTGAGGAAATCTGTGACCAGAGCTAATCCTTAATCAGCAAGAAACAGAACAAGATTTAATTCCTATCAGTTCCCCAAATACATTCAGCATGTAGACTCAAGAGCTTGTGCCAGCACAAAGCAAAGAATGCAGAATTATTTCTTTGGAGGGAAGTGTTGTCTTAAGACTCTTAAACTACTGCATGAAATCAGTAGGACAACATGGACAGATATATCTGATTTCTTCTCTGAAGAACACTAATACCAACTAACAAGCAGTGAATTTCATGGTAGCTGCCTTGCAGACTTGCACACTGTGTGCTTTCTGCAACAAGCAACCAGAATTTGCTCTGAAATAGAATGAAAATTAGGAACTGCCCTCAGCTGTTTCTGTAGTATGTTAGGTATGCTTCATATACCTAATAATGAATTGAATATGACCAGTAATTAAACTACTGGCCACAGAATTAAAATTCTCCTTTTGCTTTCTTTTAGGAGTCTTCTGAATTTTCTAATTCCCTTCCATATTCTTCTCCCACCTCAGTATGTGACCATGCAGCTTGGCTGAAGACAAGTGACAGTTGCTTGTACTCTTAGAGAAACTGCATGCTATCCAGAGCGATGCCCTCAGGTATTATTTGCAAAGCAGTAAGCCTAGATACAAACACCAAAGAATTAATTCTCATTGCACTATACAGGTCCATTCTGGTTTTGTAGTCTTTCTTGTACCTGCTTTATTTCTCCATTTTTAATCCAATCATGTACTGATACTGATACATTCAAACAACTGCTAAGTTTTCATTACTCTTGATTTAGTGAAACAATACATAACGTTGACCTGTGGGATTATTTTTCCTCCCTAGAAGATTACAACATAGGGAGTAGAATGGAAAACACATAGGAAGGTAGAACGAAGCAACATATCCATGATTTTCCTTCTGTATTTGAACCTCTGAAGTTTGCCTTTGTAAGGCTTTGAGTTCACAAGACTGCTTTGAAAAAAATCTCAATTATTTTTGCCTTAGAGTTAGTTCAAAAACATCAACTGCCACAATCTTCATCCTTCTTTGTACTTTTTGCAAAAGGAGTTTCCTGTCAAAATCCTACATAACTTTTCAGATGCTGGGAAAAACAGACAATCCTCTTTATTTAGCTTGGCATGCCAGAGATACGTACCTCATACAATAACACGTAAACCAGTCAGAAGCCTGAAAAAGTTCTTTTCATTTGAAGGATAAATCACTTTACTGTGGTGCTACTATTATCTGCCTATAAGACCAACAAAGCAAGACATTGAAATTTATATGATTTAAATACATATTCTTTAGAAACTGCTGTCTTTTTTATTAGCTCTCATTATAAACTCATATTCATTGGCAGACACTTTTCAGAACACACAAAAAGTGAGCAGGAATAGCATCTGAAGTGCTGTGAACTGTTTGCTCCATATAAGTACTGCTCAAGTGGTACTCATCATCCGAGTCATTTTCTTTTTCCATACAAACTGGGGAAATACAAGGCTGTTGTATTTACTTCTTTCAGCTCATGAAATATATTGGCTGTGGTCACCTACTGAACTATGCAGAAAGAGTTTCAGTAACTTTAATACTCTGACCTTCAGGAACTCCTCATTACTAGCTGCTTGCAAGTATTTCACCTCTCTGCCTTAACTTTTACGTGTACTACCTCAGTTGAGCAAGAACTGCCTTTTGAATTGACACAGCTGCATTCTCAAGAACATAATGCACAGTAAGGAGCTAAGATGCCTCCTGCTTGTCAGTATCCAAGTTACTAAAGCACGCAATGATGTGCCAGGTGAACTGGGCAAAGCCAGATGACATAGCAGCTCTAGGGACATGAAAATGCTCGTGTCTTTTTAGAGTCTTCCTATGCTAAATGACTGCCTGCTGGATGTGACAAACACTGACAATGCAGCCATACTAACCTCTGAAGAAAGGAGAAAGGAAGGGACGATGGCATCCAAGTCTGGATTGCTAGCACAGCCCACTCATTTGGATTACAAACTTAAAACGTAGTCCTGAAAGCAAGCTTTAACACTCCTACCAAAACTTCAACCAATAACAAATGTCACCCGCTGTATCCCAATATCCGGTATCCAGTGTGTCCTCATTCTAGCAGTGCCATTTATTTTTGTTTTGACACTTCAGAAATAATTTTACTGAAGCTCAGACAAGGGAGATTTACCGTATCTCTCTTTTTTTTTTTTTTAAAAAAAATCACTTCTCCCCCTTCACGTATCTGTATTTCATGTTACTGCCTTTTTCATCCATCTCTGTACCTTACAGATGATCATTAACAGAAGGTAAGGATTTAGATCTGATAGGTTATTCCTCTGATGTATTTCTTCTCCAACAAAGGATCTGCCTACTATTCAAGAACAAAAAATAGCCCAGTTAATACATTAAAGACCCCCAATACCAACTCCAAGGGTCTGTAACCTTAAGGCAGTTTTCATTCCCCAAACCCAAATCTGCTTCTCTTTGAAACAGTATTTCCTATACCTATGGTTCACACTGCTGGCTTCTCTTTAGGTACAGTAGTTATGAGCTGCAACTAATTGGCTGTTTAACTATTATTCAAAAGAAAACAGAACAGGGCAGCTGGAGTAGATGATCTTTGTAGGTTCCTTCCGAATAACTACTCTGAAGATTTTATTTATAGTAACGCTTCCAGAAACGAGCTATTTCTGCATCAGGGAATAAGAACACCATGAGCCATTTGTTACACCAATGAAGTTCCACGGGTCTGCGAGATAAATTGTTCACCAGTGTTGGAAACATGCATACAGACGCACGTCTATGCTCAGACTTCAAAGTCTCTGCCAGTCACTTCTTACACGGTACACATGGTCCTCGGAAGCTCTTACATTTGGGACCAGGACCTTAAATGAAAGATACCGATTGATGCATCTCAGAGGTACAGCACAGAAGGAAGCAGAGAGGGTAACTGAGCACAAACAACAGAGAATGTTGTAGTGCACGTATTGGGATTCTGTGGACACCCAAGTATTTTGAGATCTCAAGAACCTAGCAATTGAATTTCAATTTCAGCAGTTAAGCCATCATATAAAGCAGCTTCAAAAACTGTCTCATGAATATACAGGCTTATATGCTTGCTCCAAGATGAGATTAACATGTTTCTTTAAAAATAAATAGAATGGTGCTTTTTAATACGGATAGATTCATTAGCACAACACCTACAGAAAATCCATATAAACCCAAAGTACTTCACAGATCAATGAATTAGAATATTTCAAATTATTATATTGCGTGTGAACAGCAATATGAAAATAAAGCTATTATACACAACAAACCATTTGCTTGGATCAGGGACAGAGCAACACAGTGAGAAATAAAATGCCTTTATCAAAGGAGTGGAAAAACACTGAATGTCTATTGTAAAAAAGACTTCTCTTTATGGGAATAAATACACCAGCAGAAAATGCTCTCTATTCTTTTTAAGGGTATCTTTTCCTCCCTCTTCAAGAAGGAATTTTTTAACGTGCAAGCAGAGGTGACAAGTCCTTGAACAGCATCCGAACATGGTACCGGAGCACAATCAAGTGCTACAAACTGCAAGACAGCCTAATTCCTGACAGAGCCCCTGAACCTAGGTGATAAAACACGAGGAGCATAATTGCATCTGAATTGATCCACATTCTGATCAAGTGGGTAGGTATATAATCTTGATGTTGCTTATGTCTAATTCAACAGTGGGATAAAAACTTTTTTGTGTAACAAGGCTGGCATCGTCTTGCTGGTTCTTGGGCTGAAGCTAGACATTCACCCCACTGAAATGATAATCATTTTTGAGGGCTGTGTTCTTCAGAGTAAAACTGTCTAGACTGAAGCACAACCTTACTGGCTACTGCATCCATCAAAGAACTGAGCATGTGATGAAGACAGCATTGTTCCTGGAAAGCTGCTAATAGCCTACTTTTAAGGTGCAGCTTACCACAGTTTACAAACAAAGCTGGACTTTGGGCAAAAGTCCAGAGGCTCTGGAGTCAAAAGGCTTTGGTACTGATGCACCCGTTGTACCAGCTGACCTCTTTCTTTAGTCCCACAGCAAAGTCACACCCTAAAGGGACAACAGAACAATCTTTATAGGTGTTTAAACATCACCACTCTCAGCCTCAATGATGTACAGCTCCTTAAAGCTGAAGACCACCTTTTTTGTGAACTGCTTTCTCTCCTCCTTGTTGTTCAATGTTTTACCAGAAGATGGAGAACAAACCTTTCATCATGTATAAGGAGTCTTGATAAGTGCTTAAACTTGTCTGTAATTTGTAACTTTGGATAAACAGAAGGAGTTGATGCTTTTAAAAGCATTGTTCAGTTACGGTTCCCATGCGCTCATTTGGGTTTGCTGCTACAAGAAGAAAGCTAGAGGCAGCTAAGGAATAACTGGGATGCAACAAGCATTAAATTAACATCCACATTGTGTGAGGACAGACTACTGAAGTATGATGTTAGTCAAATGGAATATTCAAGGAGAAATTTGAATAGTTCTTGAACTAGTTCCACGTGTTAAAGAAAACTTAATAAATAATATCTAACTTAAACAAATTCTAGTTCGGATTTCCTGTGAGACTTCAATATTGAAGACATTTAAACAAGTACGATGACTGAGATGATTTTCAAGGAGTTTTAAAGAGCAATCTAAACCTCTACATTATCTTGCCTACCCATCACATTTGTGACACATCAAACCTCTGGATCAAGGTATTTTTCCCTACCACCATCACTGTAATCCACCTTTCCTTTCATTTCACATTTGCCTCCAACACAGAAGCTCCCACAGCCTGTTCTTTTGCTTTTTCAGTTGGCATGCTTTATATGCAAAGTGATTCTTTGCCTAGAACAAAAAATAGACAGAAAGCCATAGATATTCACAAAAGCATCAGACAGAACAGAAACGTGATATGCCCCTGCCGACATAAAGAACCGGATCATATCAATAAGTCAACAAAATTAGTTTTTATTTTCATTGTTTAGATCTGTGCATGAAGAGGTTATTTTTACAACAGATCAACACAGAATTGTACTTCTAATTAATTTCTAAACCAGTTTAATCATGGAAATTAAAACTGACACCAGTTAACTGATTCAGTATTTGTTTACCAATGATTACCCATTATCTTAATTTTGTAGCTACACAAACACTGTGGGAGTATTAGCTCTTACCTGTTTGGCATTATCATGCCATATAATCCAGAACAGAACAACAAAACTTCAGCAGGTATGGAACATAAGACTGCATTTATAAAATAATGGATTACATAATCAAATATGATCACCCCTTCTACTGTGCAGGTACTATCTAAATTATGGTTAGGATTAACACATGAAGGAAGAACATCAGTTCCAATTATTACTCAGTTTTAGTTTTCAAAACCTTTAAAAATAAAGTTGCTGATATACTATTTTTATTTTGAATGCTGCTTTTGAATTGTTTCACAGTAAAGTTGTTAAGCAAAGCACAGCTGTAGAAAGTCAAGATGTCTTTGGCTGAAGAGTCAGCTGATGTTGCTTTAATTCTAATGAAGATATTGACTTGTGCCCAGAAGGGAGGGCTAAAGCCAGACTCTCAATTCTATCACTTACTACAAGATTGCATTTAAGCAATTCTGTTCATTCTCAGTTTCTGCAGGCATTGTGCAGAACTATCCATTTTTTTCCCATTACTATTCCTTCTCCACTGAAAGGCAGCAGTTCCAACCCTCCGTTTTTACCTTTTCCTTCAAACAGAAAATTCCAGCTGCTCTACACCCCCATCTTACACCATCAGCTGCTCTATCCTGCAGTTAAAAGCAGAGCAAAGTCAAGATTACTAAGCACTGAATTAGTGAATCCAAACACTACTCAGAAAAGTCAAGAGACTCATTCAGAAATGCAGATTAACAGCAAAAACTTTACACACCATGTGAGTTTGCAGATAACTGCGGGTCCACAAAGAGCTCACAGTGACTACAGCGCTTCAGCACAATGCGTTGCAATAAAGATGGAACAACACAGCAGAAGAGCTGGTGTTGAGTCCACAGCATATCCACCTGTGGCTGACTAAGCCTCTCAGGGTGGAATGTGACTGACCAATAAACCCCTACAACAGAAAAAGGCTTGGCGGAGATGGGCAAGGAGGATGTGCCTATGCAGCTCAGGGAATAATGCCAGGTGTGACTGACCAGAGATGCTGCAAAGAAGCTGATTTTACCACAGCACAAGGGGGACTGGAGAGTGGCCTTGTTTTTAGATAAACAGCAATGAACAGTTGAGTGGACCAACTGGTGGAATAAATCTTTCTTGCTAAGTTCATTAAGAAAGTGTCAATGTCTCCGAGTTAGCCAGAGTGGCAGGGGGGAGAGAATACACTGCTCAGCCCGAAGTATAATACAGTATACAGTATAATACAGTATAATGTCTAAACTATAAGAGTTTAGAACAGATCAGCGGGCTTGAGCTGCCTTCAACTCAGACATTCCTCCCCAGCATCTGGGGAGGCCCACAATTGTGACAGCGAAGCACAGAGAGACCAGTAATGGGCACACCTGTATTGTGAGCCTACCATCTACAGCAGTTGCTGTATTGTGTTTGTATAGTTAGTTCAGTGCACTGCTGTATCACTTTTCTAAACCAAAATCCCGTGTAACATCATATTTCTTCCAATAAGTACACCTGATATTAAACATTACACCTTCCATGCATGCGATACCTAAAAGAACCTGGCCAGAGAGCACTGGACTCTGACAGCACCACCAGAGATCCTACCTGGGGCTCGCTTTCAGCTGGTTCCAATAGCTCGACAACCTAGTACTGGCTGAATTAGACCGCCTGCAATCACTTCTGAAGCACAGCTCCTGGTTTAGTTTCACCCCTTATGAAGCCAGTTTCCACACCACCAAAATGCTCCACACTGTGATACAACGTATGGTAAGCAGGGGTGATGGGATCACCACTTGCAAAAAAAGTTCTGGCCTGACCCACACCACTAACGTAAAGGCACTCAGTATTTTGGTGCACACAACTTTTAGGGATATGCTACGTTATCTGAAAACTGTCTTCAACCATTTACTTTCTCATTCATCTACTGAACACAGATGTTCACAAAAATATTTTGGTTGGTGTATAAACATGTTTATATACCCTTGCCTCTATTAATGTTTCTCCTTCCTCTGGAATACAAACAGTCCATTCTGTACTCAGTGTGAGGTACCACATACCTGATGGCACTGAGATTTGTTGTGGTATCTGCTGCACCCAGACACACAGGTACCCACGCTCTGCTGTAAATGGCTATCACTTCTGAAGAACTAATATGTTTAGGTGTTAGCTCAAACACTTTCTATTTGCAGTTTTCTGAACAGTTTTAAAGGTAATCTGCAAAACAGTATTGCAGAATTGCATACATCTGCAAGCCTCGGGCAATACATATTACATACATTTTAAATAAGCATTCTCTTCTCACTACCCTCTTCATCTTTTCTTTAGTCCGAGTTTTCAGAACAACCACATAAAGCTGAAATGCTGTCTATCACACCAGAACACAAAGAAAACATTGCATTACAATGGCACAATTTTCTTGCTGCAGAACTGCAAAAATAAGAAGACGGAGACCTAAGGTTTATGCTTAAGCCTCACTATAAAGGGAAAAGGAGATGCACAGAAACAGCAGGAAATCAAGTCCTGTATGCTTATCTCGCAGTAACTCATTTGTATACCCATGCCAAAGGAAAGCTATCCTTCTGGAGATTTTCAGAGACAACAGTAAGTTAGTTCAGAGAAATAACTTTTCCAGGAAAAGTTAACTGCTAAAAAACTAATATTAACTTCTAATTAATTTTGATATAATAATGAGAATTAGACTGCATCTGAAATCCAGTAGTTTATCAATTACCCTGCAGTGAATTAATGATTCAACTTGTCATTGTGTTCAACCCCTACATACTCATACATCCTTATGTACAAAATAACTAGTGTATATAACATATACATACATCCAGTATGCATAGTAGTTTATTATACAAAATAAGTTTATTGAATTTCACCCCCTGAAAATTAAAAAGCATGGAAATTGAGGAAAAAAGGTAAAAAGTAAATAATCAAAGAATCATCATGGGGTTGGAAGGGACCCTTAAGGATCACCCAGTTCCACCCCCACCGTGGGCAGGGACACCTCCCACCAGACCAGGATGCCCAAAGCCCCATCTAGCCTGGCCTTGAACACCTCCAAGGATGGGGCATCCACAGCTTCACCGGGCAACCTGTGCCAGGGCCTCACCTCCGAGTGAAGAACTACTTCCTAACCTATAATCTAAATCTCCCCTCTTTTAGTTTAAAGGTATTCCCCCTTGTCCTATCATGTAACTTTCAATAGCAGCAAAGTACCACTGTCCCCAAATTACTGATGTTAAACCAAGATAGATATAAGAATGTCACCCAAAGACATATTTACATTTCTAAGGCAGAGTCTGCACTGGAGCAGGGGCTGACAGAAGCACCTCAGCAACTACAGACGCGCAAACAGAAGAAAGGCTTGAGGGGCTCAAGGCTGCCACAACTCTCAGAGCCATAATTATGTCACCTACCATCACCAAGAAAGTATCACAAATAAAGACAGTGAGGAACAGAGACGACTCTCTCTGGAAAGTTAATTAGCAAACATGGAACTTGCTGTTAATTGATAGAGAGATGCTTTTCTCCCCAGATATACGTCAAAGGAGCAAGCACGCTGTATGTTTTTCATCAACGCATGCTGCACATACTTCATGAGCTCAGACTGCTAATTATTGAGAGGCAAAATAAAGGTGCCTTTCTTCCCATTAATTTTTAGTTACTGTTTTGATTATGATTTGAAACCTAGCTAGTTTTAGAAACAGAACTAGAATTACCTACAAAATGAATGGACAGTCTCTGCTTACATCCATAAACTGTTTCAAAAAAAGGTAATTACTTAAAATACCAGGAAATGACTTCATTAAGTCTCATCCTTTGTCACACACAGCAGTAGAAAGCAGAAGTCATCCTTCTTTAGGCTTGCCTTTAATCTTTTAACATTTTGCATTCAATATGCTCTTTCTGATCTTGTCAGCAGTTATGATTTCTCTCGTGTCCTTATATAAGGAGTGAAGTTACAATAGTTCCAGGCTACCTACGTTTCTCTCGACTCGAGTTCTCATTCAGGCCTCCGATTAATGTTGTCCTCCCAACCTTCATGTTTTGGTGTGTTTAGTTAAAAACAATATTCAGCAGTTGGCTATTAAACAGGCATTTCAGGAATGTGGTGGGATGTTCATTACAGTAAACTTTTATCCACTGCCAGGAAATGTAATTTACCTATTCTTTTAATTATCAGACTGGCATATGGGCAGATTAAAAATAGGAAGACAGCCAAAAATAACTATTACTAATCTGAAAATATGTGCATTTCCTGGAATATAGATTACTTGAACCTGTTCTCTTGGGTCAAATAAAATGAGATATTACAAATATTTCCGTAGTTCGTCTGCTTAACATATTTGCATTAGCCGTCTGTCAGCTGCATGCAACTTCTTCCAGCACTATTTCAAACCTTTTTTTAATTCTGATGAGAACCTAATTGATGATCTCCTCCTCAGCAGAAAGGTTACTTGTCATTTTAGCTTGCCTGTTCAGTAGGGTCAAACTGGCATCCCAGAGGATGCTTCCATCTGATCTAAATTTCCTGTGCAAGAACAAGGCAATGTCTGCCTGATTCACATGGAGTTGAATAACCAAGCATGTCCTTACAGCAGTGCCAAGGCACAGCCACTACGTCCACGTGTGAGGAAGGAGAGGAGCCAAGATTATGCTCTCTCCCGTTAACAGCCCATAGCAGAACCAGGAGCTCCTGCCATCACACCGATAGGGTTTGTAAAGCCCGCCTGGGCATCCTGAAGCAGGATTTAATTGCCATGCCAGTTTCAACTACATCGGTGTGCAAGTTCCAGGGCTGCAGGATGTGGAGACATACGTTTTTTCATCTTTATTATGTATTCATATGGACTTTTATCCCAGCTGTTCTCTTCATAACTATTGCCCTCCAATGATAAAAATAATAAACAAGTTCAGATTTTGTCTTCTGTGGTTCTAAGTATTTTCTCTTCTTGTTCTCTTCCTTGTGTTCTTTCTGTTACAAAATAGCATACTATCACAAATTCCTGAGGCAAGCAGCGCACACGGGACGGAGGAACGCCTCATTCATAATTTGATTTAATGCCTGGTCACTGAACGTACTTCACTGATTCATTGAAGTGGTATTCAGTGCACTGGACGCATAAATATCAAACGTGATTTACCTGTTCACCAGAATAAGTAGCTCCAGACAGGGAATCATCAAGCCAGAAATATTACATACTACAGGACTACTTAACTGCTATAGAAGAGAAGATGGAGAAAAGAATTGATTGGAATAAACCTGCAAAATTCACAGCCACGGTGTTTTTGCAGGCTTAGTCCAATTTCCTACTGGATCAGGCTTATTGTCATAGAATAATTGTGTAAAGTCCCGTCACCTTTTTGATGTCACATACGCCTTTCTTTATGAATGCCTTTGTTCTGCCGAGTACTAGGTATTATGAGATTAACTCTTCCCAAATGAAAGCAGTGCAGTTCATCCTTAGACATGAAAGATCCCAGAAGCAATACCACAGATTTGTCTTTAAAATGCATATTTGGGAAGGCAAATAGAATAGGAAAAAAAAAAACACTATTCCATACCTCAGAAAAACACCTGCATGCTTCTTAAAACACAACATTAAGCTCTTAATATACAAAGACACAGACCTAATAAACAGGGAATACTATTTTACAAGGCAGTTCTAATCCACATTTTTACCTATTAAATTTCCAAGTCATTATACATCTCTATTTAAGAGAAGCCGATGACACAAGAACATCATGCCAGCTTCCCTCACAAAAACTAAAGCATTATAACACACTGTACTGTAACTGCTCAAGGATTTACACAGAGGCCTTTATAAACAGTACAATAATAATAATAAAGATATAAAATCAATGCCTGGAGCACTATTTCCTGACAATATGCTCCGTACATACACAAATTTGAAATAGCAGCTGTGGCTTGTGTAAGACTTAAGAAACAACATCTTGCTGCCTCCTACTAGAGGTACCCGTTGAATTCCTAATTTAGTGAAGCTTTATAGAGAATCACCTACAATATAGACCATGTATGTATAAAGTAAATACATATATACACGTATATATCATTTAAATGGTAAAGCAAGTGGAAAAGGCCACATCAAACTTCTTGTTTCTCAGTCACAATGGAAGTAAAGATTCTCCAAAAGAACACTTTTTTTTTGCTGCCTTCCCTGAACTTCTGCAGTCATGAGCTGTTCATTCTCCAACAAAACAGTAACAAAAAGTTTGAAAGAGTCCTGAACAAAGAGATACATGCCTTCCTTACTAGAAACCAAGAGACGCAACATGGATGTTTTGTTATGAGATACCTTACTGAACACGAGTATTATCAAAAATATACTCCTTGTGCAGTCCTGCACAATAAAGATATTCCATATTCATTATTTTGCGTTTTCTAAACAGTGAAGGCTGAACAGTAAAGGTTAGATAATTGCCCTTTTACAAAGCAACCTAAACATTACTGATATTTCTTCAAAAGTGGGGCAATAAAGTTTGGATTTGTGGGGAAAACAAACAAACAAACAAACAAAACAACACTAATGGCAGAAATATATTTGCCAGTACAGAAAGTACCTAGTATGTTTAATTATGATAGTATATATGCAAATGCCGCCCACTACTATGGTTAAATTGAAGTTTACAGTAAGGTCTTCAAATTTTTATTTTTAAATAGCTGAAGGGTTAGGTAAAGCAATATCCCTACTTTTTATCTCCCCATCTCTGTAGGATCAATGAGTCAAAGATACTATAGAGCAAAACTCGCTAATCTACACCTCATACCCAGCAAGTATTTGTGGTTGAAAGTATTTTCTCTTCGAGAAATGGCAGTTTGCTGATGGGAAGGATCTTCTTAACTTCAGTAAGAACATCGCATAACTTTAATCCAGCAAAAATTCTGCATCAGGGCAAGTATGACGCAGCCTTACATGGATCGTCGCCTTCTTACTGAATTGTTTGTTGAGAACTGCGATGTCTGGAGAAGGACTGAGAAACAGCTTTGAAAATATAAATGGTGCTTCCATCAGGAAAGGAATATGCTACTTTCCATGTATATCAGGGATATGATAAATCACATTGGTCTTAAGTTCCCCCAAGAGATTAGAGATTAAGTTAGGAAGCAAGGGAAACAAAACCTTTACAGACAAGCATAACTGAACCAAAACATACCATCTATAGAGTTTTGGGAATCTTTCTTACCAGAATTCTCTGAGAAAAGGTTAAACAAGCATTTATAGTATTTACACCAAAAACTAATCCTGCTTTTGAATCACAGTCTATATGACTGAGACCTCTTCCAGATGCATGTTCCATATGGAGAATACATTGCCAAACCCTGCTACTTCAAAAGGAAAGTTTTCAAAATTGAAACAGCATTATCATGACCGTTTTGACTCTACCTTTATTTGTAGAGTTTTTAGTAAAGAATAAATTTTTATTCCTGGTTTTGAATAAATTGTCATTTATTTGTACACTGACAGCAATTAAAAGGAACAATAACGAAAATACAATTCCTGTTACTGTAGATCTTAAACTCGTTTTTGTGGCAGTTCTGAGGTAGAGTCCCTGTCACTTGCCCAACAATACTATTAGAAGACCGCTATTAAAGGTTTGGCTTTTTTTGCGGTTTATAAAGCACACAGACATCTAAAACTAACTGCACAAGTTCTAGCTCTTCAAGTAAGCTAATAAGTAACTGGGTAATAATTCAAATAAACTACAAAAAGCTACATTTTATAAGCTACTATTTTATAAGACTTGAGCTATATCACAAAAAAGTTAAGACATGAGTGAAACACACACTGAACTGAACACACCACCTGAACACGTTAGCTAACCCAAGCAGTCCATGTGCATCACATCCCAGAACTTTACACTCAAACATATTTGACTGAAATTATCATCAAGACAGAAAATAGGACTGGCAGCATAGCAGAAAGCTTAGCATGAGCAGGATAGCAAATTAATGTGATTTTGCTTTTCAAAGAGATTCACAGGTAGAAAAAATTAACTATTTCAATCACATCCACTTAGATACACGAAGTTCTTATTAGTTAAAAAAACACCTAATTGGACAGAACTCTGAAGTTCTAATGAAAAACAGCTTCTATCTGACACAACGCTAAGTAGTTCTGCCATTACCGAGGACAAACTAAGCACAATTAAGGTCATTGCTTAGACTTACCCTAAACTGTGAGGGTGCTTTTCCTAAACACACACAGAGCCATTATGCCCAGATAAGCACACATACCACATTTATCTGAAAAGATGACAATTCCCTCGGCTCTTACAATTTAATGTAAAAACCAGGGGGTATCTTTTTTTCAGGTCAGCAAGGTAGTATGTGACCTAATGTGGCAGGTCCGATAGTGATGAAGGTACAGAAGCATGCCTCAAGCTGCTCAAAGTCTGAGCAAGGTTTTGCAGTGCTTTTAAGTTGCTTTTCTTTGCACATTTGGGAATCTGTGTGATATGCTACCAGTTAGAGGATTCACTGTGATTTCTGGAAGCTGTGTCTCCTGAATGGCAGATCACCTAGAGGTCACAGGTACTACTGTAAAACAGAGAATTATTAGATGTCACGATGTGAATCTTCCGCCCACAGTGGTACTGTACGTAAAGAAAAAAATGAACTGTGAGATCAGAAAGAAACAGCCTGGTAGAAGCAAAGGCGCAAAGATGGAAACATCAAAACAGAAGCCTTTAAGGGTTAGCTCAGTGCAGAAATCACTCACTGGACTCTAAAGAAAATACTTTTCACATGAAAAAATACTTTGCACATGAAGAAATGGAAGAAAGATGTAGAATTTGTGCATACTCAAAAGAAGAGACAGAGACCTGATTCCGCAGGAAATCATTAAACTGAAAGCTCAAGAAACAGCAAGAACGCAAACCATCCCAACAAAAATACTCTAGGCCACCGATAGTTAATGCATAATAATGCTTCTTCATGGTGTCTGCCTACAAGTGAAGAGCTTTACCTTGCCAGCATTCATCACCTGATGTAACCAAAAAGTCACTGTATTCCAGCAGAAAGTGACTGTATCGTGTAAAGATCGTGATTAGCCGTTGAGCCAAGCAAAATCAAGGTGGGATGTTGTATTTAACAAAGAGTTTGGTGAATGTTGAATAAAGAAAAAGAGGAAACGTCTTGTACTAGAAGAGCACCTGAAATTTTGCTGATGGTATTTTTCACTGCCAGTGAATACCGATCATATGGTCTCATCAGGAGGAAGGACATCACAGCTGCAGGTGCTTGATGAAACAGTGAACAAGTCCTTCAAAGACTGCTGAGGTCTTTATACATGCAATGACTCCTTGCAAGGGATCGTACTCTAACTCTGACAAGAAAAAGATGCCTACTGAAACACTCCTTTGGCATTCAATTAAGACAGACTGAGTTTGTATAAATCCAAAAGTTGTAGCTGAAGGATTTAAGAAAGGCTTTATTTCCAACTTCTATGGACAGAACTGAAGATTCTTTCAGTCATTTTGAGTCTGAAGAGAAAGCTGAGAATATAGATACTAAAAGCAAGGAAGATGACAACAGTGAAGAACATGACAACATCATAATGTTGTGAAGAGTCTGAGCTATAAAAACTGAACGACAATTCAGGCACAAGATGAAAATCAGAGTAACCTCCAACACAGACAAATCACTGGTGATTACCTGTAATCAGTACACAATAAAGTAATAAAGTTTTCGCTAATGATTATCAGATTAATATTTCCTAACATTATCAAGACCTAACCTAGCACGTTAAGACACGAGCTGAGGGGGGGGGAGAAGTAGGGTAGGACCTGAAGGTATTATGGTAGGCCAATATGCAACTGGTCCCTAACTAATACTTAATTAGTACTTCAATACATAATAAATACCAGCTTAAAGAAGTAGGAACAAACTCTGCATGCTTACAGGGAGCAGTCACGTTGGTAAAAACAAGCTTTTTTAAAAAAATGTTTAAGTACTTAGCCAAAAACCTTTTTTCCTCCAAATTTCTCCATCAGCATCTTGCTGTTGCTACTAGCATTAAGAAGATACTGGCGTAACAGCCAATACTGAATAAACCATCCCCACTAAAAGGCTATCATTGTGCCGTGCTAAGGGCTATACTTACTTGCTAGCATATTTTAACACGTTTTTCTCATAATAGGTTGAAAACAGTGACAAGATAACCAACAGATGAGGCAAAAAAGCACAGGCAGAGTTCTTGAGGAAGGACAGCACAACCACCCAGATTATTTTCAGAGTTTTAATGTAACTCACTATTTGTTGACAGCTTGCGCATCAGTACAACAAACCCGACAACCTCATAGCTTGGGAGAGGTTGTACCACAAAGTACAGCAAGAGAAGAAAAAAAACAAAAACTCTGAAGCAGATTCAGAAAAGAGAAGTCAAAACTAATAATGGACAGAAGACTGATGATATATCAAAGATGTAACACGCCAACTACAGAAAGATACTCAGGATAAGCAGAGGTACCCCCAAAGACCTCACAACTAATTAGCTAGGAAATAAATTTTGTTACCGATTTGGCATTTAAGAAACTAAAGACTACCATGGCCAGCGAGCAACGGAAAGGAGCACAGCCCTTATTGAATATGCCCATTGGCATCACGTTCCCCTAGCTCTCGGGAAAAACAGGTAGAAATCATTTTGCTCTTCTGTAACTGAATACAATCAACAGATACCCTTGAAGAGCAAAGTCTGAAAAGACTCTAGCCAGCTGTGGCATGGCGACAAGAACAACTCCCTCCTCAGACCACTCTGAATTCTTGCAAAATTCACACTCTCAATTTCTAGTCGCTACAGCTGAAGATGCTTGTTTTGTCTGCCCCTTTCTGCACACACTGTTTGTTGACAACATAACTGTTTGCCATGAATTTGCTAATTACGAAATTGCAACACAAGAGCACGAACCACAATTAAAGAGTCATTTTACATATATCCGTAACAATGAATTTGGCTTGATAACAATTAAAAATAATGCTCTCTTCCACATACTGACAAGGGAGAACACAACAATTATGCAGATAGGGCACACGATCAAGGTACAGTTTATAATCCACTTGAAATTTAAGAATAATTGTAACGTTTCACTGTGCAGTCAGCAGTGAAGACAGAACCAAATATTTATAGCTAATGGAATGCTTCATATAAAATTAATCAAAGTAAACTTTATTCTTACGAGAGAAAAAAAAATGTTCTGGAATAACATTATTTTCTGTCAAGGCGCAAGGCTTTCTAGTGTAAGGGTCTTGTTTTTCCATGCTTCCAACAACTAATCTACAATGCTGGGTTATAATAGTTGAAATAGTTTAGAATTCTAAGAACTAGATAAAGGATTTGGTTGTACATCTCCCACTTCATTTAATGAGAGTAGGATAGTTAAACCCCTTATATGTATTTGAATCCAAGTATCTTTCACTGCTCTACTGCAGATTCTTTAGCTTCCTCCAGTATGAAAATATGCTTATTTCTCACATATTATGCTACCACTGTATTAAAAAAAAATAAAAATCAATTTATGGCTACAAGCTATGTGGTTGCTGGTCTCCAGTGTCAACACTTGGCAAAATAAAATAAGGACATGAGATTTCCAAGTAGCTCTGTGTAGTTA
Source organism: Oxyura jamaicensis (assembly GCF_011077185.1). Taxonomy (NCBI): domain Eukaryota; kingdom Metazoa; phylum Chordata; class Aves; order Anseriformes; family Anatidae; genus Oxyura; species Oxyura jamaicensis. The sequence continues at coordinate 81,310,597 of NC_048895.1, forward strand.
TTTCACGCCTAGAAACTGAGCATGAAAAGAAAAACAACAACCCCAAAACATACAGGTGAAGTCACACTGAGATAAACGCTAAAATACTTCTTCAGCACAGCACTTCCAGACTTTGGATATAAAAAAGATGCTCGGTTTTGTACATATGGCCAGCCCAATTATTATTGTTTTATGCGTATACGTTCAAAGACTTGATCCTAGAAACCATGGCAGGTGCCCTTCAACTTATTTAAAACACAGATTTCTGAGATGGCTTTTACCATTACATGAGTTTTCTATAACCTCTGTCACGTACTGCATGCTCAGTAGCCAAGCCTACCACCTAGATCATAAATGTGATTTTGTGTGAGCCCCAGTAAAGGATTAAAACCACAGAAGAAGCTGAAGAGGTATTTTGGCACTACCAGCACAGGTGAACAGATTAAAAAACACCTCAGTTGAACCAGCAGGAAAAGCCCCCACCCAACAGCATTACTACTCGTTACACTGAGCATCTGTTTAGACCTCAGCTTGAAGTGTGAAAAGCAGGATCTTTCAATACTGCCTGGCACGTCTCCACTCTCAGTGTTACACATCAGTCTTCAGACTGCAGAAGCAGACACAGCCTTCCCACTAACCTTGGTATAGAAGTGACGGTAACACATCCCCAGATAACGTAGATTTTTATCTAAGTCAATGTCTACGTAGCTTTTTGGTACAGAAAGACTTGTTCTGAAAAGGTGCGAGTTTCAGAAAGAATTAACGAATCTGGGCCTTACAATGGACCTCTATTAACAGCCATTAAAATTATAACCATAATACTAGTTTTTGCTCAACTTTAAAATCAAATAACTACCATGTCACTCACTAAGCACACACAAGCATAATTTAAGCGATAAATCTGGTTTTGACACTGGTGATCTGCTCAGTAGCTGTCACAAACAGTGTCTTCGTTCCCACTTACCCAACCCCATCAGATCACGAACAGCTCATTCAAAAGCCAGAAGCGGGCCAGAGGCAGGAAAGCCAGATTTCCACCTAACCATGTACGAATTTAAGAAAGTGGTCACAAAGATTAAACAGGCTGAGAACACGCTGATCTGAGCCAACGTAAACCAATCTCGTTTCCGTGCATCTATGCAGACGTCCTACCCAAGTACAGCGTGATAAATTTTGGTGAAAGAAAACCTAAAACAACTCCTGTATGCGTGACATAAAATATGAGAATGGTGCATGCTCAAAATATTTAGTAGTGAATCTCCCTGGTTACCAAAAAGTAGTGCCCAGTTTAATCCAGAAGTGACAGACATGCAAATGAGCACGCTACAATGGCTACCACCTAGAATAAACTCTTTAAAGGATGAGATATAAAATCACAAATAAAAGAGGAGTAAAACTGATCTTTGAATTGCTTCCCGGCCATTCCACCTTTTAGAAACTTGTCTATGGTCCATGAAGGGTTGGCAGCAACATGTAAATAGATGTTATCGCTGTTATCGGACACTCTGATTGTTAAAATTGAGATCAAAGCTAAAGCAGTTTTTGCACATTGCAGTGTTTCAGGAGCAAAATACGTAAGAATTTATTGAATAGGTTGTGACACGTGATGCCAGCTGAAAAAGGATATATAAGAGAAATGAGGACAATATTTAAGTGCATGCATGACCAAATGGGAGCAGCTTGTCCTAACAGCAGGCAACGCCATGAAGTTTGTTTAGCGAGGGATGCTCGGCGGGGTCACCAGTTCAGGAGAGGCACCTGCCGAGGGCCCTGCCCCGGGCCTGGCCCAGCCCAGGCACCCACACAATGGTGCTCATCGGGCTCCAAGCCAGGAGCCTTCTCCCCCAGGCAGGACCTGACTCCCTTGACAGGGCGTGGGGCGTGAGGGCAGCCCTGCAGACCTTCTGCTGTCCCCAGAGGCTCAAGTTTAACCCACCATCACCCCCTGCCCGGGGTGGCATTGCTACGGGGGACGAGACAGAGAAGGAAAGGAGGAGGAGGAGGAGGAGGAGGAAGGAGGGGGTGGCTCCTCACCCCCAAACCCCAGCCCGGGGGGAAGCAGGGGGGCAGGGAGGAGGAGGACAAGGGGCCCCGGGGGAGGAGGAGGGCGGCGGGGAGGGGGGGGCCCTGGGTCCGCCGCCGGGAACAAAGGGCCCTGGGATAAAGCCGAGCCGCGGAGCTCAACAAAGGGGCCTGCAGACCGCCGGGGGAAGGGGGAAGGAGCCAGGGAGGGGGGCGAGCGGCGGCCAACGGCCCCCGGGGAGGGGAGGGGGGGAGGAACCGGGGGGGAGAACCCGGCCCGCAGCGCCAACCGCCCGCAGCGCCAACCGCCCCCGGCCCGGCCGGCCGCCGCCGGGCCGCCCCCAACCGCCGTCTCCGTGCCGGCGGAGGGGCTGATAAGGGAGGGGAGCGGGAGGGAGGCGGCCCCCGCTGACCTGGCACAGCTGCTGGCAGTACTCGGTGGCCGCCTGCACGGCGGGCTGGCCGCTCTCCCGCAGCCCGGTCTCCAGCTCCAGCAGCCGCTCCCGCAGGCGCCGCAGCTCCGGCAGGCCCGCGGCGCCCGGCCGCCCGCTCTCCTGCTCGGCCTCCTCGTCCGCCATCTTCGCACCCCGCTCCGTCGCGTACGCAGCCCCCCCGCGCGCCTCCCCCCTCCCGTTCGGCCTTCCCGGCCCCCTCCTCCTCCTCCTCCTCGCGGCAACCCCCCCCGCCCCTAGCTGCGCGTCACGTGATTACACAATGCCACGTTCCGGGGAGGGGTCACGTGCCGGGAGGGGAGGGGGGGGGGGGGAACAGGAGAGGGGAGGGGGGAGCGCGCGCTCCCGTCTGCCCGCCTCCGCGCGGTCACGTGGGCCGCCGCCGCCACGCGCCCAACGGCCGCGCGGCCACGTGACGCCGCTCCCCGCCCTGCCGCCGACGGGTTTTGGCGGCAAAGGGCGGCAAATGGCGGCGGCGCCTCTTCGTCCTCCCCATCCCCCACCCGGGTCCTGTGTGGGGCTGCGCCCTCCATTTTGTGCGTCCTGGAGAGCCCCCGGGTGGTGTTGAGGGTGCTGTGTCTGCCCTGGCAGCCCAGAGGAGACCCTTGGCTCTCGTGTGTGCCAGAAGTGCTCATGGCATTGAGTCAGGCGAGGTGAAGATGGATCCATGGACTCCAGACTGTAGATGTATTACAGAATCACTAGGGTTGGAAAAGATGTCCACGATCATCCGGTCCATCCATCCCCTTACCACCACTGTCACCCACTGAACCATGTCCCTAAGCACCACATCCAACCTTTCTTTGAACATCCCCAGGGACGGTGACTCCACCACCTCCCTGGGCAGCCGTTCAATGCCTGACTGCTCTTTCTGAGAATAAATGTCTCCTCATTTCCAACCTGAACCTCCCCTATCACAACCTGAGGCCATTCCCTCTCCTCCTTTCACTAATTACCCATGGACGTCTTTATAGGACATCTTTCACAGTGTTTCGTGCTCCATGGGTTGACACCACGAGATGGATGGCTTCGTGCTCTTCGCGCTGCTGGTGTTAGGTAAAGGCAGGGAGGAAGGAACGTGCTACTGCAAGGAGAGCGCAGTCTAACACAACTGGGTGGTTTCTCCAGCCAGACGGCAGTGAGAGGAGGTGCACAAGCGAACCTGGGCATATCACCTCATCCGGAAAACAAGGAATGCTCTTGTATTTTGCACTAGCTTAAATCAGGCTTATCATTTTTTGTCTGAAAGAGATTGTTACCTGAAGGTCCCTTGGTACTTTGTTCAGTCTAGCTCAGGCCCTGGTTTATTATGGCCTTCTACACACGTTACTAACCTCCGTTGTATGGCCGTCATGCTGATTTGGTGATTGTGTTCTCTTTTTTTTTCAGCAGTGAAAAGAAAGCAGAACTACCTATTTCTTGCATGCTGTTGAAAGCTGAGGTGTCTGATGGGATGAACGCTAAGTTGGAAAGAAAACAGGTTTCTATGAGATTGCAGAAAGGCTGCTCTGTAAGCATAGACGTTCACAGTGATGGCATTGAATATGCGGAATTTTGGAGAGAGGCCTGGGGGTCATGCTCAACAAAGACCCCATCTCAAGTCGCAACAGTAAACTCGAAGTGGTATGTTTCCAATTTCCAAGATAAGTATCTTATCTGCAGTTATAAGCCTGAAAGTCGTGAATGCTTACTATACGCAAAGGCCATTCAGTCCCAAGTAGAAGGAAAAACTTTCAGCTTTCACATTTTAGGCTTAATGTGGTACCGGAAAAATCTAATAGTATGTATTCCTCACCGCTAAACTATGTGTTACACCAGTACTAATGAATGATGCAAATGCTAGTAACAACTGTACAAAAGCCTACATACTCTCTCTAAATCACTAAATGTATCTGTATGAGCTAGAATAGAATCTCTTCTGGATAGCTCTTTCAATTGTATATTGCCCTATTTGTAGTTATTTTCACTTGCGGGTAAACCACAGCAGCCAAGTTCATATTCATAGCCTGTCATTGTTCTAGCTTGCTGTCTTGTTTCCTCTTTGCCCAGAGGGTTTTCTGAATTGAGCCCAGGCCAGGATGGAAGGAGAAACAGAGAACATGAGTTTCTTGCTTATACAAAAGATAGCGCTCCAAGAGGGTAGAGTAAGCATCGTTTGCTTTGTTCTCATCAGGATCAAGTGGAAAGGAGCCTGTCCTTCAGCTGTCCTACTCTGAAGAGGACTTGCTTAAAGGCCTCCGGGTGCCTTATGTAAGGGAGGACTCCTGTCTTTAGTTGTGGTTCAGAGGCTGTTAATTGCTAAGCTTACACCTAAGGGACCAAAGGAGGAGTTACTAGAAGGAAAGACCCTAAGCAGCAGTGAATAAGGGAGGGATTCTCCTTTTTTCCTGTTCGGCAACAATAAGAATAGGATGACAACTACTGAGGCACATGAAGCAGTAGCCACATGTAGCAACGGCCTGAAGAAGAGGTACAAAGACCAGGTACAAAGCCGTGATATTCCTCTGGTCTTTGAATCCTGACAGAAGCTACAGTGTGGTAAGTAGAGCATATGGAAGAGAATGGCAGCTGCCTCAAGATGACAGGAGCGACAGAGACTCTACAGAGAATGGCTTTTCAGGTACTCATATTCTCCATGGACTTGGGGGTAGACTACAAGACAGTAACAAAAGGGGGAATATAAGACAGAGGACTGGCTATTGCAGGGGAAGGTCAAGGAAGGCACTTGTTACACTGTAAAATATAACGAGACAAAAATAAGAGGCAGAAGACTGTGGAAGGGGAAAGTACATTGAATTCCCATGGGGGAGTGGGTTGAGAAGAGTCCAAGGAAGAAAAAAGGGATGGAGACTGTTGGAAAGAACAGAATAAAGATGGAATACTGAAAGGGGAAGGACCTGACTCTTGCACCTGTACAAAGATGGAATTTCTTGTTAAGAGGAATCAACAGGCTTATTACTAGGGTGTGCCAGAAATAAAGATTTAAAATAAAGACTTGTAAACATTCTTCATCATCAAAAATTCATTTGGGATTCAGATACACTCTCCCCCACTCTTGCCACTTCCTTGACTGAGTCAATATATGCACAGTGTGTTGTTTTCCTGGCTCCGTGTTTCAGTTACTGTGTCTCAGATAAACCCATCAGTAAGAGGAGGCATGCCTTATGGCTTTTCAGGTACTTTGGTTGTATGTTTTGGGACTCCTGATCTAAGCTCTCCTGCGTGTGGATTATTTACTGATCAGTGTTTTGAAATAGCTTTAACAAAGGAATCAAGTTAGGTAATATAGAATCATTAAGGTTGGAAGAGACCTCCAAGCTCTTCTGGTCCAGCCATCCCCCTACCACCACTGTCACCCACTGAACCATGTCCCTAAGCACCAGGTCCAGCCTTCCCTTGAACACCCCCAGGGATGGTGACTCCACCACCTCCCTGGGCAACCGTTCCAATGCCTGACTGCTCTTTCTGAGAAGAAATGTCTCCTCATTTCCAACCTGAATGTCCCACTATTGGTTCTAAGATGCTGGAAGAGGAAAGACAAGTGAACAGGAGTACCAGAGGTGAAGACAATGGACAGCAAGGAGAGAAAGTTGTTTTATACAAGATAGCAATGAGAGTGCTTCTTAGATTGTATGTAGCTGACAGTTGAGAGGAGGACTGTCAACTTTTCTAGGGAGAATGTCATATTAGCAAGGAACAACTATGACATTTGTATGTCACTGGAGCTCAGGAAACAACACAGGAGTGATTAAAACTGATTCTTAAACTAGGTCCTTTAGGGACACCAGAAGAGAGGGCAGAATAGAAATTAGGACAGGAGCACAAATAATAAGACACGGTGTTTTGGAGGTAGAAGAAATTGATAGAGGATTAGAATTTGCAGTGTGATAGATGTTAAAGAAAGAAGCCGTGATTAAAAAAAAAAAAAAAAACTTGTTTGAGGCACTGTTGGAGGAATATGGCAAAGACCTTCTGTTAGCATGAGGATGTGCTAGAGATGTTTCGGTTCAAGTCTCGAGATTAATAGTTTTCATAAGATTATTAGGAAAGATACGTACTTGGAGCAAAAGCAGGTTGATAACTAAAGTTCTTAATTTCAAAGGTCAGACTTTGAGAAATTAAGGGAATGAGTTAATGATGACAACCGCATTTAGGTGGTTGAGGATTTGCGTGTGGAGAAGGCTTGGCGTCTGTCACGTCTCTGCAAAGCAGTATCTGCAATTCATATCTCAAACAAGAGGGATGGCTGGTCCCAGATGGATAAATAGCCACTTCAGAAGAGTTATTGGAAACAATCAAAAGCTTGAAGGGAATGGAACAAAGTGATTGCTTAAAAATATTAAGAAGGGCAAGAATAAAGTGAGAATTGTCAGAAGCCCAGCTGAGTTTTCTTACAAAGGAAATTAAAGCAGGGGCTAATGAGAAAGAAGATATGGAAATGAATGTTTCCACATTTGAGATGAAAGCAAAAAACCTATCGCATACCCATCTGAAACATCAGAAGATATTTATTCAGCCAGAAACTTCCATTAATGATGTAGGTACAAAAATACAAGCTGTAATAATGAAATTTGCTGATGACGTGAAATAGTGAGACACTTTCAATAAGAGAGCGATCAAGACTGGATGACCTTGAAAACCTAAATAATAGTATGGGATTAATTTTAATAACACAAAGTACAAGGAGACTGATAGCAATACTTTCTGCTACGGGGGGAAACTCAGTCAGTTGGGAATGACTGGATAGAAAGTGCTCATTGTGTTAGTTGAGAATGACTAAGTCATAGATATGATCCATCTGAAAACAAGAACAACCCCCCTCAAAAAAAAACCTCCACCAAAACTAAAATCATATGAGATGACAGGCCAGATATTTCCATTAGATACTGCAGATAAAAATAAAACAAAAACATTGCTCTCATCTCCTGCGAAACAGTTTGTGCAATTCTGGTCAATATTGTTCAGAAAAGATTAGATTGCACTGCAGGAGGTGCAGAGAAGGACTCTAAGGATGACATGGAATGGAAAATATGTTTTATGAGAGGAGAATAAAAAGAGTTCTTTTAGCTCACTGAAATAAAAGGTGAAAAGTATGATTTTCATCTAGGAATACTAAGCCAATAGGACAAAGGCTTTTCAAGCAAAGGATGGTTCTGGGTGAAGAAAACTTGCCGTTAAGTTCTGAATACGTTGGAACAGACATAACTATCATGTTAGACAATGCACACAGCTGTTTCCAAGGAGCTTAATGTGATCCTCCACCGTGTTATAAAAGAAACTTTGTGAAAGAGTCAAAAGGCAGATTTGCGCGAGGCAGCAATGTAAAGGATCTGGTGATGAAAATCGATTGCAAATAAATTCCAAGAGGGGAACAAAACTCATCCCTTATATTCACATCTTCCTTACTGCTGCTGGCTGGGGCTGTTTTCACCTGTATTCAAAATCACCTGTGTAGGTTTGTGTATTTCTCAGTGATCAAAGCAGTCTAAAAGTCCCTCAGGAGGAAGAAAAAAAAAAAAAGCGTGCAGAGTCTGGGCTGTAGGTTGTCTCCAGCGTGAGCTGAGAAAGGAGAAAGAGGATGTTGCAAAACCTTTCAGATTGCATGGAGAATCCAACTTTCCAGAGGGAGCAAATTACTGATGAGAGAGGACAGCGCATTTAAAAGCACAGTTGGACTGAGCAGTTTTCTCAAAAGGGAACCTCTCAAAATAGTTTCGGAGCTGTCTGAGAAGGGGAGTGGTTATGTTCTCATTTTAAGTAATGTAATAGAAACCGCAATACCGTTACCTGTAATTAATGGTGCCTTTCTAGCTTTCCATTGTCTTTTCTGTTTATCATTGTTCACTAACCCGATGTACGCTGCCTGCATGCCCAATAGGTTCTTGCTGATCTAATGAATCTAACAGAGTTCTAGCTGTACTTGAAGAAATTACTGAAAGAAAGAAACGGTGTCCTGGAGACTGATGTGTTTTCCCATCATTGCACTCTCCGTCGTTCCCTTCCCTGTTTTGCAAAGTAAACATTTAAATTAGGAGGGCTCTGCAGAAACGCCTTTTTTTTTTTTTTTTCTCTTTCTTTCTTTCTTTCTTTTTTTTTTTTTAATCATTGTCTGTAAGACCTTGATCTTTTTCATGAGCACAGGAACAAAAGCTGAGCATCAGGATGCAGCAGCTCTTGTGAAAAACTTTGGGGAGGAGCAGTGAATGGGGAGTTTAAAATAATGACTGCCAATATCCTGCTGAAGGTAAAGGAAGCCTTTGCTGGCAGGTGTGAGGTCAATTAAAAGGTGTGACAGGTGTGAGGTCAATTACAAGAAGGTTTATTTCTTTTGATTTTGGTCTGCTCTCTGTATTCCTGACTTTGCAATTTAGCTCTTTTACAATCAGCTTATTACCTAGCAATGGCACACAGCTCTTTGCTGTTAATAAAGCATAAAAACACTTATTGAAAAGACATTTTACAGCAACGTTTGTATTTTAAAGAATATTTTTTTGATTTTTTTTCCAGCAAATTAATAACTGAAAGTCTCTGGTGTAATACAGATCCAAATGTCAACAGAAGGAAAAAAGAGGTACAGCCGGCAAAGGGCAGGAAGAGGAGGCAGGGGGATGGATTTTAAGCAAGGGTAGTATAAATGCCCTGTAATTCCTTACCATTCTCTTACTGATGATGAAGTACATGTACTGCCTGTTACAGCAATATTGATTGCAATCAGATGATAAAACCATTGCACAGAGAAAGAAACCACTGCAGTGAAAATGAAAAGATGGAAATGTAATGAATTCTCGATTCAGAAATGATTTATTGGAATAAAATGAAATAGTCATTCTTAGAGCTGAGAGGTAGTCATGGGAATAACAAAATGCTGAAAGAATATGGCCATTTTAAAATAAAATTCATTTCAAACTATGTATTTATCTTCAACAGCCATCCCACACTTTTCATCAACATTCCTTATGCTGCAAATTTTCCTCTCGCAGCCTGAGCTTTACTTACAATTAATCCACTGGTATTATAGTGATGGAGATTCTTGCTGGAATGCATTAACTTCCTCCTTTAAATCCCCCCTGAGGCAAACCACTTGAAAAATATTTCCTTTGTCTAGGACACACAGTTTAGTAGCTCTCTTCTTACGGGGAGATAGCAGTTCTTTTGCAGTGATTTATGCATACTATTCAAATACAAAAACTGCATTAAATTATGTTACATTAAAAGATCTGAGACATGCATTCCATTACTTAGGCACAATTGCAGAAGGAAAAATGTAGGTCTGATCCCATTGCTGCTCAAGCCGGTGCTTACAGAAACATTGAATGATCGAGACACAAGCTTATTGGGAGTTGCGTAACTTTTACTTACAGAGGCCGAACAATTATCTTTCAAACTCAGTGATGACCGTGTACACAAATACACCTTTAGTATTTCTAGTAGTCTTACATACGAGGTTGCTTCGTGCTCTTTCGGAAGATTTAGGATCAGGACTTCGGGAGGGAAGATTTCACAGTCTCTGAAATAGCCTGGTTTAGTGCTTAGCAATTCTGTCTGAATGTGTTCCTAATATCCAATTTAAACCTCAGCTGCAAATTGATCTGATCTTTGTCCTTCCTTTAGTCGTCATGGTGGAACAATGGCCACCAAATCTTTTATGGCCGCTATCTACACTTTGAAGTGCTTCTACAAGGCTCCACCTTGATCTCATCATTTCTAAGTTTACTGCTTTATTCCTAAACCAGCTAAACCTCATTCCTTCAGCTGTCCTCGCAGTTAGCATTTCCTAAACTTTCCTTGCTGTTGTACGCCCTCCTTGGAAGTGGGTCGTCCCCCTGGGGGTTGTCGTTATCCTCCTCAGAGTGCAGTGACCAGTTCTGGACAAAGTACTAGTCCTGTTGGGACTTTGCCAGAGCTGAGTAAAGTAGAGTAATTACTTTTTGTGTCACACATTACATTGTTGACGCTTTAGTCTGTGATCTCCCACGTTGTTTTCTGCCTACACAGACATTTCCTATTCTATATTTAACTTTCATTCCTCGTTAGATTTCTTTTTGCAGAGTGGACCACTTTGTAATTGCCTGGCTTGTATCTCGTCTGGTTGGTTTTAAGCTGCTTTTTGAATTTCTGAGGCTTGTTTTCAGTGCTCTTTCCATCCTTCAAAGCACTTTGCACCTTTTCCCAACCTGTTTTTTTTTTTTTTTTTAATTATTATTATCATCTTCTTCCAGGTATTTACAACTTTTTTAATGCTTTGTTTTGTTTCAAGGAGTAAAAGTTAGACTGACAGGTGTAAAATGCTCTAAGTCCTCTGTCCTCTCTTTTAAAACTAAGTATTGGATTTATACTTTTCTAGGGCTTGATCCTTTCTTGCTTACTCTTATTTCTTGAAAATGATCGATGCAAAGATTACTGCAGATAGTTCTCTGAACACTTAATGGGGAATTTTATTACAGCCCACTAACTTAAACACCGCCTTTTTTCTTTTCTCTTTCCAGCACACAGCATCATGGGATCAAGGCTGGGCTGCATAAGCTTATACTTGACGATTCTGATGCCATTGGCCTCGAGTGTGTGTGGTTAGTGTCAAAAAAATCGTGGTAATCAGCAAAGCATGTGTGCTTATGTACACCCCTGCTCAGCCGGCTTGTAAGTACGTGATTAAGTGCTGCTGAAATCCCTGGGACTTACTACATTAGTGAAGTTAATGAGACTTCACACCAGTAACTGCTCTGCAAACAATCACAGACTGCTAAACTAGGGACCTGGTGTGATCCCATGCCCTAGGTCATGTTTGAATGTCTTCTTCTTGGAAATTATTTCTCTGCTTGCCCGGATGAAAGGAAAGAGTGTGTCAGTGGGGAAAGAGAGCAGAGGTGAGCACAGTCCCTGCTGAGTGCAAGCCAGTTGTGTGCAGAGGTGTTAAATTAGGGTGTGCATCTGCCTCCCTTCAAACACTGCATCTGTGTTTCATGCCTTGTGCAGATGGATGTGACAAGCTCCATGCTGGGCGGGGAGGCACGTGCAGAGGAACCGACACAGCGCTGGCTCCACAAACAGACACGATATAGGTGCACCAGGACATCTCTGTGCCTCTGATGATAAGCCTTGCATCTCATCTGAGCTTAGTAATTCAGGTGGGCATCATGCTGCTGTGCCTGCTTCTTCTGGGACCAAGCTGGCACGTTCGTATGGGCACACCACTCCAGTGGACGTGCTGATGCAGTTCAGTGCTAGCCGAATGCGTCTAGATCCTGGGCTGATGTGCCCCTTGGCCTTTTTTAACCTGCTTTCAGAATCTCAGTATGTTTACTGAGAAAAGTTGTTAAGGTTGGAATAGGGAATAGACCAAGAAGATTCAGGCAGGCTGTTAAAAAAATGAGTTTGGGGGCTCCTGGGGTTTGCTGTGAGCTCTGTCTGGCCAGATGTAAGAATCTGCAGTGCAGCTGTAGATACCTACATCTGAGCGAGTTGTCTAGTTTCCCCTTATAACCAAGGAGAGTGGTCAATTCATCTTGTCCTGACAGAGCTGTCAAAAAGAGGTCTAAAAATGACTTTTTTTCTCATTTGATTCTGAGGGAATCTGGAGAGCCAGCTCAGGTGTCTCTGTAACATTGCAGTTGCCCTCATTTGATCAGACAAATCCCAGCCTTATTTGAGTCAGTTTTGCAGAATGTGTAGCCATACCCTCCAGGATATATCTCAAATATGGTAAACATGAAAGTATCTGTTCATATCTATGGCTGCTTTTTATTTTTTTTTCCCCTCTCATTTCTGAGCCCTACTCTTTCATCTGCATCCAATTTGATTTTGTTAGGCTTTAATTTGCTAGACTGATGAATCACTTTCTCAGTGGTTAGTGCTTGCTCATTCCTCGTTTGTAGATGGTCCTGATTGCAACTTTATCTGTAGGATTTGGTTGAGTGCTGGGAAGCATATGCACGGCATTTAAACTTCTTGCAAACATTTTCTAGACCACCATCCAGATGCCTTGTGGCCCACTGGTGGTTCACAGACAGCAGGGTAAGTAACTGATGTAAATTAAAGGCAGGCTGAGAGGGCTCTTTTGCTGGGCCATTGGTACAGCCCAGGAAATTGAACCCGTTGTTTGCTACATTCCCTGTCCAGCCAGGCTGCTCAGAGCAATTCTGTAAGCTGTGCTCTGAGGAGTGCTGATCGCATCTATCGGTGTGCTCAGTACAGCCACTGGTGCTTTTTAAAGCACTCTGTTATGGGTATCAGGGCTGAGAAGTTCCCAAGGACACTGCTTCCTGTTTCCCCATGCATTAAAGCAACACTGGAGGAAGAGCTACAGCAGTTTGGAAACTGTTAAAACACAAAGACGTGGCCACCAACCTTTACTTTTCCCTGTCAGAGTAAGCTGATTTCACACATGCAACCCTTTAAACCAATAAATCAATGGCAAACTTGTGACCTTATTTGCTGTAATGAATGAGTTGTATTGCCATGTTCTGCGCCGTATCAAAGAGCAGCAAAGCTGGTTTAAATGGCCAGTGTGCTCTGCCTGCTTCAGTGTTGCAGTAAAGCTCTGTTTAAAGAAAAAAAAAAAAATACACCTTTTACTTTTAGCTTGGTAAGGCATATCAAATATTAACATTTGTTACCTACTTGGTAATGCTTGTTAATAGCCAGTGGGAGTGACAAACTTATGCTCTCTCTGAATTTCCTATCTAACATTTAGATACGGCATTTTAAATGTTTTAAAAGTGAGGAAAAAACTCTAAAGGGCATCCCAGGAAAAAATACAGTCAGCTAATGAATGGTGGTTGAAATACTAAGATGTTTTTATTAGCTCGCTAGCCAAAAGCTCTGGCTACATTCTTGGAATGAACAGTGTGCAGCACACTCCTGAGAAAGAAATCAACACCCAGAACCTGGAACTGAGGGTTTGTTTGCAGAGGCTTTTGTGGCGCTTAGCAGACTAGGTTTTCTTCAGTCACTGAGCATATTTGCCTGTACCAAATGCTCTAAAAGCTGAAGGAGCTCAATATGTATTTCTGTGACAAAAAAAAAGAGTACTGTTAACTGCATTTTGTATTAGTCTGTGGGCTTCTGTGTGCCTACTGGGTCTCTGGGAAGTCAGCCCTACATAGCAGTAGCTCTGGGAAGGCTGTTATGCTCCTGAAAGTCTGCCTACTGGCATCACAGAAGCTGCCCTTGCAGCACCATCCTTAAAAACATGCGGTGCATTCCCTTCTTGGCATGAAGAAAAGCTGAGCGTTGGTATTTCATAGTTAAATTTTCTAGGAGCTGTGATCATGGAGAAAAATAGTTTGAATGAGAAGATAGCCTTTGCTTCAGGGAATTTTCAGACCAAATGCCAAATAAGACAAGAGATGAGAAATGAACACAGGCAAAGGGAAAGAACATAGGAAGCAATTAATAGATAAGATCAATTCTCAACTTCCTCCCCTTCCTCGCCTCCTGGCTGGGCTGTGGGAAGATTCGGAGAACTTGGGAAACACATGGACCCCAAATTGTCTAAGTGTGAAAAAAAGCATGATTATCCCTATTCCTTGTATATTAGTGATAAAATGAAAGACTCTTTGGGATGGATTCATCTGACCAAGTGCGGACGTCTAAAAAGTGGGTATGACTATCTAAGCCAGTTTTCTTGACCCTGTGGCTAATTGTAAGGCATCACTCATTTCATGCTAAGATAAATTAGATGAACTGCACCCTGAAAATGCCTGTTTCTTTGCATTGACTGTGGAGGTAGTCAGAGCAACCAACTTGGACATTCACCGTCTATACCACAGATGTCTGAAGTTAGAGGAATTGAATCTGGCGATGTCATCCTTTCTCCTTCTGCACACCTTTGCAAGCATCACATATAAATGACCTGTACTTCTTGACAGATAGCACGTATTGAACATGCGTGCAATGAAACACATGATAACAGCCCTTTCTGGGAGAGAGATGAACAGCTGAAAAGCTGAATCTGGCTGGGGATTGGTATAATCTTGTCATGTCTATGTCCTAGCCCAGTAAAATGCCTGTTTAAAGTCAGAGCCTGTTTCAGGCTTTCCTGTCCACCAAATTTCTCACTGAAGCACATACAGAAGTTTGCATGAATGAAGTAATTCTTGGGTGCTGAAGCAGCAAGTGATCTCCTGAAACATTTTGCACTGTTTTTTTGTTGTGTCTGGAAGGAGGGCACATGAACTACCTAGATCATTTGAATTAGGATATTTTATTTAGTCCTTTGTCAGTTCTTTCATTTATAATCTAAGCTTAGCTTAAGAAATAGGATGGACCACAAAATGGTATCTTTTACATTTTTTGCTGGGTTTTGGACCTCCTTCCCTGGCCTCTCTCTCTCCCCCCAGATGTACAGCTTAGACCTGTCCAGTCTACTTAGATAGAAATTTAGTGTACATATGAGCCATCGCTATGGTTCACTGCTGTCCCTCCGATGACAGCCATGTAATGTTACAGGCAGAGAATGGCTGCTGTTCTGCCTCTTGATAGCAGCTAAATTTCAACAATGTGGAAAATCAACTTTCAAAGCAGCTTTCTGAAGATACAGCCAAGTATCCACCATGAATGCACCTTAAGGTCTCTGCTGCAGTGTTACTATATAAATGTAAACCCTTTCCATTTCTGAAAGGTAGCTGCATGGAGACGGGCAATATAGGCCTACTTTACTTTCCAGTATGGCTTTAATTACAATGCACTGGACCATTTTCCATGCACTAAATCACTAACACTGATAACCAAATGCCTTGTATAATTCCTTTCATTTGTTGCTCTGAAAGTCTGTCACAAATATGAAACATATGCAATGCAGAGCTCCTCAGGAAGGGTTGGTGGCTGCAGAAAGGGACTGCTTAGATGCGTTGATTAGAAGAGACCACTCTGAGTATAGAAACCGACTTTCTGCACTACACAGACCCAGAATCTGGAAATGTTGGCGAGGCCCAGGACTTCAGGATGTTTGAGAGCTGTTGTCTTCAGAAAATACCTGCACCTGAGTGGAACAGGAGTTGGAGGGAATGGCTTTATTCATCCAAACATTAAACGAGATGGTGAATTCTCCAGGAGGAGCCCATTTTTTCCTGACTTTTGTGCACAGGAGCATCATGAAATTGGCTGGATCATTGGGAGCAGTCTGCTGCCATCTCAGGCAGTGCTGGGCAGGCCCATGACTGCTAGATCTTGGTGTGGGTTTCTTAAGTGCTGTTGGAATAGGGATCTAAGCAAGGTGAGTTTGTTATTCAGCTGGATGACCTGACAGTCAGGTTTCTCTGTGCAGTGAAGCAGAGGCTAACGGCAGCCTGGTAATAAGTCTCTTGGTAATGTGATAGAAATAAGCTGTTTTCTTCAGTCTATTTTCAAGTTACGTTTTCTATGTCAGTGCATTTTTTTTAATATTATTATCAGCGCTCTAGGCTACTTCTTGCTTGCCACAATTTGATTGAAATTTGGTGGACTCAAGCATTTTTTTGCTTTCATCTGTAAAAAGCAAGAAATACAGCTCTATGAAATGGGAAAGCAATTTGTAATAGAAATTTATCCTAGTAGAAGAAGTGATGCAGTGAGCATTTGAGAGTGTTCAGATTTTGGACTACAGAGAGCTACTAGGTAATTGTATGGACAATTATCTTTGTATTAGATGATGTGAGTCGCTGAAATTGCTAGTTGTATAAATGAGACATCCTGCATTATTGATCAGGCTTCTTTTAATTGGACTGGAAGTATACCTTTCCCTTTTACACGGCTACTTATCTGATCTAAACCCGACCTGCAATGATTCATTCATATGTTTAGGGTTTTGTTTTTCTTTTCATTAAAAAAGCTAAATACCGAAGTGTGTTTAAAATAAAACCTCATTATCTGTCTCTCATGGACTACCCTTGTTTTGCAGGAATGTAGTCACTGACACAATCAGATCAGTAGTCTGACAAGTTTAGTGTTTTACCTCTGTCTAATAGTGAGCACTTAATGTTTCAGAAGTCTAACAAATCTAGTCACATCTTCAACCGAGCAATGTTATATGTGAAAGCAATAGTCCTTTCTGACCTTGTAAGCTGGTTTAGTCACTATATGAGGTGTAGTTACTTTTATTAATTAAAAGTAGAGAAAAAGAATATTGAAATACAATCTTTAAAGGCCTTGAAGTCAAACCAGCATGTTAATGACATTTTGTTTGCTGTTCCACAATACTGTGACAGTTGTAATGTTATCCATTTTAATTCTGCTCAGAGGAGCTGGATTTCAAATAAACCTATTCCAAAAAGAAGCATGAAAAAATGCTAAACAGAAGCCATCATCCTATTAGTACCATAAGTTGTCTAATAAGGTGCCATGAATAAACATTTTGACCTTGACGAGTTACAGAAAAAAGGAGAAAAAATGTAGGTATTCCTTATAATCTTACAATTTTTCTTCAGAGACAGATTTCTTAGTTAGCTTTGGTGAAATCCATCATCTGTAATGTTAATTCCTTTAAAAAACAAAAAAGATGCATATTAGTGAAGTCTCTTTACACTATGGTTGCAGAACAGAGGAGGCTCTAAAGTCAATAATTTATGTGGAATAAATACTAAAAGCCTTATTATCTCAGAATAATCAATGTTTGGCTGAAGCTTGAGATCACTAATAGCGAATCTTAAAAGTCCAGATCCAGTTTCATTTGAAAAAAATGGCAGAACTCTTATTGATTTTAAAGGAAGGAGGAAGAGGCCAAAAAATGTTGCTTTGAGAGGTAATTTTAGATAATCAGTTGACGACATCCGTAAAATGGCAGAAAACTTGACTTTGACTCTCTGCATAACACTGTATGATATATTTCAGTGAACAGGAGGTCTTTGTGTTAGAATGCCATATATCTGCGTTTTCCATTGCCTTGGGGCATCTTCAGCTTCTGTCCTCCAGGGTCTCTTGGACCTTTCCTTTCCTTACCCTTTCTGCTGGGGGTAAGGTATAGCAAACCTTGTATTGCCCTTACTGAATCAATTCTGTTTAACACTGTTTATCTTTGATCACACTTTTTTGGTGGACTAGGGTCTATTTATCGATAGTCTGGATTGTCATTGTTGAGTGGAAGAATTTTTGTACTGAAGCAAAGGAGCCCTTTCCCATTCTTTTACTGACAGAGCAGGGGGATGCCCTGCAACTCCTCAGAGTGGCAAAGAAGAAAAGCTTTCCTCTAGCGGGGAAAAGGCAGCATCAGGAAGCAGCCTCTAGATAAGCAGATATCACTAAGTAGGGAAGTAGGACAGATACCCTGAGACAGCATCTGGCAGAGACAGGGAGGAGACGTGAACCCTCCTTTCCAGAGAAAACCCCAGAAGGAGCTGTAGGGATCCAGCTCCTAAAAAGAGCCTGAAGTTCTGAGACTCTGTAACACTTAAGTGCTGAGCTCACACTGATTTTGGTCTTAACAAGTGCTAAATTTAGTTTAACTTATGCTCTTTAATAGAGTGGCAGTCTAATTTAGGAGTATAGTGGCCTCGAAGAAGCTTGGAAATTTAAGCAGTTTGCTGCCTTTTTCCACTTCAGAATTACTTTTTCTGCTCCTAAAAATAGAAAACAAAATACTGATCTTGGCAAAGCACATTTGACGGTCAGATTAGCAGATAGACTTAGCTATCTTTTCATCCATGTACTTATATATCAGGGTGTAACAAAAACTGTGATGATATTGCTAAGCGATATAAGAATACCCTCTTTAATAAACTAAAGTTTCTTTTCCTCATACATTTAAAATAGTGAGGTACGTTCTCTCATTTCTCATTCAGTTGCACATTAAGACAGATTTGACCAAGTATTTTTAATTGGAGATTTGGAGCAGCTAAAGTAAGAAATCCTCTTAATAAAAATAGGAGCTTTTTTTAAACAATCTTTTATACCAGTGTAATTCCATTGACTCCACAAGATTTATTTCTAATACATTCTGATATGAAAGGAGTACCAGGTTGTGGGCACTTTTATTTTTCTTTATGCTTTGAGGGTAGCGTCATCAGTGTTCTTAAATCATTCCAATGAAAGCACTATTCTGTACCACATTTCTTTTTTCCTATTTTGATAATATACTGCAATACATAGGTAAATAAGTACCAAATATGCACAACGCCTATTTATTTTTCTGATGATGAGGATAGTTTTATGCTTTTTTTTTCTGAAGCATCACAAGTCAGGCTGGGCTTCCCATAGGACTACAAGCTGAGTTGGAGTATGAAATGGGCAGGTTAGAGCCAAGTCAGAGGTACTCCATAACCTTCAGCAATTTTCATAAAATTTGCTTTGAATGACAAGAAATATTAAGCTTCTGTCTTCCAGGGGAATATTTCTCAGTAAACTATGTTTACCAGTAGCTTTCAGATTTCAGCCTTATGCTTTTTTTATTAAAGGAGGCAAGGTTGTAGGGAGAGAGACGATCTTTAATTAGACCAGCTCACACTGTTGGATAAAAAACAGGCAAACTTTCAGGTAATCCATCTTCAGCTTTGAAACAGAAGCCAATTTCAAGCCAAGCGTAGGCTGGGGACAATGGTTTTGGCTTTAATTTTGTTACAGTGATCAGCTGAGGAAACGGAAGGAAAAAAAGGCACCTTGAGGCAGATGAGGATGTTAATGGAGGTAGAGGTGGTGAGTCCCTTTGGGTTGGGGAAGGAGATGTGTCGCTGGGGATGGAACCAGCACAGGGTTTTACCACGAGCAGAGGCAGAGGAACAGGCCCAGCACGGGGTTGGTGACCCTAAGGCAGCAGCCCCATGGATCCTTGCTTCTGACATGAATCTTCCTCAAGCCTTCATGACTAGCTGCATGAACCAGGGCTGTCTGCATTGCCAGGGCATGTTCCCAGGAGCTGCTTGGACGTACACCTCTACTTTGGGATGGGGAAGAGAAGAGCTCAGTGGGCAAAGGCTTGCCATTACGCTTGGCCTTGGTGGCAGGAGGCGGAGTGGGACCTGTCTTGTTTAGCCAGCGTCGACACAGGCTCTGTCACTTGAGAATGGGGACTTGTGCAAAAATCTGCACCTGGATGTCATCTTCAAAAGTGCCTCCTTTGCTCTAGCTTGACTGTGGAAACAAGATGAGATCTTGCCTGACATCTGATCTTTAAAAGAAGTAATCTTTCTGTATCTACCCATGAATTTGTTCTCTGGGCATTAAATTCAGAGATTAGACTTTTAAATGTTTGTACGGATCTCTGCTGCTCTTTGTTATTCTCTGCTAAAACAATGCCATTGCTGTAGATTTTTCCCCCTCTGTTTTAAGAAGCATTGGGAAACCTTAGTAACATTTCCTTCTTTTAAAATGAGATTCTGTTCACTGCAGCAAATAACTAAATGCTAGATATTTGAGTTCCCCAGGAAACTTACGTGGCATTGAGTTTGTGCTTGCAAGCTGCCCTTTCTTTCATTATATAAGGAAATAATGATCTTTATGAAAGTCAAGTAGAAGATAAGATCAGCATGGTGGGCTGGTAATTACATAAAGTGATGTTCAGTCATTAGACAAAATGTACAGTTGATCCTATGGCTTAGGTGTGGGCGAGGAATATGATCTAACTTCGCTGGTATAAAAGAAAGATGCAGCTTTTTTGTGCATCAGTTTCAGGAAGGTACATCCACACATCAAGGATAGCTTACATTGAACACCATCCTGCAGCTTCTCAGCTGATTTATTCTTGGTGAACAAGGGAGGTAATATATTTTTAATTTTCTGCTAAAGAGGAACAATTACATATTTTGACATTCTCTTCCCTCTCTACAAAACTTTTCTTCTCCTTCCATTCTGTCAAAGTTTCTGCTCAGAAAACTAATTTAAAAGGTTGCATTGGAGCTAAGACATCAGTACTTAGGGTTAAACTAACTTTGTAAGTAACAGAAAACAAGGTTGTAGGATCGCATGACAGCTAAATGGCGATATTTTGTGATTTCTGACTGTGTCTGGTAATGCTTGATTAATAACCTGTTTTTCCCTTGGTCAACAGTATTGCTGTCAGATGTCAAATGTTATGCAGTTTCTGGTGCTAATACGTCTTTTAGAGTCTTTGAATTTCTAGTCATGACTAAATATTAAGGAAAAAAAAAAATTAGTCAAGATTTCTTAGTCTTCAGTGGTTTGCTAACAGGTTGCTGCATACAAGACACAGCCACAAGCAAAGCACTGGCACTTCGTCATTGCTGTGGCACAACAATATGTCACTGCTGAGTGCTTTGGAAAGAAATGAACACAACATGCAGAGTGTTTAGGTCTTGTTGGGCACAACATCACCACAGTCAGCATATAGAAAACCATAGAGGAGATTATTTCATACAGTCAGTACAAAGCAAGCCCGTGTAACAAAGCTCCCTGGCATGTTTGTACAAGGATGCAGACCACAGAATTTGAGTAGGAATTCTGGTAATATGGAGCATGACATAACTGCAAAGACATCCACAGAGTCCCAGGTGCACTTGACAAGAAAATCTCTTCGCAGCCACTGATGATCAGTTGTCCTTGTTATAGTAAATGGTAATTTGATAACTTTTTTTACTGAAAAACACAAGTTATCGTAAATAGTGAGGTGAGACTAACTGCTGGGGAACATTTAAAATTACTATATTTCCAAAGAGCTGCTAGACTTCACGCCTTACGTAGCATTCCAATAGCTAAAGAAAGACAATTAATAAGTAAAAGCTTGCTTTGATTTGATGGCAAAATGGTGTGGATGTTAACCAGGTTTGCAGCATGGGCACAGTCAGGAAAGCAAATGGGTTGATGAGCAGACGTATTCCACAGAACAGAATAAGACCATCAGGCAAAATTGCTGTCACATTGGAAGAGCAGAGAAGATCATGTCTGGGTTTTATTGACATGTATCTTTGTTGGTTTTAGTGAGAGCCTGCCAGTCTAACTCAATAGAGGAAGTGCAAAACTGCAATTTCAATTCCCTTTTTGGTTAATGTAATTTAAACAACTTCCCTCTGGGATGGCCTCAAACCCTTATAATGTACCAAATTGTAATGCTATGCATTCTTAGAAAAATGAGGATGAAGAAAACGCCACCATGCCTTCAGCAAAGAGCATGAAGGCATGACCCCTCTATGGTGCTGCAAAGAGCTTATATAGTAAATAACTTTCAACAAAAAGTCCTGTTTGCTAGAGGGAGGGGTCCAGTCAGTTTATTCAGCACAACTTCATAGATACAACTGAGCTCAGTTCAGTTCCCCAAATGTTTGTCATCCTACAAGGATCCTACAAGTCTGTTGATGTAAATGGCGTGGAGGTCCACCTTTATGGTGTGGGCACAAGTGACTTTTGTCCAGGGAGGAAAGCACAGAGAGCTGGCAGATGCCTTTCAGAAAGCTGAGAGCCCTGTTTGAAAGCTCCTGTGAGGCTATCCCATTACTCACCCTTGATTGTCCTGCACATTCTCAGCATGGCCACCTCAGATTCATTGGGTGGACACGGTCAGGTCAAGCTGGTTTGGGTCTGCCTTAAAGAGGAAGGGGAGCAGAAAGCTTGTCTCATCGGAAAACCTGGACAAAAAACGGGCTGAGTGCTGGATACGTTTGTAGTGGGTTTACGTGGCAAGGTTTTGGTAGCAGGGGGCCATAGGGGGGGTGGCTTCTGTGAGGAGGATCTAGAAGGGCCCCACTGCTGACCAGAGCTGAGCCAGTAAGTGATGTTGTTTTGCACCTCTGTGAGAACAGATTTAAGACAGGAAAAAAAACGCTGCGCCACACAGCAGCTGGGAGAGTGAGAGGAGTGAGGAACAGCCTTGCAGGCGTCAAGGTCAGTGAAGAAGGAGGGGGAGAGGTGCTCCAGGCGCCAGAGCAGAAGTCCCCTGCGGCCTGTGGTGAGGACCATGGTGAAGCAGGATGTCCCCCTGCAGCCCATGGAGTACCACGGTGGAGCAGGGTTCCACGCTGCAGCCCGTGGAGGAGACCACGGTGGAGCAGGTGGACCTGCACCGACGGAGACTGCGGCCTGTGGAAGACCCCTGCCGGAGCAGATTCCGGGCTGGACCTGCAGCCCGTGGAGAGGAGCCCACGCAGGAGCAGGTGACCTGGCAGGAGCTGCTGCCCGTGGGGGACCCAGGTTGGAGCAGTTTGCTCCCAAGGGGTGGACCCCGTGGTACGGACCCATATCTGGAGCAGTTCTTGAAGAGCTGCTGCCTGTGGGAAGCCCACGCCGGATCAGTTCAGTAAAGACTGCATCCCGTGGGAGGGACCCCACAGCACAGGGGACGAGAGTGACCGAGAAGGAGCGGCAGAGAAGAATTGCTATAGACTGACCATAGCCCCCATTCCCCCGCTCCCCTGTGCTGTGTGGGGGGAGGAGGTGGAAGAGGGTGCATGGGGGGTGAAAGTTCTTTTACTTTCTTTCCTTTGTTTCTCACTTCTCTAGCTTGTTAGTAATAGGTAATAAATCTTACTATCTCCCTATGCTGAGTCTGTTTTGCCCATCACGTATTTCCTCCCTGTTCCTCTTTGAGGAGGGCGAGTGAGAGAGCAGTTGTGGTGGAGCTCAGCCGCCCACCCGAGTAAAACCACCACAACGTTAAAGTAAAAGCTGAGCGTGAGGTGAGATACCTGCCTCACTGGTTTGGTGGGCACTACCCTGCCATGGTGGGCACTAGCCTGCCATGGCTGTCCCTTGGGATGCAATGCTGTATCATGCAGGCTTCTTATTTTTTATTTTTATTTCTAAACATGCATTCCCAGTTTCCCATGGAAACTTCTTTGTTTCCTACCACTTTGCTGAGCCCGGTCAGGCAAAGGCTGTGTTCTCCTCCTCCTGCCTTTGGTCTCAGCCTCATCTGCCTGGGCGTGAGCTTTCTCTGGCTGCTGGAAGCATGACGCTCTCCTTGATTTTGTTTCCTTCATTGTCCTGACTTCAAAGCTACATTTTATGACCAGTGCTCCACTGCAGGCTGACTGCTTCCTTTGATGACTATCTTGCAGTCTGTTTGCTCAACAAACCAAGACATACTGACCTGTGCCTAGCAGCCTCATGTCCCCATATATCTATGGGGATTTGTGGGGTGATGGGACATCCCCCTGTTAATCCATATGCTCTTTGCACACACCCCAGTGCTCCAGATTTACTCCGTTAGGTGGTGATCATACCAGGGAAGTAGCTTCACTCCTTGGACCACCTCAGGTTTGCATCTCCCTCCAGATATGAGCTGGCATTATTTGAATTACACTTTCCCTTCCTGACTTTTTACTCTCTTTTCTTCTTAGGGATGTCAGTGCCTTCTCCAATAGTTTGGTGTGCCTAAATAACCTCTACACCAGATCTCAAGATTAATATCTTTGTTGCTGGCATTATTGTCCTTTTCATTTTCGGGGTGCTGTGGAGCCTGCCATTCAGACACAGCCCAAACCAGCACTCAGTTATCTTCCAGCACGGCCTGGGGCTGTGACTGCAGGAGCGGAGAGACCTGCAATCAGATAAGGTTTCTGAGGAGGCAGGTGAACAGGTTGGTGGCTGGGAGCTGTGGGCTCTGTGGTGCTGCAGGAGGCTTGGGATCACTGCCTGGGGCATGTTGCTGAAGCCAGGTAGGAGCAAGTGTACGCACTGCTGCATGGTCACAGCAAAACACCCTCTCTTTAGGGTGGATGAAAAGAGTGATGAGCCCAGAGACCCTCACAGGATAATCTGCAAGGGCAGGATCTGTCAAAAGGCACTCTGTCTCAGCAATTGAAAGACCTTGTAACTAAATCCTCCAGGAGAAAGCCATCCCAGGGCAGGCTGGTCAGACAAAGGGGTGCTGCCTGGTTCCGTGCTCTGCTGGGCAATTGAGTACTGCAGCATCCTTTCTGTGGCGCTTTTCTCTGTGCAGCCAATTGCTTCATCGTGGGATGTGAGCAATGCCTGCTCATTTCTGAAGGAAGGGCTCAGGTCTGTGGTTTGGAAGAAAAGTCATCTTTAAGTGGGAAGTTCTGTTTTCTGAATAAGAGACTGGGCAAAAACAGTCTGATTGGACACTGAAATTGCCAGTACAAAAAGGAGGTTTAGTTTGCAAACTTCATGCCTAAAATACTATTTTTTTTAATACTGGTGAGAGCAGAAGTAAGGTTCTGTATTCGTAGTTCAGATGAATGCACGATTCTTGAAAGTGGTGTTTACTTGACCAGATGTTTATAACATGAAGATCTGAAAACACACATGGTGTCTTTACACTTGTTTCAGGCTAACTCAGATCTTGCCTGTCTTTCAGTAAGGGAGGTCCTCCCAGGTCATGCCGTAGGCACATAACACTTGTCTGGCTAAAAAGAAGCGCTGTCCTTTACAACTATTTTTTTTTTTGTCTCTGCCCAGACTGGTACAAAATGTATGAGAATGACTAGAAAGGTCCTGTGGTAGTTACCAAAAAGCATCCTGCTGATCTACATGTAACCTTTATGTAGGTAATGCACCTGAAGTATGGGTAGGGAGAGAACTGAGGTTTTGTGTCCTCCTCCATGAAATTGGGAATGATAATAATAAAAAAGCAAGAAAATTCATTTAAAAAAATTGAGCAGAAAAATTGAGATGGTATTCATATGGACATAGTTTATATGCACTACATCTTTAATGTTATTGTCCCCCATTTGTGCATATCTCTGATATGCACAACTCTGTGGCACAGGTTTGGTCTGAATCAAATACAGCCACACAACTGCATGTCCATTTGAATAACCTAGAGACCATGTGATACAATATATATGCCCGCTTCATCTCATGTGCTAGCTGTACAAGAACAGATGTGCTGTGCAGGATATATTGCCATCTTGCACAAAATTAATCTACTGAAAAGATTTTTAAAAGTTTGAGCCAAGCAGAGTGTGTTTATACCAAACCAGCTTTCTGTATTTTTGATCTGTTGTTCAGAGCTCAAAACCCAAATTGGTGTTTCAGTAAACCAAAGCCTTGCAGAAATCTCAATCCCAAAGATGACAGTGACTCTGAACTCCCTGTGACTCTCCTGACAAGGCCACTATACCACAGAGGTGGCTCTGGAGCTATTGAAAGCCCTTCTTTGCTCCCCCTGGGCACCATGTCCCCTCGGGCTCTCCAGTTTTCTGTCATCGCAGAGGTCAGAGGAGCTTTCTTCCACCAAGGGACAGGACTTTGTAAATCTGTTCATGAGGACTTGGGCAGTATTTGGACAAATAATCTGACTCTTGGCTCAGGAAATTATGACCTAATGTGAAATTATTTTCCCTGAAATTAGTCTTTCCATGGCCCCGATGCTGCAGATTCTGTTGTCTTCTCCATAAACGTTTGATGTCTTTCTCCACTCTACCATAAATATTAGACAGTTATGATATTTGAAGTTTATGTGCTATGGTTTATGTTAATATTCAGAAAATATTGTTAAGGCCAGAAGGAAAGGCACATTTTTCTCATGATGGTGGTGATGAAATCAATTTTCTGAGGCTATAAAATGCACATCAGTATAGTACATTTTCAATTTCTGATCCTGCTTCTAAATTGTCTCTGTGACTTGCACTGAATGCTGTATTAGTGTGTAGCCTAGATCCTGGTACCGTACCCAGTGTGAAACAGTCCTTCTAAATGTGTTTGTTTGTATTTCCAGGAAGATCATGGATTGCTACGGGAAGTATGCAGCTGTCACTTTGACCGTTTTGTCTGTATTTCTGCACCTTCTTCATTCTTTCCCAGATGGAGAGTTTCTCATGCAGGGTAAGCTGCGCTCGGTGTTCAGAAATAGGACAATTATGAAGAGTAGTAATTAAACTTGTTTTATAGATGTGGTCATAAATCTTATCATTCTGTTGCATTTATTGACTCTGAGGTACAAAGATTTAATTAATCAAAATAATTTTGCTGTAAGTATCCTTCCTATTCCTTCTTTAAACGTGGTTTCTCCACGTCACAAGTCTCCCAAATGACAGTGTCCTCATGTTGATGTGTGTGATCTTAATCCTTGAAACATTAGGAGATAGGAATGATTCATTTTGTTGTACTTCTGACATCAAAATGGCAACATAACACCAGGAATAGCAAAACAATAGCTCCTCATCATATATTTCCTCAGTAGATCCCAGGATATGTGATGTTGGGACGGTAGCATTCTGTAAAAGAGGCATATTAGGAAGATTTTGGGGTGTCTGGGGTTTTTTGTTTTGTTTTGTTTTGTTTTCACTTCCTTTGTATGCTCTATGCTAACACACATAGCACTCTGTTCAGCTCTGCTGCCTCCAGCGCAAGAAGGATGTGGACCTATTAAAACAAATCCAGAGGAGGGCCACGAAAATGATCAAGGGGCTGGAGCACCTCTCCTGTGAAGGGAGGCTGAGGGAGTTGGGGTTGTTCAGCCTGGAGAAGAGGAGGCTCTGGGGAGGCCTTACAGTGGCCTTCCAGTTCCTAAAGGGGGCCTACAGGAAAGCTGGGGAGGGACTCTGTCAGGGAGCGTAGGGATAGAACAAGAAGGAATGGATTCAAACTAAAAGAGGGGAGATTTAAATCAGTTATATGGAAGAAATTGTTCACTCAGAGGGACTGGCACAGGTTGCCCAGAGGAGCTGTGGATGCCCCATCCCTGGAGGTGTTCAAGGCCAGGCTGGATGGGGCTTTGGGCAACCTGGTCTGGTGGGAGGTGTCCCTGCCTATGGATGGGTGGTTGGAAGTAGATGATCTTTAAGGTCCCTTTCAATCCAAACTATTCTATGATTCTGTGAAACTGGTCTCAAGCTTATAAATACCATAGAAGTATGACCTTTATCCCTCTAGAACCTCTCACTGGATTCAAGGGTTAGGAACACTGTGGTGCAACCACAGAAACCTCTGCGTCACAGAAGTCACCCAGTACAGACTGTAGTTACAAGGAGGTTTGGCTCTGAAAGACCCAGCCGGGTTTACTGGGACAAAGCTCTTGTGTACAATAGTATACCACAGAGATTCCCAGCATTACGGAGGCTTCAGTCTAGCCTCTAGTTCACACAATATGCTGAGCACCTCTTCCCAGTAGGGACACGTGCACACTCCTCACTAACAAGGCCAGCACGGCAGACCAACACAGAGGGAAAGTGCCTTTACTAGCACCCACTCAGAAACAATCCTCACACAAACATAAACAACACAACTTGATCCTGATCATCCTCTCTGGCTGACCAGGACTGAGGTTTGAAGTGTTCATACATGTGGACACGGTGTGGGTACCTCCAGTATCTGGGCTTAGATGCTTGCTCTAAGCTCACCTATGTCTAGTAGCAGGTCTCAAGATCTTGGTCTCCTCCAGTTGCACCTGAACCTACTTCCCACCAGGGCCATCAGACTAAGACTTTTCCTTTACTGGTATTGAGAACCAAGTGCTCCATATTCAGTGATGAGGTTAGGAAGGGATCCTCTGACTGCCATCCTCTCTGCCTGTTCCTCTCCATCACCAAGTCTCTGTGTTCAACCTTTAGTCTCATAAATTAACATGCAAGCACTGTGATAGAAAACATTTTCACACTTAAAATGATTTAATTTTGTAATAGTGTTGAGCATTTGCCTTCTGCCAATTGGGTTTCTTTAATTAGCCTTGAACTGAATATAGAAAACTGCAAGCTAAAAAAATATTGGAATCACTGGGTATTTTAAAAATTCTTGATAATAGAGACTTGTCTGAAAACAAGTGATGTCTAAGAAGCACTAAAAATCCTGCTGTTGCTAGCCAACTACCTTTAGCTAATAGTTTTTTTTTTAGGGAGAGCTAGTGTAGTGGAAATGCCAAAAAAAAGAGTTGTCAACAAAATTAAATCAGAAGAATAGAAAAAAAGCAATGCTTGTACCTTACCTGGAAAGCCACACTCTCATTTTACAAATAATGGATGTTGCAGAGTTGAAGGACCCAGAAGAGGAGAGCTTTTGTTTCTGTGCCTTTCTGTTCTGCACACATCAAACCGCAGAATGCAGCCAGTAATTCCTCTTAATGCTTGCACTTTCCCTTTCTTTTTGAAAATGAAATTACATCTGGCCATCGAGTAAAAGTCTTTTCTGTATATTTTTATGGCAGGTTGTCCAGAGTGCAAGCTAGGGGAGAACAGATTCTTTTCAAAACCAGGAGCACCCATTTACCAGTGCACTGGGTGCTGTTTCTCCCGAGCCTATCCCACTCCAATGAGGTCCAAGAAGACCATGCTCGTGCCAAAGAACATTACATCAGAAGCCACATGCTGTGTAGCAAAGGCTTTCACCAAGGTGAGGATGTAGATGAAACAATTTGAACTTGTTTTAGGATGCGATGTTTAGCTGAAGCAGTGAATAGAAATAAATACGTTTTTGCTGGAGGATATTGAACAGAGCTATTTGAAGGAAACATCCTTAGCATTTACCTCATTTGTGCTTGGGTTCATGCTTTTTTTCTAAAGAGGAAATCGAAGTGTTGACCAGTACCAAGTCTGGTATTCAGCTGGGATGTGAAAACTGGTACAGTGCCATTGACTTCAGTGAAACTACTGTGACTTATAACGTGTGAAGGTCTGGTGGTGGATTTGTTGTCCCCTCATTTTTAACTCTCCTGGATGTGTACCCTGTCCTTTAATGTCAGATAGTGTGGATTTTATTTTAATTAGTCATTTTCCTTGCTTATTTCATGCATAGGCAGGAGTCCTCTGGGAAGGTGGCTGGTCAATACTATCAATTGCATACATGGGAATGAGGGACCAAAACAATCTGTACTCATTAGATTAATTGAGATTGTGTTTACTTTTAATAGTATAACCAGGAGGGAACTGTAAACATGTGCAACTACTTTGAGCATCTAACAGTCCCATCTGGAAAGTTCTGCTAAAGTTGATTGTTTTGGGAGTGATTCAGCTCCAAGTGAAGAAACCTTATATTTGATGTAATCGTGGTGAGCTAGCTGATAGAAGCTAAGGTATCTATCCTTACGGTGATCTGACTCAGGATCAATGAGTGTGTTGACTAGATGCTCAGTTCAGTTACCTACTCATGGATTTGGTGCCATTTGAGATACCCTAGGGTACCCGAGACATCTGTGTATGGCTGGCAGACATAGGACCCATAAAAGCCCTTCTGGAGTGGCAGCTGGAGGCTTGGTGGGATCTTCTCTCCCATCTCAAATGTCAATCAACCTCTTGGTGTGTGCAGCTGGACAAAGCCCTGGGTCTCCACTGTCTGCAATGAAAGCTAAATACCTGACTTACCTATACACCCCTACAGCTGAACACAGCCTGCCTCATCATCTGAGTAGAGCACAGAGGTTTTTCTAGGCCACCAACGTTATACCTGCCCTGAAGCAGCAAGTAGAATTTGGTTGAGATTAAAAATAACTCACAGTGTTTTTTGGTCTCTGTTTTTATGTTCTCCATGTGAAATATTATGTGAAATAAGGGCACTTCCTGATTTTTCATAGATTGGTTACTCGACATTTTTTGAAAAATAGGCACATGAAGAAGTGCCAAATTAAGGACACCAGGCTGCATGTCGCTACTGAAAATCATCTCATTACGGCTCCGAAAGCCACTGATGATGCAGCTTCACACACTGGCGTTCAGAGGCCCTTCTAGTTCATGTATTCCAAAGAGCCTGCGTACTGCTTGGGGTTAAGAAAAAGGCTTCAGAAATCTTTTGCTTGAGAATGTGGTTTTAACTGTGTAGCTAATCCTAATTAATTTTTTATATATGTGTGTTTTCTTTTTTTAAGATTACCCTTAAGGACAACGTGAAGATAGAGAACCACACAGACTGTCACTGCAGTACCTGCTACTATCATAAATCCTAAAGCCTGCCCCTTTGTTAATGATCAAGGACAACGGTGAATGGAATATTTGTTTTTCAGCTTTTATAGCACTGCTGTGTAAAATCTTATATTTTCTGGTCAAGACACTGAGTAGGCCCTCAAATAAGATGGATGGCTGTTTTATTTCCTCTTTGCTTCTTCATGCATTTAAGTAAGTTTAACTATTTCTATTAGGGATAAAATATGGTACTTGCATGACAACCAAAGGCTCGATTTATTTTTAAAATAAACTGTCAGTTAAATTATCAATGTTTCTTGAGGAAAAATGATGATTTAATAGCTTAAAACACACCAAAAAATGCTGAATTGCTGGAATTAACTTCTAGATTTTTTTGGGGGGGGAGGGGGAGGGAAGGAAGGAGGAAGAGAGGGATAGAATAGTGGGCAGAAAAAGAAACAGTAATGTCCCCTTATTCATTTAGTGATGTTTGGATTTTTTTGGAAGACTCAACACTTTGTTTTTGCTGTATCTCTTCTGTTTTTGTTTGTTTGTTTGTTTGTTTGTTTGTTTTTTCTTTACCTTGTGGGTAGAAAGCTTAACAGTAGTTCATCTGTATATCTTGCCCTGTCTTTCTGTGCCATATTTGATTTTTCTTTGAATGAATCTCCTCCCATATAGATAAATAGATGCAGAATGATATGTTAGAAAGAACTGTGCAGTTTGGTTTAGCAACAGTGGAAGAGAGGCATAGTGCAACTGTATTAGCTATTTAATGTGTGGCTGAGCACCATGGTATTGGGCTGTAGTAATTCCCAAATGCAATGTGTCAGACTGAGATATACAAATAGGAAGGGAAGAGGCTGTGTAAGGTCAGACGTGGACCACAGGATATGTATTCAGAACACATGACCTTAAAATTGTAGACAGGGATTTTAGAGATAGCATTTGTTTAGTTGCAGTGGGTTGGAGCAGGGCCTCTGCTTGTGAGTCTGGTGCCTGCCCATAGGAACTGAAGCAAATTAATTCCAATTCCCTTAGCCCAAAAATCTGGGATGAGAACATCAGTCCTGAAGTGATTGCTGGATGCAAGGACTTAAATATGCTTTCGCAAAAAGCCTCATTTATATTTGTGGGGTATTTCCTTGCAGCAGGTGCTGTGAGGGAAGCAGTTAGGATCCATCGCAGAGTTTCTGATGGAGAAAGGGGAGGTTGCCTTGGGGTGAGGCTGTGGGGGTGGCTGTTCTGTCCTGGGGCATGCTCATGGCTGATGTCTGCTGCAGCCCGGAGTGACGGCGGTGATTTAGACAGGCCTCTGGGGCTAAGCTGTGTTGGGGCCCTGGAGCAGCCCAGGACTGGCAGAATCTAATGATGGTTTAAACCCACTGTACACCCACCCCGTCTGCCTACCAGGGTGTAAATTCACTGCTGTTTTCTAATACAATCACAGGGCTTTGTGGCGAAGAAGACTTCTCATCGATAGAGGAGATCTGATTCTCAAAGATAAGTTATTTAGCATACGTCCTGTAAATCTTATCAGCCTGATCCCCATGCCTTACCCCTTGTGATTCAGTCTCACCCCCAGAACCACCAGTTTGATCCAGTCCCATGTCTTAGCACAGAATCAGCTGTACTGAGCTGTTCTTGGGAACTGTTTTGCCTAACTTGCTCTTGAGCAAACTTCCAGTGGTTATTCCTGAAACTGCCAAGGAGACTGACCCTGTTGCTTCACTGTTGTTGCTATGCCAGAAAATATCCCTTTCCTAGAAAGTTTTATTTTATTTTATTTTATTTTGGTAATGTTTTATCTATGACGTGTTTACTTCAATATTACTCTTGGTCAAAGGGGAGGTATTTCAGTAGGGTGGTCTTTAGGACGAGTTTAATAACATCAGCAGAATACGTTTTCATATGGAGAAGTCTAGTTTCTCATTCTGGATCATCACTCAAGACATTACGGGAATACATGTCAAGCAACTGCTAAAGCTGACTCACAATTCCAACCTGTTGTGCGATTTTATTAAATGTGATTGATGCAGATACTTCTGCAGGGGAGCCAGGTCCTGCCTGGGATTTCCAGGCAATGAGAGAGGAGTCATCTAAAGCTGCAAGCCAACTGCCTTTGGGAATGGTATAGCATTTTCTCATAACTTTGACAGGAATGAGATGGAGAGCAGGGAAATGCGTTCTCTGAAGTCATGGTGAGAGCAGTGAAGATGTGCCTTTTGGCCCTGCCAAACTTCTCCCTGGATGGCCTCTTGCTCAAGTGAGCTCCTCTGGCAGCATCTTCTACTTGCTTGTCTATCCATTCCTGTGCTGTCCACGATAGCAGGTTGGTGATGTGATAAAATTCTGTTTGCATGTTCTGAAAAAGCTGTTATATTTTTCATTGTAAAACCATAGCAATATTCAGAAACGGCAAGAAATTAGAGTGAGACCCATGCTTTAGAGAAGACATGGGATGGTATAGCCCCGAGAAGATGGTGTAGCCTGTCTCATTCTCGGATGCCTGCTCTATTTTTCACTCTTGGCGGCCTTTCTCTCCTGCTTGTACAAAACTACTTACTCGTGAACTTCTCAACTCACGGGTCCCTCTTCCCCCTACAGGGACCCCAGGCGTCAAGGGCTGGCGAAGTGTTTATTGTGGGGGCGTGTGGAATGTGCGAGCATCCACTCCGTTATCTGGTTAAAGCCCTGCAGTTTAAAAGAAATCCCGCATAACAAGGAGGGTGATAAATTAAACATGTAGATACACAAACCTAACAGCAGGTGATAACGGAGACAATAACAGAGACCAGACCTCTTTCAGCCACTGACTGATGGACCATTACCTCTGCCGTGGAGGGGGTGGTGGTGGTGGTGGCAGTCTGAGCTTTGTGCCCGCTGAGGAGGGAACAAGCATGGGGAGATATCTGAGGGAGGCTTGACAGCGAAAAGCTGTCTGTGGGGTGTCAGGAGGGGCTTGTGGAATTGTGCAAAATTTATTGTGGGGTGTTTATAGGAAGGACTAGAGGTGAAGAAGGGGGGCGGTGGTGGTCAGTCCAGGGTGGACTGGGGAGGAGCAAGCATGGGAAAACAGAAAGGAGAGGGTATCAAAGGGCAGGTCATCTGTAAGCAAGCTGCCAGTCACTATGCTTGTCTGACTGAGCCCTCTGCTTTATCACTCCACTCTATCCTATTAAATCCTTTACTTAGCTATTTTTTTTTTCTGTGTAATCTCACTCACTGTCCTGTGCGTGAGTGCTCCAAGGCCTAAGTGCTAGCGACTGGAGGAAGGACCCATATGAAGCAGGCCTTGGTGCCAGCAACTGGAGAGATCAATAATGCGAGAGGTGAGGGTGGCAGCAGCTGGAAGGACCATGGTGGGTGTTTATGTGGGAGAGGTCTAAATACCAGCACCTGTCAGTACCCAGGTGTGTTTATTTCCCCCCCAGTTCTGTCCTGATCAGCCAGAGGAGAGTAGGACTGGGCTGTCTGTACCTAGGTTCAAGTGAGTTTGTTGGCTTTCATGGCAGTGCTCCACCCGGTAGTCTGTGTACCTGGCCACCTTAGTGCCCTCTGTGTGTATCGATGTCCATGTGTCTGCCTGGGACAGAAGGACCCCTGCGTCCCCAGGTA
Source organism: Oxyura jamaicensis (assembly GCF_011077185.1). Classification (NCBI taxonomy): domain Eukaryota; kingdom Metazoa; phylum Chordata; class Aves; order Anseriformes; family Anatidae; genus Oxyura; species Oxyura jamaicensis. The sequence continues at coordinate 81,344,315 of NC_048895.1, forward strand.
CTCCGGCTAGGCCGCAGCGCTCAGCACGGAGGGATCCTGGGGTTCACAGGATTCAGCAGCCAACCCTGAACATACACTATCCAAATACATTTTTTGACACTGTAGCTGCTCAAATCAGGTCAGAATTAAATTGTTTTTGTGTGCATGTGAGTGTGAAAACCAAGGCCGTAGCCAGGAGAGTGGTTGTGTTCAGTCAGCGAGCTCGTACGCAGTCAGGGCTAGGAAAAACAACGCTACGTGTCATAAGAAAGCTAATGTGGCTGACTGTAATAGAGAGTAAGTGGCTGAGAAGCTGCTTGGGATGCGAGTAGGAATATAGGCTGGAAGGCAGTCTAGACTCATACATGTAGAGATTAAATACAAGATTTACAGGAGGAATGGAAAAGAAAAGTATAGTATAGCTTCCTTGCATTAGAAGATGGCTGGGGCAGAGGCTAGATCACTCATATATATTCAAGAGGGCGCTGAGAGACAACATCACAAGATCAGAAGAGAGACTAATCTCTTGTTTACGCCAATAGCCAAAGTGCATTTCTGTATTTCAGGCACAGGGTGTTTGAGGATGGAGATAAAATGAAGTCCTTGTCAGTGTGGTTTATAAGTAGCAATAAATCAGTCAGGCTAATACTGCAGATTAAAAATGCTGGAGATCAAACTGGCTGAAGATATAAATGATACATTTTTACTGTCACAGTGACCTACATAAAACTACATCACCATTGCCCTAATAACGAATTCATTCAGTGTGGACAGAAGCAAACCAGCCAAGCTCTGTTTCCTGTTTGTGCCCAGATTCACTGAAGACCTATTTTGCGATGTCCTCAGCACACCTGCCTCCCTGCAGAGGTCTGAGGTATTTACCCATCACTGAAAAATGCTCAAAGCTGAGCAAAGGGTTACACAATTGCTGAGAAGCAGATGTGCGGATGGACAGACGGTGTCAGTGCCTCCATGCTGTAAGGTGCCGGGCAAAAAATCCTCCCGATGATTCAGAGAGATTGCAATTTCCAGTCCCCAGCTGGCAAGATCAGGAAGGGTGAGCTCTCACTAGGAAGATAAAGCTCTCGAGCTGTAGGGATTTTAATGAAATGAAATTTCTGACAGGCGTTCTTACTCTTGGGTAGTCTGAGAAGCTGCAAATTAGCAGTAGCCTTCCATTCCTCATCCTGTCACCCTGTCTAAACAATGATTTTAAACAGTGGTGAGGGGAAAAGAGAAGCTTATGCCAGGACCTGTGCTGGCTAAGTACAGACTACAAGCTGGGTGAAAGAAGGCTGCTCTTTCTAGTTTGGAAGATATCTGAATATATTTATATATAGCAGGAGCCTTCTGCAGGGGGGAGAAGGCTGTTTGACTATGTCAAAGAACATCGCTGTGAAGAAAGAGATTTGAAAATAACTTTAGGAAATATGTAAGCACATTTTGTGATGGAATAAAAGTAACAATTCATTAGTGTCTGGAGGATTTCCTCCTCTAAGGGGTTGCCTGTTGCTCTGCAGTCTCTCCCATGTCTCTGGCACATGCTAACCCAGCAAGTGGCCCGCAGTCAGGTTGCAATAAGATGCCTTCTCTGCTTATGCATTATATGTACACAAGTGAGCAGTAAATGTCACAGTCACTGTCTTGCCAGACCATTCAGGGTGTTGAGGTATGATAGAAACCAGTTTTCATTTGGTTGAGGGTAACAAAAAAAGCTAGCAAATTTGCTTTGTGAGAGGGCTTCAGCTCAGTGTAGTTTCTTGGGAATTTGTTTTTTATTTATTTGATAATTTGTTCTTGAAAACATCTGTCTCTCTCCACATTTTGATTGTTCTAAAAGCATAAGAAATGCCTTTCAGGTCAAAGCTTTCATCCGTCAAGCCCAAGGACTCTGTTTCTTACTCTGGCCATATCAGATGCTACTGAAGGGCACACATGAGGCTGGCCACTTCTTGCAGTCAGTTCCCTTGGGTCACCCAGATGTGTCCACATTTGTCTTATGGGGGTATTAGAGGTTCTTCCTTCTCTTCCTTGTCCTTTTTTGTAGCTAACTGTGGACTTTTTTTTCTATGATTTTATTTAGTCCTGTTTGAAGCTGCTGCTATTATCTGCCCCTATAACCTCCTGTCACAAGTTACAGAATTGTAAAAAGCAAAACAAACCAAAACCACACTTTAATCTGTTTTAAACTATCTCCTAGATATTGCCTTCATGATTTTGTAATCCTCAAATGTTTCTTTGCTTAGCATTTTCCTCTCCATGACGGAGAGCCCAGTATTTCTAGGTTCTCCACTGTCAGGCAGATACTCGATCATTTTAGTTGTTTTTCTCTGTACCTGTTTTAACTCTTTTGCATCCTTTCTCAGGTGCAGAGAGCAGACCATGAACTGTACTTGAGTGTGGTTAATCCAAAGTTATACGTAGCACCAAATTGATGCACTTGGACTTGTTCTTGGGACTGTTTTTCTTGATACTGTTTTGGCTTTTATTGATGACTAGGGACCTGTTAATGATGATTTTTAAGATCCTCTTCTTTTTTGACATACTGCTACTAGTTTTGTATCCAGCATCACATAGTTGTGGCCTTGATTATTTTTCCCTGCTTGCATGACCTTACATTCATGTCCTCCAAAGCTAGTCTGCCATATGTTTGCCCATTTAGTTGTGTGTGGTCTTTCTGGAGTTCTTCATCAGCATAACATTTGGCTGCCTGAAAGACTTTAATATAATCTGGAAATTTCACTGTGGGTTTCCTTCACCAGATTTCTTATGAATATGTTGAACAAAACTGGTTCCAGCATTTTACTTGAGAAATGAAAAGCCACACTAAGCCCTATCTTTCATTTTCCATCCTGTAGCCAGCTTTCACATCATAAGAGAAGCCTTTCTTCCAACCCTGGGCAACCTGAGGTTCTTTAACAGTGCTCTTCCAGCTTTACTTTGGCGTGTCTCCATTCTCTGTGTTGTTATGATTGTGAAACACCCCAAATCTTAGCATCCAGGTCAAGCTGCCTCAAAGTGCTACTTGATACAGACTGAACAGCTGCCTTTACTCTGCCATTGGGTTTGGGGTCAGGTTTGCTCACAGTGGAGTCTGTTTTTCTTTCCTGAAAGATCGGTGCGGGTGTGTTCTTTTGGACCAAGCCTAGCTGTAATTAGGTTGGGGAAAGCAGGATCCAAGTTTCCTGGCTGCATCTCCACTTCCAACACCTCTGCATGGAGCGAGCCCAGAGAAGAATGGGGCCAGAAACAAAACCACTGCTCCGACCACATCTCCTGTCCCTGCTTCTCCTCCTTCCAGAAATGATTATAGTAAGTTACTGCTAGCCTATATCAACACAAGAACTTCCACCGCACAGTCGCAGCTAAGCCAACTAGTACTGAAAGAGGAAGAGCCAGTGTGCTCTTTCTCTTTTTCATTTTTCTTTCTTTTCAATTTTTTCCCTTTTGTCCTTCTCTGCCCATCTTTTCCATAGTGATATTTTGGTGAGTGCAGAGGCCCATCGGCTCTCATCCTCAGCAGACAAGGCTCAAGGTTGTTCTTCCTTGTTCTCACTCCTTTTACAAGAGTGTACAGTCATTAATTTGCCAAGTAAGATAAGGCCAGGCAAGGGAACGAAGGGAGAATTATTATTATTTTTCCCTGAAAGTTTTTGCGTTAGCTTGATTTGGAATAGTTATGTTTTAACATGTGTTTGTCATCTCAGTTGGTTTATATCTTTATCCTAAGCGGTTCATAATGTTCTTTTCATGCAAATATCCTCCCAGAGGAGGATATAACAACAAAGCAATCCCAAAAAGTCACCAAATAAATTAAAGTGCAAAACATTGGGCCGTGTATTTTTGAAAAGACATAAAGGGAGCTTAGGAGCCCGGGGGAAGGGGTTCCAGCTGACGGGGCCTCGCAGTGGAGGGCTGGAGGTGGGCGTCTGAAACTGCTCTAATTTAACGTTTAAAAGAAATGTGTAATTGCATGGCCATTAGTAACATTTGCAGCTATGAATGCAAAGATAATGGCAAGCATAAACAAATCCAGCACTTCAAGAAGGAAGTAGGCCCTGTAGGCATTAGCGACAATGTTTTTCTTTGTGTGTTTTTTGGTCAGCTCAAATGCTATTTCATGGCCATTTTTCTTCATTTTGCCATTTACTTATTTATTTATTTACCTTTCCTTGGAGATATTATCCATTCCTGGGGCGATGATATAGCTGTTCCTAGCGATACAGTGTTCCTAACAAGGATCTTCTCTAGTTTCCTAGTCTTACTGAATATTTTCTGTCCCAAACAGAGCAGAAAACATGATCTTACTCTGGATATATTGTCAGGTAGTGGGGAGCAAAAGGAGGCTGGAAAAAAAATCTGAGTGCTCACAATAATAAGGTAGCCTGTGGAGACAGTATTAAGCTTTATCATGATGGCTGGCCTTGCTGTGCTCTTCGGGATGTCTCCTCATCCTTGGGCACCATCAGCCTGTTGGAATTTTGTTGGTGTCATGAGTCCGATAGATTTCTCTGAAGGGCTTGGAAACAGGAAAGGTGGTGATGTTATGGGTTGGTCCGTGGTTGTCTTGTGGATCAGCTCAGGAAGGAGCTGTTGCTCCTGACTTTAGAACTGGCTGTTTGGGTGCTGCAGGCAGAAGCTGATGACTGTGGGACAACACTTCCAGTGGCTGACGTGACTCGCTATGTCCATGTAGCCATCAACACAGCACAGGTAATAACAAAGTATTTTTTTTCCTTTTGGGCTGCTTGATTACAGAGTGGCTAAGGGGTGAAGAAAACACCAGGAATCTTAAATGAGGAATGTGTTAAACTATAATGCCTTTGTTGTATACATAATGTCTGTTGGGAAATGATCGTATATTTGGACTGTGCTTTGTAGATTCTAAAACTCAATTTGCAGTCATTGTTTTGATACTTACAGATGAAATTCTGCCCTTGCTATTTCCCATTTCTTCTGTTTTATATTACACTGTAGTATAAAGTATCAAGTAAAATTGTTACCGTTTTCTTCCAGGAAATAAGTGTGTTTTTCTGCTTTTGCTATTTTAAAACATCGTTTCAACGGGCTGGGCAAAAAATCTTGTGCATGGTAGATTGTAGCTTAAGGCTAGAAACCACAGCACCCACTTCTACCTCTTCAGGTGACAAAAAACTGGCCTTACGGGACAGAGGGTTGGACAAGCTCTGTATCTGATAGAGCCCTCTTATCAGATGGTGTAAAATCCCAAAAGATTGTAACCTGAAGTCGTTTCCCTAGCCTAAAGCCCTGTTGTAGAAAAAATAAAAAGGGCAAAGTCTAGAAGAACAAGGTAGTACGTGCAGGACTGTTGTAACTCCATCATCTTCTTTTTAGCCATCATAATCTGTATCAGAGAGGTCACTACTTGTGATCATATATCAAAGACCAACACGATCCTCTCCAGAAAACCAGCAACCAGACACCCCTGAAAGCTGTGTATTGCTGGGCTTTGAGAGAGCATCAGCGTGTTGTGAGGGGAGCATGCCATGCACAACTGAGGATCTTCTCTGGGCAAAGGACACGTCCAGGGACATGAATATAGATAGATAGGTAAGTAGATGGATGAACTGCCTGACTACACATTTAGGGCAGTACAATATGAAGCCCCATCAACTGTACACTTCTCTTTGTTACAAAGTGCCCTATATTATAACTGGAGAAGATCCCATTTTAACTTATCCTCATATTCCCCCTTTTTATCCTGAGGCAGCTATCCCCTGGGCCATGACAAGGCAGATCTGCCAAAATTAAAGTGGGAACTGAAGTTCATAGCTAGGCTCTGTAGCAGAAATGACAGACTTGGCAGAGACACTGTTTTCATAGAATACCACGGCTTTCCCTGGTGAGACTTCATTGCTGCGACCCTGTCTTTACACCCCAGAAGCTGTGACTGTCACCTCTCCTCATTCGAGCCTTTGTACGAACAGAGGTGCAAAATATCCTCTTATTTAACAGTCTTTAATTTGATGATACTCAGCAAACACTCCTTGCCTGTGGTTAGCATGTGGTTTGCTGTGCTCTTTCAGACATAAAGCCTTGGTGACCACTGGTGTTCCCTAGGGTTCAGTCTTGGGGCCAGTTTTGTTTAGCCTGTACTCAGCCCAGGTGAGCCCACACCTGGAGTACTGTGTTCGGTTTGGGCCCCTCACTACAAGAAGGACATTTTGATGCTCAAGTGTGTGCAGAGAAAGCAAAACAAACCTGGTGAAGGGACTAGAAAACAAGAGATATGAGGAGTGGCTGAGGGAATTGGGGTTGTTTAGTCTGGAGAAGGGGAGGCTGAGGGGAGGCCTCACCACTCTCTACAACTACTTGAAAGGAGGTTGTAACAAGGAGGGTGTCCGTCTCTATTCTCAGGTGACAAGTGGCAGGACGCAAGGCAACAATGGCCTGAAGTTGCACCACAGGAGGTCTAGATGGGATATCAGGAAGAATTTCCTCATGGAAAGGGTGGCCAAGCATTGCAACTGGCTGCCCGGGGAGGTGGTGGGGTTCCCATGCCTGGAGGTATTTCAGAGACATGGGGCTGTGGCACTAAGGGACATGGGTTAGTGATGCTTCTAAATGCTTACCTATTCCCAAGCTCACCCCTCTCTCCTGGTTATGATCTTACTCATGGTCTCAGATGCAAAAATGCTGTTACCTTGGTAGGTGCTCTTCTGTTTTATAAAAAATTACATTGTCTTTATTCTGAAAAGCTATGTTGTTTGATTGAGAAGGACCCCAGGAGGTCCCCAGGCTCCTGCTTGCAGCAGGCTCATGTGAGATGGGGTTAACATCTCATCTTTTCTTTCCCCGTTGTGTCCATATCTGGAAAAGAGAAGAAAAGCCCTGTCCAGTTGCCTCCTGCCAACCCCTACTGATGCTGACATAGGTGGAGTCAGCAGGATTTATGTGGTGAATTCTCCTAAACGAAATACTGCTTTCAGAGCCAGTCCCTCAGCTCTCTTGCCCCACATCCTACATGTGTATTCAGTTGTGTCTCAGAGAAAAGCTCCTGTCTCCTCAGCTAATTTTTTCATTTTTTCCAGATTTATTTTCTTGGGATTTTGAAAATATGAATATATATTATGGAAGCATTGCTGAGGATCCAAAGGGTTTGGGCGTTTTATGATTTAATTTTCTAAGAAGCATTTTCTTTTGCTGTGGTTCGTGATGTGAGAGTATTTGTGGCCCTTGAATGCCATCCAGTGGTGGGAAGGCATCTTCCAGCCTGCTGGTAAACTGTGTCCAGCCTGGCCAAGTTCACACTTAAAATTACTTTGAAATTAGCTGCAGATCATTCTTGTGACCTATTTGTGGTGAAATCAGAAGGTGTTAAAAATATATTTTACATGGTAGGTCACACCAACAGAAAAGCCATCTGGTGTTTTACAGTTCTTTTTAAAGTCTAAGGCGGAAATACATCCTATTTATCATTTGAATTTGTCTAGCTTTAAAGCTCAGCGTTCATGAGTACAACTGCAGGGACTGCCCTTTACATCTTTATGATTTTTTAAGGCAGAATTTTCTATTGGGACTTGCCAGGTAGTCCAGGAGAACTGAAAAGTGAGGTAAGGGAAACCACTACATTAACCATTCCCATGCAGGGCTTTGGAATAACTGTGTATTTTAGAAGCTTGACACACAGATAGTGCAAAATATGCCTTCTATTTATTTATTTACTTTGAATCTGGTAAGGATTCAATTCCATAGTTACAAAAATGTAACAGATTGCAGGTAGCAACCTCCCATTTTTCACTTGGGACTTCTTGCAAATTCAGTTGAGCCTCTTTGATAAAAAGCAGTTTTTTTAAAAAGTTAAAAATATACCATATTAAAAAAAAAAAAAAAGTTTGGTTTTGATTAAAAAATGCATAGAAAAATAACAGTTCTTCAGATAGTTGTGATTGCTCAGTTCTTAAATGACAATTTAAAAATCAGGTTGTCTATTTTTTCTCTGCCATTCTCCACTCCTGCAACTCAATGATGGCAAAATAGGATGAGGGAAAATAAGGAAAGAGGTAAGCGACCAGAAAACAGAAAGAAAGAAAGAAGGAAAAAAAAGAACAATCCCTTATTTTGTCATTTCTTCTTACAAAGAAAAGCATCTTCATTATCTCTCTGCCAAACTTTGATTTTTCAATCTTTCAAAACTCATGTTCTCTGGGGAAAATTTTCCTGTTTAAAATGTTTTCTACACAGTCACCTCTGCTTTTCAGTCAGGTTCATGGCAAACTGCACTTTTCTTGCCAGCAAGACTACCCCATAGTGCCCTGAGCAGGGACCCCTTAAGCTGCCCAGTTCTGGACCACCAAACTGTAAGGGTCACCCCTTGTCCTGAACCTCCTGTGTGGTCCCTTCCTCGCAGATTGCCTGCAAGGATTTGGAGTGCAGAGATGGAGAGATGTCTGTGCTGTCTCTGGCAAGGATACGTACTGTCAGCTGGCTGAGCATCTCCAGCTTTCGTGTGCAAGTCCTGGGCAGAATTTAATAAATAAATATCTCTTGTATCCCAGAGATGGCTTCTAGTTGTGTTTGGCATTGGCATTAAGAGCCCCTCAGTCCTTAGCCTTTGTGGTGAGGCACAGAATGGTACCTACATCTGTTTTCATTTCATCCTGAGTGTTTAAATAATTTGTGTCTTTGGGAGGATGGATGTGGGATGGGGACTACAGGATAAGCACTGCCAGTGGTTTCTCCAGGTATAATTTTCAGGGAAGTTTTAGCAAGAACAGTGGCATACGTTTTGGGACTGACACTCCAAGTCTCTTTGTCTCTTAACACTGATTCCTGGAAACAAATATCATTCGCTTCTGTTGGTGTTGCTTTTCCTTACCCTTTGCTTTGACAGGCATATTGCCAACGCCTTTTTTTTTTATAATGTTCCTACATACTCTTCTCTTGATGAGGCAAATCACATCTCTCTTTTATCTGCCGCATAATTCAAAGAACAAAGTGCTCTTAGCAGCCAATATTCGTAGCAGTTCTTTTTCTCCAAGTGTTGAAAAATAAGCGCAGATGACCAAGCCTTAAATATTAAAGAGCTTAGCATAAAAATAATGAAATTATTATCATCTGTCGCCTTTTAGGGGTACCATGTTTTCGAGCTTCCCTGTGCCCCCACATCTTGGAGGAAGGCACCCAAGCAGAGAGAGGGAGGTGGAGGCAGGCAGGGCTTCCTTCAGCCCAACCTCTGCCTCCTGGTCCTGCTGCCTTCTCTCCCAGCTACCCAGTGGGTTCAGCATCTCTCTCTGCTTTGGGGTTAGCCCGCTCATTCCTGGTGGAGGGACAGAGGAAGCAGTCCCTGTCCTTAGAGTTATTTCTTACTTTGCGTTCTGCCACTGAGGGTGCAAATATTCCTGCTGGCAGCCCGTGCCTGTGCGCTAATTTCCCTCTACCTTGCGGTGGCATATCCCTTATCCGCCAGCAGATGCCATCAAAAGTAACAAAAAGCAAGAAGCTACAGGTTCGCAGGAAAGGACAGCCCTGCTGTTTTCCTGCTTTCTCCTTTGTTCGCCACAACAAGGCCAGAGAGGGGAAAGAAATATTAAAGAACAGACTAAAAATAATTCAAAGAACAGGTTAAAGAGCACGTAAGTTTGATGTCTTCAGGCTGACCACATCTGGTTAAACAAGTACCAAAAGAACCAGTCAAAGCCACCTCTGCATAATTAGCAACTATCACAGTGACTTAAAAGAGTATGGGGAGGTTTAATGTGTCTTTGTACTTAGAAAAGTACAAATAGTGCTTGAATAATAATTCCCCAAAAAAAACAAAAGCCTTCTGCAAGCCTGGCCAGACTCACTCTGCCACCTGAGAAGATGTAGGACACGCTTTTAAGCAACCAATCTGTACAGAACTCCTCGGTTCACGAGAAATAGTCAGCATGGATTTATTGAAAATAAATCATGTCAAAGAAAACGAGTTTCATTCTTTGACAGGGTAATGACCTACTCTATAAGGGGAAGCGAGAAATATAATTTAGCCTGCATTTAAGTCAAACTTCTGGCACAGCTATTCGATGTATTATTTGCAAACCATGGCAGGGGCTGGAGATTTTTTTCCTTCCTAGAGCAGTGTGCAACCAGATGAAAGACTGCACTCATAAACAGTGATCAGGGGTTCACTGTCAAATAAGGAGGACCTTGCAAATGCAGTCCTGTGGGACCAGACCCAAGGGCAGCTCTAATCATTGTTTTTACTAATGCCTCGGAGGATAAACGAGATGGAGTGCTTGCAAAGTCTGTGGATAACGTTAAGCAGTCGGTGCTTTTATGTACCCTGGGGGATAAGAATTCAAGCTGATTTTGATAAATTGGGCAAATGTTCCAAAATCAAGGAAATGAAATAAAAACAAACGCAAGTGCAAGTGCAACGCTCAGGAAGTCTGAGAGTGAAGCATGTATTTAAAAATAACTATCTACAAAAAGCATTGCAGAAGCAGAATAAAAGCCTGTTGTGTAAAAAAAAAAAAAAAAGAGAGAAAATGAAAGAAGACAAATGACACCTTTTGCTGAACCAGCTGGACAGGGCTCAGTGAGAACAGCATCTCCTTGCCAGCACACGTGTGAGTAGAGGCAACCCTGTGCCACCTGGGAGCTGCTCAGCCCTGTCCCACCTGTCTTCCCAGAAGTGGTTACCAAATTCACTGGGCTTGCTTCAGTTGCACTTGAGTCCTGTTTATGTCCCATTCACGTGAGCCCAACCAGCTCTATGAAGCCAGCTGAAGAGGTTTAGAGGTTTTGTTGCTCTTCTCTGGGCTGAATAGGGTTTGTTTGTTTGCTTGTTCGGCTTTGTGTTATCATTATGGAAACATCATGAATTATCTGACTACATGGCTGAGATGGCTCAATAACAGATTTAAAAAAAATATATACCTGGCAGGACAGAGAAATCCAGCAGGCCTCAGCCAGTGCAGAGCTGAGGAGGAAAAGGCTGGTGAGGGCCTAGCTCCAAATGTTCCTGGTGACTAGAGATGGACACCACTCAGTCCATTGAGGATGGATGGGAGAACTTGCGTGAGAAGTTACTGTTTCGTGGCTGCCTGCTAGAATTTTAACTCGGAAACCTTCTCTGCTGCCTTGCTAGAAAATGCATCGATAGCCTCGCCTAGAAAACATCTGCGAAACTTTCCCAGCAAGTGCTGCTTGTCAGTGCTGCACTGCGCTGCACATGAATCCAAACTTTAGGTGACACTTCATGAAGTCATTTGTTTCCCTGTTGCCACAAACGAAGCCTGGACTTTGATTTTCTGGGGACTCTGCCAGTTTGGAAAGCATATTTTCACAGTGTTTCTACCATTTGTTTCGCAGAAACTCTTTTCAAGGAACTGCTAAGATCTGACAAATAAACATCAGTGATTTATCACTGAGGTTAATTGGGAATACTGCTGTTTCAAGATGCCCAAAGCACAAGTGGCTGAGGGCCATGCTGCCGTTATGTTTTGAAAATCTCCTGAAATACATTCCTTTTTGTTTCCTTTCTTCAAGGGAGAGATTAAATATTTGAAAACGGATGTTAGAAAACGTGGCTGTTCTCGGCTGTCTTTGATATCCTTTTAAATTCCCACTCACTGCAGCTGCCACTGCACTGTGCTGTCACATAAGAGGCAGAGGGAAATTTAAATAGTTGCATTAACACTACATCACACACTTTAATAATTCACTAACTGTAAGCCACAACTACTCAAGAGCCGAAAAATGTCCTCTTAAGACGTCCCCACATCAGGAGTAGTAACCTGGGGATGAGAGGTGAGGAACGCATATAGGGGCCACAGCTGTGCCACCTGAACTCACCACCCAAAATCGGCCAAAATCATCTTCTAAAGAGGTTTAGAAGATGAGTGGAGCTGGTTCATTCAGGCTGAGATTTTGTTTGTCACACTAGTATCTTATGGTAGAGTTAAAAGTTACAGCATTGTGTAGACACATGCCCTCTGCAGCTGCGATAGCCCAGGCTATGCTTAAGAAAGTGCTGCTGTACTTGGAGCCCCTGGAAGAATTTGAATAAAGTGTCTCATTTTTCCATTCACCAAGGTTTTTATAGACCAGAAATTCATAATGTAAAGATAAGTCAAGGTCCACAGTGCCACCAGATGACTACTGGGGAGGAGCACCATCCCAGCATATGAGTTGAGGAGCTCTGAGCATCACACTCTCACCAGCTCCCACTGTCAAAACAGTGAGGTGTTGGAAGAAACTCCCATTCTGAGGTGGGAAAAGAAGTAGGGAAGCTAGAACAAAGTGGCATGTTGTCTGTCTGTAAAAGAGATGACACAGCGCTTGGCGGACACCGTCAGGGGACAGACGTGGACATCCCACCCAGTCCGAGGTGTGTGGAAATGCTCCCTTTTGCATCAAACTGTCTCTGCTACTCAGTCTATCTGGAGTGAGGAGGGAGACAGATCCCAGTGAGAAGGGCTGGTGCCATTGTATGGGTATGTCCTAGACCTGCTAGATGGGGTTTGTCATCCCATCTGCTAGATGAGCAGGGAACCACTTGTGCTCTCCTCCCATAGTCAGTGCCTGCCAGGGATATTTGAGGATGCCACATGAGGATAAAAGGTTATTTCATTTGCAAGGATGATGTACTTCTTTGAAAAGCAACTTTTTTCATGCTTGTATGTGAGGCATATGAAAAGCGATCAGCTGTAAAGCCTGTAGCTCAGAGATACACTTTAGAGATTTCTCTTGCTGCTAAAGGTATTTTTTTATTATTATTTTTTTATTTTATTTTTTTTTCTTTCTGGTAAACACACACTTGTTTAAGTGATGTGCTTCCTGGAATACTTTGCTCCTGAGATAAGAGTTGCTGAAGAGTATTCTGATAGTTAAATGTAGACTGTATGGATCATTTCATACTTACAAGTACTTTTTGTAATAGGCACTTAGCTAAAGAGGAGTAAAAGATCTGACTTGTAGATTGGATAAAGGCTTGTTCCTTCCCATCTTCTGCTCCTGTTGACTTCAAGGGATGCTGATTGGTCCTCTTTTTCACTTAAGAGGGGCTTATGACTCAGTGGTCTCAGCCTCCTCGTGGACTGAAATCTGCAGAAAAACAAGCATCTTAAGAAAAGGTCTGTGCAGTGAGGTTTTGGTACTAACCTTGACCTCATCGCTAGTAGGTGTGCAATAGTCGATATTTTATTTAAACCCTGGTCCTTGCTGGAGTTTTGTTGGAAACCATGTGAAATCAAATGGCTTTGCCATTGATGATGGAAACTATTTCCCTTCACTAGGACTTAAATTTGCCTAACGTGCCTAGATACCAGGGCTACCTCTATAACCAATGCAGAGAGACAGGTCCCTGCTCGGGGCTCATTTGTCTCCTTGTTGCATCGTGATGAGGACTACACAAGCTGTTCAGGATATCTCATTCCTGGATGGCCAGAACTGGGTGAAACAAGTCCCAGCTGTGTGTTTCCTACAGCACCAGTTGCTAACTGGTGAGGTGAACCTCAAAAATAGTGCCAGTGGGACAGCAGAGCAGCAATCACCCTGTTGAGTTGAACTCAGCTTGCTAGTTTGAGCTCTGCAGGAGCACTGCTGGGGCTTGAGGCCAAGAGGAGGACACCAAGGAAGACAAGGTGGCTGGTGGTGCCCAGAGGAGGAGGCCACTGGGCTGGGAGAAGCAGAGCACTGGGGAGCCCATGAGGCTGGACACAGGTAGGAGGTGATGGTGAAGACTGTCATCAAAGACCTCCTTTTGCAGAGAACGGTTTATAGCATGTAACACTGAATGTCTGTCATCAGCCAAACTTTTTTTGCTTTCTTCCCATGTATTTTTGTGCAGCTAAAGTTTGCTCAGCAAATGTTAGCATTAAGCAAATTTGCGATTTGCTATCAAAAATGTTCTCAGTGGAAGCTGGAGTATTAGAATTAATACCTTCTTCCACAGCTGAACTGAGCAGAAGAGGTGGTGGTGTGTGTGTGTCAGCAATTGCAGCAATGCAGCAGTCTTCAGCCTTAAAAATACATGACGTTTGAGGCAAACTTTTCCGACTACAGCATCCGATTAGCTGCAATCTGTTTTTGGGCAAGACATAAGCAGAAAAGGAAGGAAGATTTGTCAGGTGATAAGTGTTCAGAGGCTGCTGCAAGAACAGTGCATTTTATTTTTCTCTTTGTGGTAGACAGGATGAAAAGCAACATGGTCCAATTGCAGCAAGAGAGACTCAGATGAGATAGTGAATAAAGCTTACTGTTGCTGAAAGAAATGAAGCAGGGAAATAGGCTGTCTGAGGGAACTGAGGCATCTCCATCACTGGAGGGCTTTAAGAACAGATTGGATGAACATTTGTCAGAAGTGACATGCCTGTAGGTGACCCTGCCGTAAGGCTGGGGAACGGATGAGACCCTTCCAGCCCCAAGATCCCTTGGCTGTCTGAGATGAATTATTTACTGCAGACAAGTCCGTTGGCATCAACACCAAAGCAATGTATCTGTCAGACTGTTTAGATCCTCGCAAGTGCACACAATAAGCCTAACAGCTGCAAGTTTAATGCTTCATGTATAATCGGGGTTTATTTCTTAAAATGAAGTGAGGGATTCAGGAATTTATATAGGAAGCTTGTTTTGAAAGGTGTGAGTGTAACACTGCTTCTAATATTGCAAACTGGTTCATACAGCAGTATACTTTCTAAGGAATGTTTTTTTGTGGGTGCTTTGTTTGTTTGTTTTTGATATACAAGTTATTATTGTATAAGAATTAGGTAAGACCCAAGTGGTCTAGCCAGCCTCCTTGGCTCTGCCTGATTTTGTAGCTAGTAGTAGCAGGCCTTCAGGCATCAAAATCTGTGCTTGACAAGCATCTGTTGGTAAATGACAACACGGTCAGTGTCCCAGTGACCACCAGGAATGCTGGGATGACAGAATGGTGGCAGAAATGGTGGTGGTCTGGGTTAGTGCCATCTCACCCCAAATCAGCGAGTGTCATCATCGTCACACCCTAGGTGTCACTATAAGTACGTCTTAGAGAGAAAACAGGGCTCCGGAGTATGCCAGCATGATGTTGGTGCACGTGAACTGTGGTAGTGACTGTATGAAGAAATTACTCCTCCTGTGATTGCAATAACAACTGCCTGGCTTGAAAGGATACAGGGTGGGGTATAGGTGCCCAGTGAATGGCTCCAAAATAGCTGGGCATACTTCTGATAGGGGACAGGGTGTTGAGGCCTGGCCTGGGACAGGGGAATGAGCTGGGGAGGCAGCAGATGACAGTAGGGCTTCTAGGCCTCCATGGTAAGGATGGCCACCCTGAACCTGCTGACAGTGTGCTCCTAATCAGGAAACTGGTGTCACCAGCCTACAGAAGGGAGCAACTACCTGTGTCAGTACTGAGGCTGAGGGCTGGATTTTGGTGAGCTGCCGCTACAGAGCTGGTGCCTGCTCTGGGCCCAGGACCATGAAGATCCACCTGCATTCTCAGATTAGTGGCCTACGGGCCTAGTTTTAATGAAGCTATGGTCCTGGAGACTGACCCCATAACCATAATGTTCCTCAAGGCATTTGTCCCTCTCACTTGCATAGCTGTGCAAACCAGGCTGTCTTGGAGAGCTGCTGCACAAGGGTGCAGGTCACGCATGGATTCATGGCTATTGCCAAGGCAAGGAGTTTCTGTCATGGTTGTATTCCTTTCTTCCACCTGTAGACCAAAGGTGTTTTTACATGGGACATTAGCAAATATTTCAACAACACAGCTACATCATCAGTTAGAAAAAAATACTCTCAAAGAAAATTGAATTAACACTGCCCCACATGTATGTAGCACACGAGCAGAGCAGTTGTACTGCACTGGCTGCAACGATGGGGATTTTTTCTTTCTTTCTCTCTCTCTCTTTCTCTCTCTCTTTCTTTCTCTCCTTCTCTCTCTCTCTCTCTTTCTTTCTTTCTTTCATTGACCCATATGACTGGCTTTGTTTGCATTCCTTTTTCCCTGTGTGCTCATATATTCACTACAAAAAGTTGGCCCTTTCCTTCATCTGAACATGTATTCCCACCTTTATTTCCTGGGTTAGCCTTGCTGTTTCCAGCAGTCTGTAGGTTACACATGACTATTTTGAAGAAGTGAGGTAGAAAATACTTTTATGTGATTCAAAGAAGGACCAAAGCAAGTGCTTAGTGGGAAAAAGAAGAAAACTATCTCTCTAGGATATGTGCTATTCACACAGTGTTTTTTTTGAAGACTATTTTTAAAAGGTCAAATTAAAAAAATCATTCTTGGATGACTGTTTCAGCATTGAAGTGTACGTGCAGCTACCTACAGACAAGGCAGGGGTCCAAGCCGCAGCTGGAACCGGTGACAAGCTAGTGCTTAATTTGGGTGTCCTACAGGTAGGCATCTGGGGATACCTGGGGTGCTTTACAGCAAAGATCTTGCTTTGGAAAGGCACAGATCTGTGAGGCCTCTGTTGTGCCTGGGCATAGGTGTCTGTTCCAGGACAAAATGAATCACAACCCCTGACTCCAAAGGCTGAGTTGAGCAGATCTCTCTTGACAGTAACAGGAGCTGTTGGGGCAAATGGGTTAAAAACAGAAGAATGGTGAGGATTACTGTAAATACATTCAAGTGACCTTGCATCTGGGAATATGTAAAGCCTGGACACTAGTAATGTAGGAAAACACATATATCATACCTATTGTTCTTTATCCTCTGTGTATTTGACAAGTAAAGCATCTGTGTATAGATAGCATAGGTATTTGGTAGATGTGGAGGTGCCCCCTCAGACATGCTTGAGCTCCCTGCCTTGGTATGGAGAAGATCAAAGCACAGTCAGGATCGCAACATGGCAGTAAACGACATCTGTGTGAACCCTCAGTAAACAGATGTAAACAGCAGGATGGTGATTGATCCTCTCGCATGGACCAAGCAGCTCAGTGGTGCCTGTTTCCCCACTTGTGTGCCTCTACCTGGGTGTTGTTTTGTGCATCCCCTGGTAGGCAAGGTAATTAAAATAAATGTACTTGTTTTCAGTTTTGGGTCTGTGGTTATTCCTGCTGCCTGCCTGTGCTGACACATGCAGGAGCTGACAGACCCAGCACACACACAGAAACTTCTCAGTACCTATCTAAATTTCCATGTCTTCTTCTGCAGCTAGACCCCATCCTGTCTGTCTCTACTCCATGCACTCCTTGATACCCGTCTTGTGCTCCCAATCTCAGTCTCATTAGGCAGGGGATATGGCACAATCTTGACCATTTGGGCTTTCAGTTCATTTTGTATCTCTGCTGGCAAAGAGCAGCTGGACTCTACACTCTCTCCTTTTTAAGCAAGGGATTACATGAAATACTCAGGGCTTTCATTTTTGGCTTTATAAAACAATATGCTTAAGAATTGGGCACCAAAGAGCTTTGGATCACTTAAAATTCTGTACCCGCAAAGCCAAGTACTACTTTTTTAAATGACCTTCATGTAAGACATAAAGTAGCAATTATTTTGGCAGGAATTAGAGAAATAAGTGGCAAAATTGTTTTTGAGCCAGTGTGAAGTCTTACAACTACGAAAGCTTTTGAGTTTTGCTCTTTAATTGATTTGAATATTTAAGATACTTGTCATTCACTATACATAAAGTGGTAGATTGGTAAAAAAGGATCACAAAATTATGATTTACCAGGAAAAAAAATGAAAAGATTGACTTGAAGAACAGCGTGCTTAACACACCTGATGAGGAGTGAAAACAATGTGTGTGTCAAGTTGGGTAAAAAGCTGTATTGGGTTTACAAGGCAAGGTTTTGGTAGTGGGGGGCTACACGGCTGGCCTCTGTGAGCAGAGCCCAGCAGCTGCTCCAGGTGGCTCCAAACGGACCTGCTGCTGGTCAGAGCCAAGCCAAGGAGTGACACTGGGTGGGCCTCTGGGAGAGCAGGTTTAAGGGAGGGAAAAAAAACTGCTGCATGACAGCAGCTGGGAGAGAGGAGAGAGAACCAGCCCTGCAGTCCCCCAGGCCAGTGCAGCAGGAGGGCAAGAGGTGCTCCAGGCAGGCAGCAGCAGTTCCCCTGCGGCCTGTGGAGAGGCCCCTGGTGGAGCAGGCTGTCCCCCTGCAGCCCATGGGTCCCACATGGAGCAGATCTCCACGCTGCAGCCCCTGGAGGAGCCCCCGGTGGAGCAGGTGGATGTGGCCTGGAGGAGGCTGTGGCCCATGGAGAGCCCCTGCAGGAGCAGGCCCCGGGCCAGAGCTGCAGCTCATGGAGAGGAGCCCATGCAGGAGCAGGGGTCTGGGGGAGCTGCCGCCCGTGGGGGACCCGTGCTGGGGCAGTTTGCTCCTGCGGGATGGACCCCGTGGTATGGAGCTATGTGGCAGCTGGTCTTGAGCTGCTGCCTGTGGGCAGCCCCCGCAGGCTCAGCTGGGGAAGGACGGCATCCCGAAGCGCAAGACGAAGCGTCAGGGACTGACCGCAGCCCCCATTCCCCATTCCCCTGGGGCTGCTTGGGGGGAAGAGGTGGAAGAGGGTGGTTGGGGGAAAGGAGTTTTGAGTTTGCTTTTAGCTTCTCACTGTTCTACTCTGTTAGTGATAGGCAATAAATTATATTAATTTCCCTATGCCGAGTTTTGCCCATGTTGATAATTGGTGAGTGATCTCCCTGACTTACCTCAACCCTTGAGTCACCCCCCTGCCTTTTTTTTTTTTTTCATGATATTTTCTTCACCTTTCCTTTGAGGAAGGGGAATGAGGGAATCGGTGTGGTAGAGTTTAGCTGTCCATGAGGGCAAAACCACCACAAAACCCTGAAAATTACCGACAGAAAATGTTCAGTGTAAGGTAATTGGGGAAAGTTAAGGCACGGAGAAAATTCATCAGTGGAAGCAGAAGCCTATTGGAAGAGATTTGTGTCCAGAGCAACCCCTGGCTGTTTGCTACTGCTTAGCTCAGAATGTCCTTAAAAATGTTTTTCTGCTACTTTCAAAGAACATTTTAAATGGGAAGTGCTTGATTTTTAGGCTTGTGCATGTTAATTTTTTATCATGTTTTGGCAAATATGTCTAACAAGTGGTGTTTGAAACTTGCTTGTGAAATAAACCCTGCTAATAAACAGATCTTAATAAGTTAACTTAATAAAGATTAGCTTTCCTTTTTCAGCCCAAACTGCCATTGTGGTACTGTAGATCTGACACAGGCCCTTGTCTGGCACTACAAGGCAAATCTGGGCATTTAGGTGTGTTTCTGAAGGGAATGGTTTCACGTCCATCCTGAGAAATGGAAGGTTTCGGTTTGGTGGCACTTCTGCCTTCCCGCTGCCTGCCCTCCCACAGGGTGCTGCTGTCCATGGCACCGACATGCTCCTGGGCTCTGGGGCCTGTGAGCCCAGCGGGATGAGCCCGGTGGGTCAGATGCTTCAAATCAAACTCGTTAATGATGTTACAGAAAAGGTTGAACTCGGTGTAGTGCAGTTCTGCATCTTATGGCACACAGGAACAACATGCTCAGCCGTGCACCCAGTTTTCTTGGGCTCTCCAGCCCCATGGCAAAGCCCATGGCACCTGGGCAAGTAAGGAACAGGCTTTGCCAGGAGGTTCACTTTCATACCTCTGTTTTCTCTGTGATGTGTCATCTCCAGCCTGCAATCACACTCCTGTGCAAAGGAAGGCAATACTTGACAACTGTGAATTAAATACAGACTTGAGCTGTGTCGGCATTAAAGGAGCTTCCCAGACAAGTGGGACGACGGTGCAGAGCATGTCTTCTGTGACACTCCAGTATTGGGCAGGGGACGGGCAGCTGACCTCTGTCTCCTGGTTGGTGTAGAGGCATGAAATCTCCTCTGCCTCCAGCTGCTGGCCTGGGAAGGAGGCAAGGCTTACTACCAGAACTGTGTGCCTTCTAGCTCAGATGACAGCAGGCAGTGTTTTTTGTACCGATGATGGTAGTTCTGTCCCTAATGGTGCACATGTATAAGTAGAAGCGTAATACATTTAACCTGTCACTTCTTTAGCTTGCCTAGCTTTTTTTCCTGTCATTTCAATGCCAGGAGTGTTGATCTCAGAGTACCACAAAGTACAGAGAGCTCTTGCAGAGATACAGAATTGATGAGAAATACAGTGAAAATTGGTAGGGAGCAAATCAAGAGGGCAAATCAACCTTCATCCTGCATATGTTCTAGCTAGGCTGGTGTTCCACATCTTGCTGCTCATGTTTGCTGTGGCTTTTGTTTAACTGCTTGAGAAACGCACATTCTAACCTATGTGCTGCTGATGAAGTCAAACTGACCCATTACATCTAAAAAAAAAAATCTCAGTAAAATTAGTCCAACAGGATAATGAGGGAATGTGTGGAAGAGGGAGGAAACAGAGAGAGGGAATTAAGAAAAAGTAAAATAATCAGCATTCAGGCAACGTTGGTTACTGTAACTCTGAAAGCCAGCTTATAAGTCAAATTTTCAGTCAACCTTCAAAAATATCTCCAAATTTTGTTCATCAAGGGACTGATTCAAAGGCAGTTGAACACAGTACCAGATCTGCCACTGCCTTGTGTACCCTTGGATCAAGTCCAAAAAATGTTATGGGTGTGCAATATTTTTAAAAATTAACACAACCAGCTGATCTAGAACTTCTTAAAAGTTTGGTCCTTGAAAACGGTCCCTTTTAGAAGATACCCTGCAGGCTACTCCTTCGATACAGAAATAACTGTGATCTTTGAAGGGAAAGAAGTGGCCCAGTGGGCCTCCAGCCTTTGTGTGCTTGTAGTCATCAGCATTGACTTGTGGTAACTGTGCTGGCTCCATCAGGGTCCACTGATAATGACTGATTTTCCAAAGAGGAAACACTCAGTCCCTCCCGTTCTCCACCTTGCCACCATGTCTTCCTTGCTACCATTTGCCGTATGGCTGGGTGACACTCACAGGGGTATGGTAGCACATGCTCAGGTCTCACAAGTCTGCTTTCCTGGGGGTTTCTGCTGCAGGTTGGAGGGAGGTCTCTGGACGTGGTGCATATTTGGGGGCGCTGGGCCATAGGGAAGGAATAGTACAGTACTTCACTGAGACGTCCTCTGTTTATCCAGCTCTTGCTGGAGAAGAACAAGTCCAGCCTCTCACTGACCTCTATTAAAAACACAAATATACTGTTCTCTAGCAAGGAGCAAAACTGCTCCTCATGAATCTGATTATGATCTGTGACTTGTGTGTGTATGCAAACATTGGACCAAGGCAAACAAGCTTAATGTTGCAATCCTAGATTAACTTCTGTGACCTAATTGGATTAAATTCTTTTCTTTCTGCCTGCTTCAGAATGAATGACCAGTCATAATATGGAAAAGTTCTGCTGAAGTTGCAAGAATAAGAGAGAATATTTTCTTGTTATTCTGTATTTAAGAAGTGGTCCCTTTTATTTCTTAAATGCAAGTTTAGCAATGAAAGAAAGAGAAATTGCACTGGAATATGTATAAATAAAAATAAAGTTCTAGCTGGTAGGCTTGATTTCAGTGGTCCAATCCTCCAATACAAAAACTCGCTAGCTGGAGGTGTTAACCTGGTTTTGTTCTTATTAGAGAAATATGCTTGTTGGAGCTTATCCCAGTGCTTTAGCAGCTTGTCAGGCTGTACCTCCTAAAAACAATTGAGATAGTTTTTTTCTAGTGGCATCACAGAAGTGGTAGTCATTTGTGACTTTCTATTTCTCTGAAAAGGTTGTTGTGGAAGGCTTTGGAAAGAAACAATCTTTTGTGTTGTTGTTAAATCCCTGGGAAGGTCACTCTGCTTGTTGCAGGTAATTCAGGCACGCATGTGTGATTTCATGTTTTGATTCTTAGTATTCCTTTAAAATTAATAGCCAGAAGTTGAGTCATTTCACATTACGTGCAAAACAACAGTTTACAAAGGAGTACAAATTCCATCCTTCCTCTTCCCAGTTGTGTGTTTCTTAATTGACAAAATGTGCATCTTTTATAAGGCATAGTTGGAAGAAGACTGCTTTGTGCCTAGTCTCATAGAAACATGTCCATCTGCAGTCATGTGGTATATGAAATGGGTATTGCAGACACAATACTTCAGAAGAGTTGAGTACCCCAATGACATGGGGCCTTGCACCAGACAGAAATGAGGGTGAGAATTTGTCATGCAGGAAATTAATCCATGAAAACTTCAGAAAGCTGATCTATATGCTAATGTATTTTAAGAGTGCAGTGCAAGCAATTGGAAAAGGGTAAAATCTGGGGGGGGGGGGGGAGCATTTCCATCACTGCTTTTTGCATATGGGGACTATATTAGCCATGGCAGTAGTTTCTATGCATAGAAACCCCATGGGGGAGGAGAAGAGAGGGATTTATTAAAAAGATATCTTAGAAATCATAGTGCATGGGAAGCTATCGTGGTGTGTTATACAGCATCTTTCATTTGGAAGACTCTTGATGCATGTTAGGAATCTGATTTGTAGTGAAACTGCAGTGAAACAGTGGCAGAGGCTGCAGAGCAGTACCATGGAACAGCAATGTCTGCAGCCTGATTTCCTGAAATCAAGAGCAGAGTGATGCTTAGGTGAACGTGTTAGCACAGCCCAAGGTAGACTTGCTGCTTGCTGCAGATTACTAGGTGCCACTGTAACGCAGAGGAAGGCTGCAGTAGAAAGGAACGAGAGAGAGATAAACATGGGGAAAAAATGAATGACCAGGAAATGGTGAGATGAGGAAAGCAAAGTGATTAAGAAGGAAAAAATGTGAAACAAATCATTCTTCCTTAGGTCTTTGAGCAGAGGGTCATAGCATTGCTAGCATACGTTTTTTTTTTTTTTTTCCATAGCTCACTCATGGTTGCATCTTCTACTTACAGCAGCAACACTAAAAGTTTACCTTAAAGGTAAAGGGCTGATTCAGTGCTCATAGAAATTGGTGGAATTCTTCCCAGGCATGCTTACTGAACAGGGATCTGTACTGCAGTTACTATACACATGGGCAGGGCCACGTTAAACCACGAGAAATGTTGTAAATTGTACTCCACGGTTGATAGGTATGGCAGGATATAATTTCCAGTTTACTTCAATTTGAATGTAGCAAATTGTTAGTTTAGACTGGGTAAGAAGAAATAATTTTGTCACATTGCAGACAATACATACAAAATTATTGACATGCAAACACCTACATGGGATTCATGGAAAAGTAAAAATCCCCTGGCAGTGGCAGGGGGAGAAGTGAGAAACACTGGCAATACTACATACATATTATAAAATAGAAAATGGTAAAGAATATTTTTACAGCTGACGAAGCTGGCATTTATCCAAACTCAGATAATATATTTTTTTAATTATTCCTTTTGGCCTCAAGAGTAAACAGATAGCAATTACAAAGGGAGCATGTGTGTTGTATGGGACTCCTACAAAATACAACTTGTAATATATTGGCTAGACCAATAAAAGATATCACAATATCTGTGTCCACTTAGACAATAAAGCAATTTAAGGTAATCCTTCATACAAATCATTTGGCTGTGTAAAAGATGTCTGTAGAACAGCCTGTCTGTCACTGATATTTGCAGTGGTTACACAGAGTACACAAGGCACAAGAACAATCTCTCTGTTTGTGCTGGAAGCCTCTATTTCTCCTCAACGCTGCAATGCTGTTTGCTTTTTGATAACTGGGGTTGAAAACAGAGGAGCATAAATAGAGTCCTTAGAAAAGATTCCTTTGTTCTTTTAGCATCTTGTGCCAAATAAAGCCACATTATTTATTTATTTATTTATTTATTGTTCCCTTCTGGTACATGCAAAGGACAGAGTCCACTGGCAGTACAGAAAAAGTGACAACTACAGAAAACTGCACAGCTCAGACATATAGCAGTGATGTCCAAATAATGACAGCCCTTTACAGCATAAACTTGGTGAAACAGGGACTTTGTTTTAAAGTCTTTTGGAAAGTTCAGTTCCGTTGTCCATTTCCATTCAGGAAGATCATCAACATAAATCTGATGTGCTGCAAACAGATCAGTGCGTTGTTGTGGTGAAGAGCCCCCATCTTCAAAGCAGCTCATGGATGTGGATGAGTGGCATCTGAGTGGCTCAGTAGCCCTTCACGTGCTTTTACCGTGCCTAGGGTGTGCTATCCACTAGATAGACGTAACACTCCTTGGGAGATGATGTGACATATGTGATCATGGCCACGCTGACTCTTTTTCTTTCAACAGTGTTTTGGGTTTACAAGGCAAGGTTTTGGTAGTGGGGGGCCTCTGTGAGCAGAGCCCATCAGCTGCCCCATGTCAAATCAGAGCCAGCTCCAGCTGGCTCCAAAAGGGACCTGCTGCTGGTCAGAGCCAAGCCAGGGAGTGACACTGGGTGGGCCTCTGGGAGAGCAGGTTTAATGGAAGGGAAAAACAACAACAACAACCTTCTGTGCAACAGAAGCTGGGAGAGAAGCGTGAGAAAAACTGAGAGAAGCAGCCCTGCAGTCCCCCAGGCCAGTGCAGCAGGAGGGCAGGAGGTGCTCCAGGCAGGCAGCAGCAGTTCCCCTGCGGCCTGTGGAGAGGCCCCTGGTGGAGCAGGCTGTCCCCCTGCAGCCCATGGGTCCCACATGGAGCAGATCTCCACGCTGCAGCCCCTGGAGGAGCCCCCGCAGGAGCAGGTGGATGTGGCCTGGAGGAGGCTGCAGCCCATGGAGAGCCCCAGCAGGAGCAGGCCCCGGGCCAGAGCTGCAGCCCGTGGAGAGGAGCCCACGCAGGAGCAGGGGTCTGGGGGGAGCTGCCACCCGTGGGGGACCCGTGCTGGGGCAGTTTGCTCCTGGGGGATGGACCCCGTGGTACGGAGCCGTGTGGGAGCTGGTCTTGAGCTGCTGCCTGTGGGCAGCCCCCACAGGCTCAGTTGGGGAAGGACAGCATCTACGTGGGAGGGACCCCAATAAATTATATGAATTTGCCTATACTGAGTTTGTTTTGCCCATGATGATAATTATTGAGTGATCTCCCTGTCATTATGTCAACCCTTGAGTCCTTTTCCATCATATTTTCTCCCCCTTTTCCTTTGATGAAGGGGAGTGAGAGAATGGTTGTGGTAGCGTTTGGATGTCCATGAGGGTGAAACCACCACAAAGAGTCATGTCAGAAGTGGGTTTGAGAAGAAAAGAAGCACCAGCTGCAAGGAGGGATGTGGCACCTTGTGGTGAAGAGAAAGCTTGTACAGAAGAGAGCTGAGGCTGACACAGGCAGAATGGCAGGGTCTGAATGCAACATGAGTTACCTGTGCAGGTATGGGTACAGGATCCTAAAGGGGAAGACAGAAGGGTTGATTTTAATGTGGAAGAAAAGGAACAACAGATGTAGGGTACAGAAGAAGGTTGACAAAATAAAAATTGCAGGTAAAATAACATTTGAAGAGTATGTCTTCTGAGGAGGCCAGCTGGTTGATGGGTGAGGTCTTCAGGGTTATGGGTATATGAACTCACTGCAAAGCACTGTCTGCTTTCTAAGAGAGAATATTCCCTGAAGATCTGGAGCACATGCAAGAGAGAGTAAAAACTGGCAGATACCAACACCCATGACCACAAGAATCTTGATAACAGCACTGAAACCAGGGCTGAGATGGGAGGAGAGCGTGGAGCCTTGTTCCAGCAGGACCACATTAAATTTGGGATTAGAGGGAGTCAGAAATCCAAAGGTGGATTGGGGGTGCAAATGTAGTAGGAAACAGTACCCACTGAGAGTATGCAGCCTGCTGTAGAGAGTGGGGATTGATGTGGAGAGAAACCTTTCAAGACAGACAGGAAGAAAGGTAGGAAGAGAACTGAGCAAGGGGACCATCAGGGAAAATACGACTTTGAGGAGAAAAGACGTTTCAGAGAGGCTAAGGTGGATGTTGGGTGAAGGTCATGGGTGTTTCATGAAGAGCTTGCTGGGAGGAGCTTGCATTGCAGGGCATAGTGTGGCTGCGCCCAGTCCAGGACAGGGATGAATGAGTAATTGCCACGGACAAGAAGTCTATGTTCAGGAAATGTCTCCAAACCTTTTGTAAAATCAGCAAATACTTAATACAAAGAAAAATAAAAAAGCTTGCCAAATAATGGTGCCAGACTAGCAAAGGTTTTTATTTCCATCAGATAACAGGTAATTTCTGGTCAAGTTAAATTGTTATATGTAAACAGTACTTTAAACTGTTCCTGACTTTGTGCGTGTGGAAAATGTACAGGACATCTTCATTAGTCTAGTGGCATTTGTTAGAAAACATAGCTCTGTGTTTAGCTAATGACTTAATTAGAAAAGCAGTAGTCAGCTGGCAGTGAATGGTGAGTCTTTATTTAACAGGGAAGCACGAAAATTAGCCAGCCATCTGTTTTTTCCTGTTAATTACCTCTAAATATTAAATCTAAACACAGTCTTCAACCTGACACTGATGGGTGGTTTGAGTGATAATAGTGCAGATCAGATAGCAGAAGGACTGCTAGAAACGAAAATAATGCAGCCCCTCTATTTTACAGCTTTCATACCTGTCTGAAATATGTCTACCTACCTGCAGCAGCTTCTACGGAGATCATGCTCATCACTTCTGGTCCTTCAACCATTTTTTCCCTAATAGCGTAAGTACTCCGTGAAGCTGCTTTGGGAGTTACACAGATGGGCAGGGTCAGGCCACTACTCCCAGCTTCAGCTGACAGTTTCCATCTCCAGCAAGTTGAGAAAGGGAAAAACCATTATGGATCTCTGGGCTTCCACATTGGAAGACATTCTCAGTGGTTGGGATGATTGTTTTTTTCCCTCTTTTTAGTTATTAATAATAATTAGTAGGGAACCCAAAGGCAGATGGGGAAGACAGCAGTGATGACAGCTTCAGAAGGGCAGCTGGAGATAAGCCTCCTAAATCTAGGCATGGGAAACTTGTAGTCCTTGAAGCAGAGTCCCACTGAATGTGGGTAAGCAGTAGGTCACACTTTTGTCACCTTCAGATTTGATTTACACTCGGCTTGCAGAACTGCATCTTTCCAACTGAACGCTTTCCTTCAGAAATAAGGATGTAATTTCTCAGCTCCATCTGGAGTTTATTACTCATGTTACTTACACTTCCTTGACTCTTGATAAGAAAAATGATCGTTGTGCTGTAAATTTTCAAAACATTTTTCAGGGCTGGCTTCCAGTGCTGTTACAACATTTCTGCTACCTCTAATATTTGTTTTGATGGATTTGGAGCTGCCATGCTGTAGTTCACTGTTATTGCATGTCAGCTTGATATATGTGATATTTTCTATATGGTATATTGGTTTAATTCAAAAAGAATTTGTCCAGAAAAATGGGCAGAGGAGAAGATTATGGTGCAAGATAAGTAATCAATACCTAAGCAGTATTTAGGATATACCAATGGACAGTACCAGATTCTTAGTTTTGATTTTGTCTCTTCCCAGCCTGATTTCCAAAATGTTTGAACCAGGGCATTTTAACATCCATAAGCACAGAAGACAGCATACAAAGGATTCTGTCTTTGTCTGGACAAGGGAAGAAACTCCTTGGTGGACTGCCAAAACAAGAAATTCTGCTAGAGGACTTGATCATAGGTTAAGTTTCAAGAATGCCATTGTGAATTGTAAGATGAAGATAATACAGACATGCATACTGCTGTTTTAAAGTTCTAAGTTTTAAAAAGTTCTTTTCCCTATCTTTTTTTTTTTTTCTTTATTTATTTTTCTGCTGATGCTGTTCAAATAGAAAGTAATTAGTTTTTTTTTAGATGATATTTCTGAACACCATACATTACTGGCCTTCTGAGAAGGCACACGTCTCTCTGAGTCTGTGGGGTAAGGTTGCTCGATCCATGGGGTTGTGCACTGCAAGGTCCACAGGAAGTGGGGAAAAACTGAATAATTACCACCCCACAGGTGTCACCCACCAAGGCACAAGGCTTGAGCCCTGAAGAAATGCCGTAATTAATAGCAGTATTAAAAGGTGACCAGTCAGATGTGCAGCTGGTCGTACAAGCATGACACCTGATAGTTGCGTTTTCTCAGTTGTTAAACAAACTTCAGACTCTGTCCAATACTTTTAACATAAATCAGGCAACGTGCACAATAAAAAGAGCCACTTAAATGATTATTTTGGACTACAAAATGGGATCTGCTTTTAGAAGACATGAACTGAACTTTGTTTTTTGTTTTGGCAGTGTATTTCTGTGGGGCTAAGAAGAATAGAATGGTTTATTTTGCTGTAATCTGTTCTGGAAATGGTGGCTTCTGTCCTAAAAAAACTGTTACAGTTTTTTTTCAAAATGCCACAGTAAAGATTTTTTTGTTAGATGTTATGACCATGAAGTGTTTATTAATTTTTGAATGCATATATATGGGATTCAGTTTATAAGTCTTCATATTACTACAGTGCATGTTAAGTTAGACATTCACTTCTTAAATTAAAAAAGTATAAAAGAAATGTGAATATTGTTGTTTTCTTCTCAAGTCGTTGATTACACAGAATGCCGTAAACATGACTATCTAATGTTTTGTTTGTTTCATTGCTAAAAAATCTGTTTCTTTGTAGAATAAATTTATTCAAATTCTTTACCGTGAATAACACCAGAGGTAAAAAAAACAGCAAAACAAATTTACAGGCTAAAGAGAAGTCGAGCAAAGAGGCAAACACAAACATCCCTTTTTCCCTTT
Source organism: Oxyura jamaicensis (assembly GCF_011077185.1). Taxonomy (NCBI): domain Eukaryota; kingdom Metazoa; phylum Chordata; class Aves; order Anseriformes; family Anatidae; genus Oxyura; species Oxyura jamaicensis. The sequence goes on from NC_048895.1 coordinate 81,372,843, forward strand.
GTCAAGGGAAATGACAGTAGTCAAATTATTTTTCTCATTCTTAAGGCCAGGAGTAGTGTCATCATCATCATCTCCCAGTACTTTTAAGAATGTTCTCGACACCTGATGAGCTTTCTGAAGGCCAGTTTGAAATCTTCATTAAAGCTAGTGTACAGCAAAGGGTTGATAAGGGAGTTGACATATCCAAGCCAGGTCAAGAAATCTGCTACTTCTGGAGACACAGTGCAAACGTGGAGGCCCACCAGCAGCTCCTTGATGAAAAAGGGCAACCAGGACAAAATGAAAGCACCCAAGATCAGTCCCAAAATGCGAGCAGCCTTTCGCTCCCGTGTGGTGGAAATCTGCTGCCGGTCACCAGCCAGGTCCAGGTCATTCTCAAAAGGAGGGATCCTCACGGACGCGTTGATTTTATCAAACTCCGTGGTTGGGTCGGAGGTGGAGAAGTCCGAGACGCAGAACGTCTGTGTGAGCTTACAGCTGGCAAAAGAGTTTTGGCTGTCGGTGCTCCTGTTGCTGAGGTGGCGGCTCGAACCCCGCTTCTGGTAAAGGCTCTTTGCAGCGTGGTAGATCCTGTAGTACAGAATCAGGATCAAAGTCAAAGGTATATAAAATGCCCCGAATGTGGAATAAATAGTGTAGATGACGTGATCGTGCTGAATGCGGCACTCACTGGGAATATTGACGCTGTGGTGATTTCTCCAAAACAAAGGGGGCATGGATATGAAAATGGAGATAGTCCACACGGTGACTATCATCAGCCCAGCCCTTTTGGCTGTTCTTTTCCTGGCATATTCGATGGCATCTGTGATTGCCCAGTACCTGTCCAGAGCAATGACACACAGGTGAAGAATCGAACACGTGCAACAGGTCATGTCGACGCTAAGCCAGATCTCACAGATGAAGTATCCCAAAGTCCATTTGTCTATCATTATGTAAGTGATACTCAAGGGCATGACAAGGACAGCAACAAGGAGATCTGTCACAGCTAGCGAACATATTAAATAATTTGCTGGCTGGTGGAGCTTCTTGGTTGTGGAGATTGCTGCAATCACAGCAGAATTCAGCAGCATAGTCAGGGTTGTGATTGTGGCCAAGGTCAGGGTAACAAGCATCTTTTCAGTTACAGTTTTTGGCTTTGCAGCCACGTTGGCTTCAGTGGTGCAATTTGTGAAATTCATTTTGCCCCCGCAGGATGCACAGTGAAGGAAGTGGCTGCTGCAGGTAGCGGGTAGTTCCAGCTTCAGATGTCACCCATTGGAAAGAGGGACAGAGATGCTCCAGGTACAAAAGTTTTTATATCTCCATATTCAACAGCACAGCAAAAAGCTTCCAGGTTTTCTCCTGCTCATTGTTTTCCTAGAAGACAAAAATACATGCTTTAGCAAATCTATGTTTTAGCAAATCTCACTTTTTGGCAAAAATCTCACACTTCTAATATTAGCACCTCAAATAAGAATTTTGCTCATTTTTCCTCCTTCTCTTCTCTCTTTCCTTTTCTTCCCCTTTTCCTCTCCTTTATTTCTTTCTCATTTCTAAAGGGCATTTTGGGCCAGATTTTCCTGCTGGTGTGAAGTGTTTATTTCTCCTTTGACTCTGAAGATCTCAGCTGAAGTGGGAGGTTAGACTAGAAGACCTCCAGAGATCCCTTCCAACAAACATTTCTGTGATCTCTGTTAATTATTGATACCAGCAGCTAGTCTTTGCCTGCTTGTCAAATAGGCTCCAGCAGATGAAGAGTTTAGGAAATCTGCCTTTTCACTTTAATTGCTGTATGAAAGAGATCAAATCCTTCTATATATCACCTGTGAAAAAGAGAAACAGAGCAGCCTACATCAGCAAAGACATGCCAGAATTTCATAGTTTTCTATTCTGCTTTTTCTTATCCATGACTTTATTAATATCTTGGAAACAGTACTTAAAAATTACTCAGGTTACCTTTAACATGCAGCTTTCAAGCAATGTTTAAAGCTTTATGGTGAACACTTAGTTTTACACAGCACATTGGTGTTGCTAGGAGCTTATATAGTTTTGGCTAATTATTCCTGACATTTCACATATCCCACTGTGTGTGTCTTTGGAGGAGACAGACAAAAAGCTTTTGCATTTGCTTTGAGATTTCTATTGAATTTTGCTGCCTGTCAGGCAGTCCACCACAGTGCAATATACAAATAATATATATATACACATTTAAAAAGGTTTACTTTTGTTTCAGGTGTTTATTTTGTGAAAACATGTGAGTCCTCTCCATGCATCCCAAATGCTGACTGAGGCCAGAGTTAGCAACCTGTGGGATGCACCTTGAGATACCTTCCAGCGCCTTGCGTTCTTGTTTGTAATTTATCTCCTCATAAAAGGTGTAGTAGACTGAAAGCCTGAATTGTTTACCGTTAAAATAAACCACAAGATTCCTTTCCCTGGCTTCACTTATCCAAAAGTAAGGCGTCCTCTAGGCTAATTGTGTAGGCTCCCTTGATGAGGAGTAGATTGAGATAGCTGCTGCCAGAAACATATTTGTCCCCTCTCCAGACAAGTCTGTAAAGCAGATGGTATGAATCACCCCCTGGAAACATTGATCTTTCTCAATTTTGACTACAAGTGGCTCTTCCATACTTGCTCTTAGAATACATGCCTGATTTTTAGATGGCTAAATTTGATAGGTAAAACCCATTCTCATTGACACCAGTGGGACTTGGGTTAGGCTCTGAGAGAGAGTTTGCATATGCAAGCTAATGAGGAATTAAGAGTCTGAATGAGAAATTATGAATGTAAATGTAGTCAGCTGCTTCGGTCTGTACATACACTCTTATTCAGAAATTGGAGTGCCATCTTCTCAATGAGCCGAATGAGGAACAATCAAAAATAGAAACTTAAAAAAAAAAAAAGCAAGAAAAAAGCGCTGTACTTTGCAGATCAGCCCTAGGAAAGAAGATCTGCTTCATTGCACCATTGCAGACTGTAGGCAAGCAGAACGTGAGTTGAAAATCCCCAGATGGCCTTTCATACCAACATAACCTTTCTGAGCTCTGCCCTCCCTTTTTGCACCACCACAAAGATACTCTGAAAAAAATAAATTGTTTTCTTCCTTAATGAACTTGTCTTTAAACAAAACCCATCACACTTTGTCAGGCTCAAGTGCAGTGGTTTCCATTAGAAAAAAGGATGCTGCTGATTGCATGGGGGAGTTTGTTTAAGTCTGCTCACTGCTCAGCAGGTATGATTTTTTTTTTTCCCCTTGGAAAATCACTGCAATAATTAAAGTCAGGGTAGAAATATAAACAAAGCATCCTCCTTGCAGAAGAAAAGCTTGCAGGTACCTCAGACCAGGCAGTCGCAGCGTGCCATGTCAAAGACCAACACAGAAGAGTTATTTGATTTTAATTCCCACATTCTTTATAGGAAACGAGCCCTTAGCAATTCAGACAATATAAACACCACAGACAAGAACTGGATTAAACCAATGTTATTAGGGAAGTATTTTTAAATGCTGAAAAATCTGGAGATGTCAGGCTAAAGATTTCCTCTATGGCTCAAGTCTGCCCCTCTTCTCATCCCTTTCACACGTTATGAGGCATTCTTACGGTGTGGGCATTTCTACTCATGGTAGAGGCACATCAGAGAGGTCCTGGCCTGGTGCAGACAGGTCCTGGCATCACCAGCCAGTTCTCACCAAGGTGAGGGCACAGCAGACAGTTTTTTGGCTGAGTCAGAGCGTTTGGAACTGTTGCACAGGTTGCTCAGGGTGGTGGCAAAGCTGGAGGCACTGGTGAGCTCCCATCCTCAGGACAGACCAGCACTACTTTGCTTAGACCGAGTGCTTCCCACCACACTCCCAGTGGGATGGAGCAACAGAAATGTTCTTTCTCCTGCTGCTAAGCCCCTTGCTGCTCCCCATTTTCCAAGCCATCTTTGTTGGATGCAAGCATCCTACAGAATCTAATCACAACCCCTGCCTCCCAGAGCATGTGCAGTCCCTTAGCCCTCAGCTCCCTGTGCCAGACCAGCCTGAGACTCCCCTGACCTTCTGCTGCAGCCTCAGCCTCTACCTTCAGCAGTTCAGCCAGGTTCAGTGTGCATACCCCATCCCTCACTGTCCTCGCTTGTCCAGCTTTCATCTCTTTGCCTTTGAATTAGAAGGCACCCTATACAAAGTATCTTGGCCCAGAAAAGAGGTGGGGTTCTAAATTGGGAAGTGACTTTTCTAGATGGCAGAGACTGACCTTGCTTATTAACATAGGGCAGGATTAAATGCTACTTATCATTAATCTTTAAAAATGCAGGTGTGATTGTGGTCACACATTTTGTAGATCTCGTATTTTAATTCTTTGTTTGCTGTCTTTTGAGGTACCTGTCAACCCCTGACCAGTGCCAGGGACCACATAGTTGCTATATATAGTATTACTATCACTACAGTGATCGACTGTGGGTTTATAAGTCACTTCTGGGAAGCGTCATTAATAACATAGTTATCTTATTTAAAGTCCTCTCACTAAAAGCACTGCCATGCTTATGGCTTGTGCTTGTATCCCTTCAGGCTGTCAGTCATCTCACACAGAGACTGATTTTACTGGTTTGGTGGGAGAAGCTTGTGGGAGTTCCTCCAAATGAGAATCAATCACATTGCGTATTAGCTGATTATTGGTAATGGCACTGAGTGCTGTCTGGGAGGGAGAAGGGGAGAAAAGGATGATTAATTGTTCCCTAAAAACAACAGGACAGGTTTAAGCTGTGAGATGGCAATGTCCATGTCTGCTCTTGCCAGGAAATATCTCCATCATCTCAACAGAGAAATAATATTTTGCCACATGGCGGAATACTCGGAATTTCTAATAGACAAGTGGATGAGCTGACTCCAACTCCTTGCCCACTGAACTTTTCACTGTTTCATGAGAAATAGAATAATATCACTTGCAGAGAACAGGGAGAGTTAGCATTGCATGTGTGCATGTACCTGTGTGCATGTGCATGCACATGTGTGTGCAGAAGGGTTAGTTCCTTTATATCCATGACCTTACACTGCCTTTAAGCAATTCAGGCACTGTGCAGTTATGGTACTTCATGCTTTTGGCAGCAATAGATCAATATGACTTTGTTACACTCTGAATTGGTCTGAGTGCTTTTCACTTTCAGTATTTCCATTTTCATAGTTGTGAAGAGCAAGACCTGTGATGTGCTTTGTGAAACAGGTGGTTAGCTTATGGGAAATATTACTTAGCACATTTATGATAATGTTGATATTTCAAGCTATGGAAAGATGTTAAACTTCCAATATTCCGTCTTATTATCTCAAAGAGGTTGGCTCTTCCAAGTTCAACACAAAAAGCACTGAAATCCAAGCATTTCACTTTGAAGATAGATTACAAGATTTTGCAACTCTCCAGATCATTCTTGTACTTCACTCTTGTAAAGTCAAGACTTTCTGGACTCCTTCATAGCCAACTGATAGAGCTGATTTTAATTGAGGATTATAGGTTCCAAGTACCTTGTATTGTATTCTGGCATGCTGTTTTTTCTCTGGGTTTCTGAGGACCTCAGTGCTGCAGAGGTAATGCTACAGCAGCAGTCTTAATTAACTACAATTTATATAGCCACTTGATGCTGATTATAACATCATATTGCAAAAAGTGGTACCCCAGAGCTGACCAAATGGAGGTGGTCAGAATCACACCAACCCGTGGAAGGACTGCCAGCAAGATAAAATTCTGCAGTCACCAACAGCTCGTATTCACACTCACAGCATGAGGTTTCTGATGCTGACTGTATTGAAGGTAAACTATCAGAAGGTGGGCTGAGACTGCCTCACAGCAGAGTAAACCGAGATAGATAGGAGAATAAATGAAGTGGCTGTTTTTGTGCTAGATCAGAAATTTTCAGCCTGTCTATGGGAAGTTCCTAGCTGCATTATGGGCCTCAGGTTTAGGGATGCAGCTTTCTTCAACGCAGACTGAATAAGGCCCAGAACAAAATTACTATAACATTTGTATGAACTGCAGTGGTGACCTGAGCAGCATGCAGTTTCGTCAGAGGGGCTCAGCACCAAGCAAGGTATGTGGAGGCTTGGCTATTTGTCTATTTGTCTCTCTGACTATCTGACTAATGCTGATATATATACTCACCCTGACATAAATAACCAGGGTGCAGTACATTACAATCAAGGCTATAATGGCCTGCAGCCTGTTCTCCAGCACCCTTCTGTAGTGAAGATTTCTAGGGCTGTGGGGACCCTTAGGAGTCCACAGCCTTGCAAGATCCACAGCAGCTTGGTCACCACATCACTAACTGAACGTATGGCTGAGCTGTTCTACGAAACTGTATCAGAAATACCAGATTTGGGTGTGGATGTTGCCAAACTGGGACCAAGGTGCAGAAGGTAATTCAGGCAGGGTTGTCCATATTGGAGGAGACTGGGATGGAGGAAAGGACGTTCAAGGCTTGTGAAAAGGAGGGACAGGAAGTGGGAGAAGATATAACAAGTATAAAAGGGGCACATATTGCTTGCCCACAGTCACAATTGATAAGCCAAGCTGTTGCTCAGAACAGAGCATGTGAGTCAAACCCACCTCTATGGGCCAGCCTGGCGACCTGGGGGTGGAGGAATCCAGCACCCTGGTGTCATGGTGTCAATGTCTGCACCAGACCTGGTGGCACTGGCAGCTAGTGACCACCTCCTCAAAGTGACGAGGTGCTGACCATGGCCTCTTGCCGGTCAAAGGGCAAAACCAAGTGCTCATACAGGCCATTTGGGGGTGTGCATGCTTTCTCCAAGGGCAAGGTATGCAGCTTTCTACAGACTCTTCCCAACCACATCATAAATGCTTGTGTCATATTGGCAATGCTCAAGATCAAGATATTTTGAAAACAATTGCACTCTAGCCTGAAATACTGACTATATGAAACTGTTAGTCAAATACCTTAGGGTGGGCTTATTCATTTGTTTTCAACAGGTCATAAACCTACTTAAGTCAAATTGATGTACACCGGTTTTAAGCTCATTCATGAATCTCCAGGATGAGTTTTACAGTGACGTTTGAAAATGCACCCTCTTGCCTAATCATTGCAAATCAGGGCCTGAATCAATCCGATCTGTAGTCAATGAAAGACCCCAGGCAGGGAGATTTGCGAGGCAATTTTTAAAGAAATCCTTTCAGGATCACACTTCAGAGCTAAGGTTTTCTGGTGTAGATCTTGGCACATGCAAATGAGAAACAATAATGAGTGACGATCGTCAAACCATGCTTCCTCCCACAAGCAGCAGTATAATTATCATTCAGAGATGACTACTCATTTTTATCTACTTTTAATACAAAAATTACTCAATCTTAGGCAGTGCAAGCTCATAAGACGGTGCTGAGCTGCAATCTGATACCAACTAACCGACTCAATGTGGATTTCATCGTGTCTTTAGTTAAATATATGTAAAATCCTCTGTGCAGGTAAAATACCCAGATTTCTCATGAACATCTCGAGGAGATGCCTCAGTTGGAATAATTTGCTTTAAAGAGACTATCAAATTAAAAAAAATGACTTTAAAACTCATCACCACTTGTCATAACACTTTAGACTCTTAACACTGTACATTTAAGACTTTTTTTTTTTTTTTTTTTTTACTGTACACAAAATACTTACTTAAGTTTCAGCTCATTCATTGCAGCTGACTTCATGTTCCCCTTTCCTGCACTAACTTAAATCCTGAGTTGTTTAACCCTATGAACACCACAGGCTGTATCTCCCCATATGCTGGAGCCAGGAGACATGGGTAGCTGGATCCTGCAAACTTTTTTTTGGACAGAATTTGTAATAATCAGTTGCATAAGCGTATATTGCCAAAACTTTAAAGTGCTGCCTTTCATGTTAAGCTGTGGCAGAGAGACCTCATTATGTCTCTGCTTTCTTGAAAGATGAGTTATGGATATTTGGAGCTGCTATTTGGCACAAGGAGCAGGACCGAGGAAGTAAAAATTGGTGTAAATGATGAGAAACAGCCCTGTCATGTGAACTAACCTGATGAAAGCTAGCTGACAAGCCCTTCCCTGGTACACAGGGCATCTGTTAGCAGAAGCACACCAGCTTGTTTTGATTGCCCTAAGGCAACAGCCTTCAGAGCTGTGCTTATCAGCAGATCTTGCCTCAGTGCAGAGAAGGGGCTCTTGATCCTTGCTGACTTCCTAATTTAGTAGATAGCTATAGCCAGGAGACATGTAACCTGCACACTTAACCTCTCGTCTGGGAAAGAAAAATACGGTCTGTGCAGGTTGCTGACTCTTGCAATGTTCACACCTAGCTGTTACTCTCACACAGACAGGTTGTTCTCTGATTTATTTATTTATTTATAGAAACCCTCTGGTTTAGACCATCTTACCTACATTTCTAAATGTTTTTCATCACTAAAGAAGCCCTTTTCTCTGAATTTTCCGTTTTACCTCTCTTTGTGCATGCATCTTTAAAATATTCTGGGTTGCCAACATTCCTTCTCCTGTGTTTTTTAATTATTTTTTTGACACTGTTTAACTTTTTTCCCTTATGTTGTTTCATAAGACTGACCACGGCACTGATCTCTGAGTGGTTTTACTGAATGGCGTAGAAGGACACATACACATGCAGAAGGAAAGAGCGCCCATGCTGAGCATTGGTGGATCTGTGGGGCCCTCCACAACCCGTCCTCCTACTGCTCCAACTTCCATTCAGACTGTTTATTCATTGACTGCATGACTAAGATCAGCAATCAGATAAAATACAGGTGGGAGGACAGCTCAGATAATGAGATGCCACGTTAGACATTGCCAGCTAAGTGTAATTCGTGGAAGGGAGGGAAGAGGACCGTGCCATTTCCAGCACCTACAGCCCTCCTTAGGGAGGCAGCAGCTAGGATGCAGCTCCATCCACGAGTCCCAGCAACATTTTCCCAAAGACAAATGAAATGCAATCACATTTGCCTTCAAAAACCATAGCCAAAGATGCTAACTGTTGGGGCTATGCTGTCATGAAACTGGAAGGCCACTGGAAGAGATCCCCATTTCCTAGCTGGGAAGAGGCTAGACAGTGTCTTGGTGTTTTGGGGAAACAGAGTATGATGCATCAAGGAGCTGGAGGACTTGGGAGGAGAGGAGTTCACTTTATTATTTTCTGGAAACAAACAAACAAACAAACAAACAAAAACCACAACTTCAAAAAATAGACCCAGGGACAAAATATTTCAGTGTCCCCTTGGTCACTAGCAGATTAATCTCTCTAAGCAAGAAATCTTTTTCTCCCTTTCAAATGGACTTACAAAAAGAAAATCCAGTATTTAAAACCTTTTGATTAATGACTTACTCTTTTTTCTTAATTCTTAGCCAGTTTTCTGGAGAATGGAAGCTCATCCATAGAGCTTCAGGAACCATAACTTTTTAAATAATGAGTGATTTTGAAGGTTAGTATTCTTTGAACTAATGCAATGTTTTGTTTGTTTTGTAACTAGAAGCAGAACTGTCTAGCTGTGACTCTCCTCCCATAGCCCTTTTGGAACAAAAGTCATGCATTGTAAAATTGTTGTAAATAAAGCCAATTTTGCTAGGGAAAAATCCTATGAGGGAAAAAAAAGTATATATATATATTTTAAATCCTTTGTTAGAAAGAAGCTTGTTTCATTTGAAAACTATTAAAGCACCACACTGGAACATCTTAAAAAAGTGCCCTGAGGCATAAGAGAACTACAGCTAATATAGCTAGGAAAAGTCATTGAAGGATCTACAGCTGGGTTTTTTCCCCAGATGACAATCCTTTCTCTTACTCCTTGAGTTGAAGCTCCTGATGAGGCTTGCAAGCCTAATGCTTCACCTACTGCCCACAAGCTGTTGTAAGGATGAGGGGACTGACCCGTCCTGCAGCCCCTCATGCCCGAATGCTGAGTGAGCACTGGAAATTCAGCTGCAACATAGCCCCTTGATGAACTGTGCTCCTGTTGTCCTGTCTGAAATCCTACTTCATCCTCAGTGGTTTATAGCCTTTCTTAAAGAGAACGTAGATTTCTGACACTGCACCTCTTAGGGAACAGTTGCTGGCTATGGTGCACAGTTGTCAGTTGTCACCTAGCCACCTTCCCTGTGTCACCTGTGGTTTTAAGGTCTCTGTTGCCATCAGCTGGACTTCAGTCTTTTCCCTCCTACCTACAGGGTCTGAGTCTGTGCACTCATTCACAAAAACTCAGACTCCTAGAATGGTTGAGGCTGGCAGGGCCCTCTGGAGGCCACCTGCTCCAACCCCTGCCCAAGCAGGGCCACCCAGAGCAGGCTGCCCAGGGCCACGTCCAGGTGGCTTCTGAAGGTCCCAAGGATGGAGACTCCACAACCTCTCTGGGCAACCTGTGCCAGCACTCTGTTACCCTCACAGTCAAGGAATGTTTCCTGATGTTCAAAAGGAATCTCCTGTGCTCCAGTTTGTGCCCATTGCCTCTTGTCCTGGCACTGGGCAACACTGAAAAAAGAGCCTGGCTCCATCCTTTTTGCTTCCTCCCCTCAGGTATTTATAGACATTTGTAAGATCCCCTGAAGCCTCCTCTTCTCCAGGCTGAGGAGTCCCAGCTCTCTCAGCCTCTCCTCACAGTAAAGGTGCTCCAGTCCCTTCATCATCTTAGTGGCCTTCTGCTGAAGACTCTTTCCAGTCTGTCCAGGTCTGTCTTGTACTGAGGGGCCCAGAACTGGACCCAGTACTCCAGGTGTGGCCTCACCAATGCTGAGTAGAGTGGAAGGACCACCTTCCTTGACCTGCTCACAATGCTTTGTCTCATACAGAACTTCCTCTTACAGAGGAATAAGCCCATTATACAAGAGTTACATTGTTAAAGGTGCCTAAGTCACTTAACTCCAATTGAGAAGAAACCCTGGTCCATGAAAACCCTAACTCTCATAGAAAGATTGTGAAACACTGGCTGGTGGGTGCATAAATCCTTTCTGAAAACAGGAACGAAGCCTCTGAATTACTTGGATGCTTTAGGTTTTCTACCTGAGGAGTGTTTCCAGGCTTGCAGCTTGCAGTATAACACAGCATGAGTGGTGGGATCAGGAAACTTTTGGCAGGAGCCTATTATGCCATGGTCTGTTGTAATTTTGTTATGTCACATTTCAACCAATATCTAGGAAATGAAGCATCTGCTTATCGAGGTCTCCCAAATGCGTTGAGAAAAACTGTGAGGAAAAAAAAAATCTACACTGAATTCTCACCTGCAAATGCATTTTCGATCTCAATTTATCATCTTGCTGCTTAGAGATATGTCAGAGACACACAAATATTTGCTGATGAATATCATTTATTCAGCTCTGGGGAAATGGTGCTATTTGTATTTATATGGAGACAATCACTTTATTCAAGCTAGATGTCACTGTAAATGCATTGTTTTTCAAGTCATTATTTGCTTCTTGCTGCTATTCCTGTCAGGAGACTGATGTCAATGCGTTTATTTGATCTCCACGTGACTTGGTTCTGTACACATCTGTTCTGCAGTCCATAATGGCCCAAATGAAGAAACCTGGCAGACTAAAACTTAATGGTGTATTAAAGATGTTGAAGATTGATCCAAGGCCCTGTGAAATCAATGGAAATGTTTCTGCTGTGAGCAAAAGATTTCAAATTAAGCCTTAGTGAATATATGTCCGATTTCTAGCTGATTAAAAAAAAAAGCAAATGACTCATACAATGGCTCCAGACTTGCTTTGGAAGGAAAATTTTGTGACAGAACAAATAGTTTTATCATAGCAGAAGGCAACTGCGAGTCCTTCCTAACATTGAATAATGTCTCGTGACGGTGAGAGCTTTGTGCTAGTGGCACGAGACTGCTGCTGGGGGCTGCCAGCGTGGGATTTCCATCTGGCCGGCACGCTCGCTGCAAGTGCAGGAGAAATGAATTACTGACAGCCCACCTGGTGTACAACACCCAGCAGGTCAAGGACAGGCTCCTGCTTAGTATGACACTGCTGCAGCAAAATTGCTGGCGATGGCCATGGAACCTTGGGAGGAGGCAGTTTTTCATCATATTTGCCAAGTGCGGGTCAGCAGGGCCAGGTTTCCTGTACTGGAGCATCATGGTGAAGTCTGCGTATTCACTGAGTGGAGTCAGACAGAGTGGGGAAGCGGTGTCCCTAGCAATATGCCTAGCTAAGAACAGGAATCACCAGCTAAACCCGGTCAATAGCGCCAGAGAAATCATATGAAAAAGAGAATTGCTTTTGTTTCCAAACTTTGTTGTTGTTGGGAACCAATAGATCAGATATTCATTGAGCTGACAGCACATAGGGAGAATGTTTTGGTTAACAATATGATACAGTGACTATTGTCATACGTTACGTTATTTGGAGTCCTAGCAGTAACTAGTTCTAGCTGTAGCTTTCATACGAAGACCCTTCAATACCTACAACCAAACTAACGTGCTTAATTTTGTCCATTGCCTGGGATAATCCATATCTTTGCTTTTGGAAACTTTTAACTTTGTCTAAGCTCACATAACTGGCACTGTAACTACATGTCTGGATCAATTACCAGGTAGGTACAGGATAAGTAAAATATAGCATTATGAAACTAATTCAATATCAGACATGTCATTATATGAATTAGTGGCAATTAGCTGTCAAAACCCATAAGCGCTATATAATTAACCCACAAATACAACATAAATACAGAGTAATTATGAAAGTTCATCCACTGCAAAGACTGAGTTGTCTTTTAACAGGTGTAATGAAATGTGATGAACGAAACTCTGCTGGAAGTAACGTATATTTTGACAGCAGGTGTTTGCGTGTGTGTTGGAGAAACAGAAAGACAGAGAGGAGGACAGCATTTGGCTGTCATTCTCTATGAAGTGCCATGGGAAGACATGCATTTTTCAGCTATGTGCTACATATACCATATTTCCATTTTCCCTGTTTGTAGTAGATTGGTTATGATGAGTACAGAAGACTGTGGGTCACACTCAAAACATCCGATGACTACTGCTACATCACATCCCTCTATTAAACAGAAGACTCCTAATGTGGATGTTTGTCCTGCCCTTGGTTGGGTTTTGCTGCAGCAGCTAATAGTCTTAATAAATAAGAAGTCTTAACATTGTGCTAACAAAGGAAATGTCACAAACAGACACATACACACCAAAAAATGACAAAAAAATATATATAAAAAATCAACCATAGTCTCCTCTACTGCTCCCCCCAGGTGCCTGTCTCAGTGGCAGAAGACTGATTTAAAAGGCAAGATAGATTTCATACCTACTGTGTGCATTTCAAATATGTTTTTCTCATTAAGAACAATATTAAATTCTGGAATAAACCAGAGTGCTTTAATCATCACCATAAGCAAAGCCTTGATTTATGCTGCCTCAGAAAACGAATGAGATGATGAGGGGGTAGAAGATGAAAAGTGCATGCCTCATTCACTTTACCAGACGTCTGCTTCAGCAAGCTACAGATGCTTGCTTGGGTAGAACTCACTGTGGGATCAGAGGTGACTCTAACGAAGCAAAGTGTTTTAAAATTCATCAGTTGTATAAAATTCAAACAGCATATATTCTTTAAGTCATACATGGGCTGAAAATGTGCATGTGCATGTGCATGCACAAATACCATGAGACTGTATAAAACAGTATGCTATTCCTTAAAATCTTGTTGAAAGTTTGAGGAGTTTTGACAAATGCCACCACTGTACTGACTCACCTACCTCGGAAGCGATAAAAGCAAAGGAGCTGACACTGCGCGACTTGTATCACCCAGCGAGAGCTGAACGACACTTTCTTGGTGTTTGAGGCTTCCTCATCCCACATGGTAAGTCTTGCTGGCTCCCTTTCTGGATCATGTCAGCTTTGCAGCTGAAACCCAGCCCAGCATTGCTTGCAGTGAGAGATGCTGGGCAGCATCCAGCTGTAGAGTGCTGATCCTTTTCAGACAGGCTGCTAGGCCTGACTCCTCTCCTGTTCTCTTAAACGTGGACATTGCCCACCAGGAAACACTCCTCTGTCTCTAAACTGAGCTCATACAGGCCTGAGGGACATCAGCTGGAAGGAGAGTTTCTGAGGGACTATCCTGAAAACCTACCAGACCAAGTAAATTTTTCTCTGTCAAAAGCTGTGCAAGGTAAATATTCCTATTTCATTTAGTTGAGACTGTGGGACACTAACAATGCAAAAGAGCAGAGCTTGGGGTAGGAGAAGGGGCTGCTGTAGTTCTGTGTCACTGTTATGCAAGTTTATTTCTGGGCTGACGTGATACTAATCATCATGAGGAATTCAGAATTTGATAATCAAGAAACAGAATAGATCCAAAGGAATGGTATAGGAAATAAACAGAAATACCTGTTCCCAAACAGAAATCCTCTTTGATGGCAGTTTAATTACAGGTATAGAAGAACCAGATCCCCAGAATTTATGAGCGAGTTTATTTTCTAAATTAATATTCAGAGGAGTAGTGAGAGAAACCTTTGCAGAAAATACAGGGCTAAGTAGCTAAGAGATTAATTTCTCTCCTACCTGTTTACCTGTGGTGGTCTGGTGGATGGTCTGAATTTGGGCTCTTCAGATAAGGAGAGGAATTGGTCTGGCTTGGCCTAGGTATTTTTTATGGATACTGGTCAAGAACAAGCAGCCTGTCTGTCTGGGCCTCTACACCTTCAGGCTAGAGTAATAGATAAATCTGGCAGGGTCCAGCAATCTAATATCATTTCTGAGGATATCCAAACCACCACTAAGTTGTACACACAGGTTCTGGAGGAAGTGAAGATCATCTTCTGAAGATCATCATAACCTAGCAAGGAGCAGAAACATTCCTCAACACTCAACAGCATCACTGAGGTGAATGACTGCTCTGAGGGTCATGACTGGGAGGAGAACAGGACCAACATTTCTTTTTATAGAAGGACAAGCTCAGTGTCAGAGAGGTGAAGTGCTTCTGCAGTCACGCAAAGCGCTCCTGGAAGAGTTGGGCTGGAAGGCCAGGTTTTCTACTTCCGTTGCTCTACCTGATCCTCACAATCATGTACAGCCAGGAAATTTGGCCAGTGAGAGCTACATCATCAAGTATGCAATGTACAATTTTATTCTCAATATTAAAGTTACTGGGTTCAGACAAAGCAAGCTTTATTGATAGGCACATAAAGTAGTTCCCACCATTACCTCCTACCAGGCTTTAGCAAGCTCTGGTTTAAGCTTCTAGTCTAAGCTTGCCACCAAAGCTCCTTCTATAGTCAAAGACAAGACAGAGATCTCTCTGGAGGGCAATTTCTCCTTCCTGCCTTCCATCACTTCTGAGCTGTGCAAGTGCTTGCACCATGTGGGAGAAATTAAACTTCTTCCCTACTAGCAAAACAGCAGGAGCTGATGTTCTTGCTCAGACTTAAAAACAGTCACATGGAGGCTGAAACATGGGAATTCTCAGCCTACAGGGGAAATACGAGTAGCTGCAGAGGGTGAGGTCTGACTGACAGGAGGTCAGACCTTGTCCACAGCAATAATCTTCATAATCAGGTGTTGACTCTTGCCCCTAATGGCACCATTGCTTTGGACAGCACAGTGCAGAAGTGCTAAGGAGTCAATGAGTGGAAAAAGCAAAAATGGAACATTTTTGATCCTACACACCTGCTCTCTGTCAACATGCCACAACAGTCACCTCTGGCCCGCAAATCCCACTGCTGATGTACACAGTGAAAGATTTATAATGGAAGCATCCAAAAGGTGTAATCTTTTATCTTTTAGCATCATTTTAGCATTTTTTTTTTTTTATCACGAACTTCATATATCCATTTCTTTACTCTGTGTAGAAGTAGACTGCATTTATGAAATACAACCTAAAAATGCTGCTTGTGCGTACTTCTGTGTTGTGACCTCACAAGAAAGAGCTCTATGAAAATCTGACTTACATGGAAAACCTTTTATTTTAGTGCCACCACTTTTGTCATCTTTGGTGCTGAAAATCAGTGGCACACAAACAAATGTATGTCTACAGCTGTGGAACACAAAACATCTTTCTTCTATCACTTCTGAGTACAGATTAATTAAACTTCCAGATACCCTCAGACATGCTGGTTTCATTCATTCTCACTCTGCGTTACCTGCCAGATAATGCAGATAATGCACAGGAGTGCATTATTCTGACTGCTACTATGAATGAGAAAAGTTAATTTGCAAGACTATCTAGTTCTCAGGGTATAGTAGCTCCATAAACTCACTACCAATACATAGTATCCCCCAGTTGGTGTAACAATCATGCTACACCATGATCGTTACAGTCAGCTAAAGATCAGACTGGAAAGCAGATTGAAGTCCTCATTCGTTCCCCTCTTGACCCTGGGCTTCTTATGTATATTTAGATAAAATCTAACTTAGGATCTCTAATACATCATTCTCAGTTTACATTTTCCATGCTATCCCTAACTGTACAGCAGCAATCAAGACCCTACCATGTCCTGTACTGGCAGCCAGTAACCAAACCTGTGAATGAGCCAACACACTCTCACAGCAGCTAATGTTGAATCTTACTGCACCAAAAATGCTCTTCTTGTTCTAGAGCTCAGGACACTGTAAATGTTTCCAGCTGCTGCCTCCATAGTCCCGCCAGCCCCATGCTGTGCCCATACTGCAGTGCCCGATGCTGAATTTCTCAGGTAGGTCTATTCCTTTCATCTTTCATCCCCTGCCCCGCTGCAGCCACTTGCCAAGTGCTGAGGCACATGGTGCCATGTCCCTCCGAGCAAGGCTGGGAAGCCAGACCCAAGACCTGTGACTCCCCAGCCCCTCAAGAAGCCACCTCTCACCATCCTGGGGGGACCAGTGAATCCCTGCTCTAGCACTAAAACACCATCATGGGGCACAGATGGCATAGTGTGCTAGTGAATCACATCCCTCCCAAACCACAAAACAGGACAGGAGGTTGTGTCTGGAGAAAGCCCGCTGAGATGCACCAACCTGCTGCGCAGCCCAAGCGCTCCCAAAGTTCTTGCCCCAGAGGCGGTCACTCGGTCTTTGTGGGGACAGCCAGGCCCCGGGGTGCCTCCTGCCTCTCCCCACGGCAGTTTCAGATGCCCAGTAAAAGGTGAGGGACCCTCTGAAAGCTCTGAAGGCATCACACTGCTCTGTCAGTGCTGAGGTGCTGGTGACGCAGGGACCCCGTGGCTGGGACAGCATCTCTCAGGGTTGTGAGAGGGAGGCTGAAACAGCTTGGATGGCTGTAGGTTGCTTCAGCAAATGATATATGACGAAACACAGTAGACAGTTTTATATGCTCTATTCACTGTATTAGACCTCCTAATCAGAATAAAGTATCACTGGATTCCACACCGCAGATGTGAAGGGCCAAACCTCCTCTGGTTCAGGTCCTTTCCATAGGCCTTTGGTAGTAGATACATCCAGTTCGAGTTACCAGGAGGTGGAATTTAATCTGGAGGCTATCCCAGCATTAACAAGGAGAATGAAATTGTCTGTTTCTCACCACACTTTGCCCAGTTTGAATACTGCCCGGGACCGCCAGGCTGCCTCACGGAGGTGAGGCCTGCAGAAGCCGATGAGCAGTGGAGAAGCAGCTGGAGCCCTTACTCCTCATTCTCTTCTGCCACGTTGGCACTGCCTGCGCTCTGGGTAGGAAATACCCGATCCAAAATGGTGTTGCAGTTCGCTGGAGCCTGTCCATCACCTCTTCATCTCAGTGACCACATGAGAGGTATTCCATATTACAAACCAGGTCGAACTGCTTTTCACCTAGCACTGGTTGAGAAGATGGTCTCCCACTGACTGTTGCACCTACTCAGCCTGGTGGAGTCACTGCCAGCTTCATCCATTGCTGAGCGGTGGCAAACACGCCCCTGGGCTGACAGTCTGCAGCAGGAAAATGAGGGAATTCAGGAGACTATCTGCACATATCCCGTGCCTCTTGCAGCGGCTGCAGGCAGGAATGTTGTGCTGCTCCTCACGCTCCTCTGCATCAGGATATGGAGATGCTCACCTCTGATGGATGATTACTGCTGGATGAGCTTGCTAATGGCTCCAGTTCTGTCATTCTTGAAGCTGATCTTTGCGATTCCTGAAAGACCCCATTAACACTGCATTAGAATCCTGATGGCTTTCACTTGCTGAATTATTTAATTACTTAAATTTTTTAAACATTTCAGAATACCTTCCAAGCAAAACGTGACCTCTTGGTCTTCCATGAGGGGGGCTGACCTTGAGTGCGCTTCAATGCGCTGTTGCAGCCTCGCTTTTCTCTTCACACACACTCTCCCTACAGCACTCAGCCTTGTACCTTCAGAAAAAGGTGTTATTGAGGGAAGCAGCTTGCTAAGTGGTTTTCTTTTTTGTGATTTATCCAAGTGCCTGTTTGCTCCCACATGCTGTGAGTGGATAATAGCAGTTCTCAATCAAAGTTAAAATTACTAATGCTCTTGTCTGTGGAAAATTTAGTGCAGCTACAAAAAAAAAAAAAAAGAAAGAAAAAAAAAAAGAAAAAAAAAAGGTTAATGATGCTGCTATACTACTGATTGTACTATGGCTTGTCATATCTTCATGGTGCACCCTCGTGCAGCATTATTTTGTTTGCTGTTTATTCCAGTCCAGATCTCCACTGAAACTGGTATGAGACAACTGTATCTGATATCTGATACTCTGCTATAATGGTGAAAGTAGTGTAAAAAACCACCATGTGAAAAACAACAGAAAAATAGTGGTTTTTTAGACATTATGTACACTATCTGGTGACACTGACAATTCAACAGGATGCTGACAACGATTAGCACAGAGCATTACTCTGTCCTCCTCTTGAATATATGTTTATAGCAACAAATTTTGGCTACGTATTTCATCACAACTGGAAGCTGTTGAAATTATTTTTGCATGGGATGTTGAAGCAGTCTGAAAAAAACTGAGCAACAACAGCAAACTCTCTTGCTTCAAGTTACTGGCACTTCAGTGGTTGCCTGCAGTTCAGACATACAGAGACAATATACCACTAATTCTCTTTTTCTAATTGTGTTCACTCAAGGGTCTTTTGTGACTCACAAGTTATTATTAGTTTTTAGTTGTAGTCTACTATGATTTTTTGTCAGTCTAAAAGGGCAGAGAGCTGATTCCTTTCACTTATATATTCCCAGCTTTCTACTGAACACATTTATTTTATGGAAACCGAGGGACTAGAAAACGGGACAGCATTAAAGTTTCATATATTCATGTACAAGGTCATTGGTGGTTGAGATAGATGAACTCTGATGGATCATGCAGGGTCAAATTTTATGCCTGTGCCTGACACTGATGTAGTGATGGAGTGGTTTGGCCATGTCACTGTAGGATCATTATCTGAATAGGTCTTGTATTAGGCATCTGAAACCATTCTCAGGTACTTAATCAAAACCAGTCTGGTTTGCAGGGTTGGTCAGCATGCATGGGTCACTGCCTAAATTACTCCCTCTGTATGGGGATAACTGACATAATAACTGACATGACTGCTTGTTAGGTGGTCTGGGATCAAGTCACCCTTTAGCGGAGTGTGTGGTCTCTGAGACACCACAGACTTCAGTGGATGGGTGAAATTATCCTTTGGGTGCCTCAGGTCTGATCAGAGCCCCATCAGATACTGCTAGATCCTTGTGACTCTGCAGAGAAACATCAGCAAACTGCAAAATTTACTCTTAAGATATAGTTCTGCCCTAGGGTTGTCCTGTTTAGTTCCCTGTGAATCAACCTCCACAACCATCAGCCAACAGCCAGCATGGGCATGGGCTCAGGGATTAAGGCCATGAGCCAAGCATGCAAGGTGCTGCCCTAACAGGTACAAGACCTGGCCCTTTCCCTGACACCTTACAGTTCTGGGCGTGTTGCCTTAGGAGCAAAAGGAGAGCTAACTTAATGCATTTGATCAGGCCCCTCTAAGACACTTCTTGTTTTAATTGTATTTGCACAGGAATAAAATCGAGCAGAATGAAAACTCCACTATCATCAGCACAGTTTGACATTCCCAGTGCATTAGCACATGAAATGATCTGGTGACAGAGTAAATAAGACTTGAATTACTGTTAAAAAGCTTTTGCAACAAATGCTAAGATGCTTCCATCTCAACGGTGACCTGTAATTGTTAACAATTTGCAAAGAGAACCACATAAATGAAGATGAGGTTTGCAATGCTATTATTACAAATGCTTCAAATAATCAAGTTAAAGTACTCAGCACAACTGACTTCAAATACGCCTTTTCATTTCCAGCTAAGGCCCTCTGACAACTGGGCTGGCTGGGTGCTCGCAGCCAGCAGCAAATGTCTCTGCGGGAGCCCTCTGCTTTTGCACAGCTTGCACAGCTTCACTGCCGAGCTCAGCAGTTCTTGTGAGTCCCTCGGAGATGCCCAACACCCTAACCCTTCTGAACATCCCCTGCTCTGAAGCTGGGGGGATGCTGGTTCAAGGCAGCTACTGCAGTCAGGTCTGCTGGCAACAGCACATGCTTGTCCCGTTGCATTCTGGATGAGGGCTTCAACATCTTGATGGGATTTTAAATAGCTTTTATTGCCAGCCTCATATTATACCCACCACAGCCAGCGATTTATTTAATTTAGAACAGCTTTATTCAGAGATGTTTACCCACAGAGTGTCCCAGTCTGGCGGTGCAGGAAAGGAGGTCACTTACAATTTATTTAATTCTTTTTCTGTTTATTTTCAGCATTCCTCTATTCAAAATAACTTGGAGCTGTGCATAGAGGCTGATTATCAAACCTATCTAGGAGATGCAGTCACCCAGCTGTGCATCTAAGTCTTCTCAACTGTGTTTCAACAGCCTCAAACACGTGATGTTAAACTGGAGATGGGACTTTGGATGATAGATGGGGAAATGGAAGGGAGAGCAATTAAACACAGGTATGACTTGCACAGGGCAACTCAGGGCTGGGGTTGGACTATGAATGGTGGCACGGAGAAAGGATCTCCTTGGCCTGAAAAAAACTAATAGCATAGGCTGTACCAGGCTTTGTTAAACTCTCAGAGAAGTGTGTGCCAGGACAGCAGCTCAGCTCTTAAAAATACAGCATATTTTTCCCCTGGGCACTTTTGCATTTGCCCGTTTTATACTGTTGGAAGCACCTGAGGATGGCACACGTTGCTTTTGGAAAAATTGTCTTGACCTAAAAGAACAGAGACCCAGTGCTGACATAATTTCCTTACTAAGGTGAAATCCACACAGTGGAGCTATCCTTTCTCCCCCCCAAACCCAGCCTCTCAGATTATTTTGACATGTTTTCTCCACCCTGAGGGTTTTAACTTCAATAGTAACGCTAGCTTTTAATCTGGAAACATTGCTGCTTTTCTCTGCAGACTCTAGCCAAAAATTTGGGGGGTGGAGGTTGGGTGGGGGGCGGTGAAGAAGGAAGAGCTGATTTCCAGACACTTACGAGTACTGGAATTGTTCACGTGCTGAAGTCAATGCAAGCAGTATCAGCTGATAAGTGGGAGGCTGAAATATTAAAAATCTCAGTGCAGCAAGACAACGATTTGAAGAGGCCTTCTCTCTTCCGATTACTACTGAGAAAGGATGATATTACAATGAACCTTGTTAAGATGTAATATTCCCACTGGAGAATAATTGATGCTAAGCTGGTGTCAAATTGAAGATCTGAAAGGGACTAATTACTTTTTCTGCTAGGAAGAACTTTCCATTTTGTCACTGCTTCGATACCTGAGCAATTCCGTTAATATCAGATGTCTGAATCCCAGCTCCCATGCTTAATTTCTACTGGGAATTGAGGGAAACCGCAAAAACAGCCATACCAGAACTTACAGTAACTGAACGTGATGTACTTAAGTCAGAAGAAGGCGTCAGATTGTAACTCTGGACAATCTCTTTAAATTCATTTTTAAGGAGCATGCAGGTAGAAGAAGGTGAGTCCAGCTTTGTCTTTCATGTAGGAAACCATTCCTGGTTCTTCTGCATGCCCTGCCCATAAGCACTTCCATGGCTAACATCTCCTCTTAGTGTCAGCAGTCCGATGCCCCAGTGGGTTGGCACACCAGCTGGAAACAACAGTGCACAGTGCATCCCTCCTGCCAGGGAGCAGGGTGTCTCCCCGTGGGTGCTGGTTTGGGTATGCACTGCTGGGATGGGGAGCAAGGATCCTACCCGCAGGCTCCTGCATGGTGTGCGCCTTCCCTGATTATCGTGCAAAGAATGAGAGAGAAGTTGGATGAACAGTTTTCAGACAACATGCCACTCTGCGAGAATTTTGCCAGACTGTTTAAAATCAGCAAGATGAAATAAGTTTAATTGCTAAGAGCTTAGAGGAGGGACATTAAACAACATTTCATTATTCTCCATAATAAAATGAGAGCTTTGCTAGCCTCCTTTGAAGAGTGTGAAGATGCTACTTATGTGATGCTTTAAAAATCCAGGAGCTAAATCACATTAGAAGCACCATGCTGGAAGGGAGCTCAGGAGTTGATGTGACCTGGCCCCTCCATGAAACAAGGTTATCCAGAGCAGCCCTAGTGTGGGAATGCAGTGCTGTGTTAGCCCATGTCTTCTCTTACCAAGGGCTGGGTTTTCAGGACCAGTGCACATGGCGGTAAGTGGCCCTCCTGCTTGTCTGCAAAGAGTGACCAGGCACCATAGGACTAGGGGAAAATGAGAAAGATCCCACTTTTTCAATACTGGGGTCATTCAAAGTCCCACCAAAGTTAGAAATCTATAAAGGGGCTGGAAAACCGGAACAGATCTAGATTTACACTCTGTCTTGGCATCCTGGAAAGACTCATGGCTCTGAGGCACCTAGGGAGTAGAAGAGGGCTGGTTCAACTGAAGGCCACCAGCAAGAGCTCCTACCAAACCCAGACCCTTTCCTTGGGTGTAGACCCAGAAGCAATTTGCACAAGAGAAACACTTTATAGTAACTAGAGAAAAGAGGTGCTCTGGACAACAGAACCCACATTTGAGCCCTATCAGAACCAGAAGAAAGGGCTTTCTCCTCAGCAAGATTATGTCTGGAATGAGACATCAGGAAAATGCAACTTTTTTGGTGCTATAGGAAGCATATACATTTGGCTGGATGATATTGGCTTCGCAAAAGAGCCTACAGATGACTCTGTAGAGGTCTCTGCATGATCAGAGGTGCTTCGATTATTTCCAAAGTTGCTGGCTACATCCACACCTACTCGTGAATTCAGTGCAAAGGGTAATGCACCTGGGGACAAGTGTTGGCACAAGAAGATTAACACTACAGGTAGGCAACTGTTTCAAGATACCTGCCCAAATAGATAAGGAAGGACTGAAAGTGCCCTGGAAATGCCTTCAGGGGAAGTTTGTGCCTAAACAAGCTGTCAAAATAAGCAATTTGGGATGTTTTTTTTGTTGCACACCTGACAGGTACAAAACAGAAATTTAATACAAATTTTGAGAGGACAAAGAAACGAGGTTAAGAGATACCATTTCTGAGATCCACTAGTAGCTAGCTGTCCAGGGTTGTTTCTAAAGACAAAGCTGGTTCAACAAGAAACAAAGATGATCTCTGTGTGTTGGAGCTTCAGTACAGAGTCAGATGCCATCAATGAATGGTTGGCAATTTAATTCCATCATATTAGGGATGGGTAGATGGACAGGATGAAGCACCTATCAGTGGGCATAGCCTGTTGACAAATTTCTTCCCATCTTCTGGCTTCAGTGTCCATGGCAGGCTTTTACATATATTGCACATTTCAAGCTCTTTTGACAGCCTAACATTTTTTTTTTTTTTTAAATATATCTCTATCTGCCGAAAAATGTTCCAGTATAATTGAAAATTCAGAATGATTGATTTTCAGGATCATTTTCAAGATCACGCAGTATTGCTCAGCCTTGTGCTGCACACAGTTTCAACCACATATGCAAGAATTCTTGCCTCATGGAACATCTTAAAATGTTCTATTTAATATGGCCCCAAATTAGATCAATGTTGGTACTGCTGTACTAGATAGTGAAATTATTTAAATGCTGTTACTTGAAAAGGTCCATTAAGATATTTATTGTTGAATGAACAATGTAAAATCATTATGCTTAAAATAGTCAAAATAAAATTACTTGCATGCTTTGCCTGTTGAAGAAAATACTTTTAAAAAACAGTTCCAGAGAGAAAGCGTATTTTTCTGAAAATAGACTATCATATCAACAATATCAGGAAATAAATACAGAAGTAGGAGAGATATTCTGTGCAGCCAAAGTATAATTTCTGAAAGAACTATAATATATATTTTTTCTCTTGAACCATTCCCACTGCATGCCTGGGTAGAAAACAATAGCTTGGTTATGAAATAATGGAAATTTTATCCATGTAAATGCCACCCTCACATTAAAATCATCACACAGCTCACAGCCTGCAACCTTCTCAGGTATAAAGTTAGCAATAACTAGGGACTATTTTGCTATGGCTCTTAACCTCACAGGAACATCTTATTAAATGATTGTTTAGAATGTGCTGTATGCTATCAAACAAAAAAAAGAGAAGATCAGATTAGGCTGCACTGTAAAAATTAAACCAAGAGAAGAGGTAAATGCCAGCCTTTGTATTTTTATCCTACTTTTATGTTTACATTTGAAGTCCAAGTGCCAAAGGCTGCACAATAGCATCTCTACTGCTTGCTCCTTGCTGTTGTGCAACATGGTTGTGGCAAAGGTGCTGGTCACAGCCCAGGGTGCTCAGAAAGCTGGGAAGGAAGATGCAATTTGTTTTAATTCATTTTGGTAAGCTGTTTTAGTCAAGGATGCAAATCCTCAGTTTGATCCCCATCATCTGGCTCTGGCTGCTCAGGAACCACCCTTGCAATCCCCGCACTTTTCCAGTCCTCCTCTGGTACTCGGACAGAAGTACCAGCAAGGGGCAGCTAGGACAGATACGACCCTGGAAAATCTCATTCACATATAAATAGGTTAGGAAGGAGCTTGTCTTGGCTATATTCACATCTGCTGAATTCCCCAAAGTACAGAGAAACAAGGATAATAGCATAAATAACGGTTCCTTAAGAAAACTTCCTCAGCAAACAAAAGAAATTAGACTTCAGAAAAGCCAACTCTTACACAAGGCGTGGAAGACATTGAAGTAATATTTTATCCCTTATCTGACAGCTTATTAATAATTTATTTATGTTCTTAGCAGTTCCCAGACATCGATTGGCTCCAGTGAAGTCTACAGTGCCTAAGGGATGTGCACAAAACCCCAAAGCACATGCAGTGATTGGACCAAGTCCTTACTTCTCCCCTGGACCTGGCATCTGGACTTGCCCACACTCTAGATTTAAGCTTTCCCAGTAACGCAAAGCAATGCTGTTATAATAGTAAGCTATTATAACACAAGAACCTCAGCCTCCGCTCCCCCTCTGAGCTTGGCTGTCCCTAGGGCTTGGCCAGGACTTTCTCACCTCATTTCTGCACTCCTTCATTTGGCTGCACATCAGCAGTGTAAGGCAGGGTTCTCTGCTAGCACTTATTAACAGGAACACTTAGCAGAAAAGGCACCAGAGTAAGTTTCCAAACACCCATGAAGTGCTTTTTAACAGCACAATGCTATGGGCCCAAGCTGAAAAAGTTGCAAACACCTCCACCAGAAAATCCTAATATACTTATCTCTTGCCCAGCCATAATTTGCTTCAAAGGCGGCTGTGCACAAACCCTTTGTGTATGGCTGATCTGATTTTATTTATGATTTAATTTTTCCTCCTCTATCAGATATTTCAAATATTTTCCTTTTTTATTATTTTTTTAGCAGAGCGTTCAAAAATAGTTCTTCTTTCATCAGATAGTTGCAAAAATATGCATGCTTTATTTTTTTAGCATGCGTTTCCCTTTAGCAGCTTAGTATGTATGTTAAATCATAAGCTGGAGCCTATAAAGAACTATTTATGCTAAATACTGTATCTTTTTCAAAGTGACAATTGTATTATGTTGTCATTAAAAAGTGTTAAGTCCGGCACCCACTGCTATCAATGGAAGATTTTTACCTGTCTTGCTAACGCTTCTTTGCCTACAGAAGAGAAAGTTCACATCAGGCTCTTCAGGACACAGACCTTCACAACCATCAGGTGAAATGCAGGGCTTGTCCCACTTCTTCAACAATAACGTGATAATTACACTCCCTGAGGTCTGGCTCCAAACGTCTCCACAGGTGGGAGCAGTTATGGCCCTACCCCATCCCCACACCCCCAGTTGTGGTTGCAGCGTTTCGGACCCCCCGGCCCACCTCTGCGCAGCCAGGCAGCGCATGCCGACCATGGGAGATCTTCACACAGCGGGCTCCAGGCCTAAATTGTAGTCCTTTGGGATTTCTTGTGCTACAGTAAGAATTTCCTATTTCTTCCTTTCACGTTGTTTTATTCTCACCTGTAAGAGGGGGGCTTTTCCTTTTGTGGCCATGCATTACCTGACACAACTGGACAGCATCCACGAAGGAGACCTGCCCACCCCTCTACCCTGTGTCTTCTGGGGGCCTGCGGGAGGAATGCAAATGTGGGCATGATGGCTGCTGTTTTTCAGAGGAACACTGTGTATTTTAATGGCCTGACAGCCCTCCTAAGGCTCAACCAGCAGGCGCTGTGGGAGATGCAGCCCAGAGAAAGGCTGGTACATGCACTGCTAGGATGTGCTCTTATAACCCCTTAGGTGAGCAGTTCATTCCTAGCAGACCCTACTGCATAACATGTCAAACTATTCAGGAGTTTCTGATTTTTTTCAGCTCAGAGATCAAAACCAGTGTCAATTCATGCTTTTAATTCAGCAAGATAATGCTCAGCATAATTTGATTTTTAGCTGTATCTTACAGCATTGAATTCACGCTCACGCTGTACAAAGCCCCAGCCAGCAGCCTCATCAAATATTTACAGCTCCGTGAGGCCTCTTGACTAGTCTGTGCTCTCCTGTGAAATGCAACAGCAACAAAACCATTAGTCGTGGCAAAAAGTGAAAGGTGGACACTTGACTTGCACAGCTCATGAAGGTGTGAATCGCATGGACACCTGCCTGAGCATCGCAGCGAGCTGCCTCGAGCAGAGAGGGTGCACCCAGCCGGACCACTTCATCCTGGTAAGGGCAGGCACGTGCTGCTCTGACCCTCAGAGGTTTGGAATAATTGGCTGGAAGATACCTGGTAAAGAAACAGCGCATGCGCCTGTTTGTGTGAACCTTTTCAGACCTTGCTCTTAGTTTCCAAATTGAGTGCTAATTACCGAACCTTTTTCAACAGCATGAGAAGCACTTCGTTACGTTATTTCAGTGTTATAATGAAGTGTCTCAGTATATGGATCAAGATTAATTTATTGGCTGTATAAATATGTGTGAATCATGCCTGTGTACCATCACCCGCTCCCATGATTGGTCTTGCTGGGCATTCACCTCTGGTTTTGTGCAAAGGGCCAAGGATGTGAAGTTAAGGCACAGCACAGATATTAAGTTTCATGCAAAACTTCACACATACGAGGAGAAATGATATCACTCTAAAGCACTCCTGCAAGAACACAGTGGTGTTGATATGAAGCTGTCCATTTTGGAATTAAGATATCACACATTTGACTGGCAGTTGCTGCATGTTTGCAACTCAGGGAGACGTGGTTACAGTTAGGCTGTCTACAAAGCTCTTTTTAGGAGAAAACTGAAAGATTTTCATCAAGAAAACACTTGAAGCAAGGCACAAAACATTCAATTCGGTGAAACACAGAATAGTGGAATTATACTGGCAATTTACATGTGAGCTCTGAGTCAGTGCTTTCAGGCAGGCAGTAATTCCACATAAGCATCCCTGATGAAACAGGATCATAAATCTCTTTCTGAATGGTATCTTTCAACTGATGTGCTCGGCTTCAATCTCTTCTCCTACAGGAAAGACACTCAGAGACAGAATAAGAACAGGACCCAACCCACAGAGCACGTTTCAAGAGTGTTTTGCTACGTTGGCCCCCACTTGCATGCTTTTCTTTATTAAAAGCTAGTCTGAACTGATGCTTCGATATTTCAAAATGTGAAGAAAAGAGAAAGAATATATAATGTAACAATCACTGTCTGTGATAGCAGATACCCTGGCCTGCCTGGAAAGAAAAAGTACATCAGAACCAATAGTAACTTAATGGGAAAAGCTATCTTGTGGAGAGGAGTAAGTTTAGCTGAAAATAAACAAATTTGTATGTTGTTAGTTCCATAAATGTATTTTATTTTTTTTTCTTTTGCTGCTTGTATTGTAAATATAAAATAACACCTGCTTCCCAAACAGAGAAAAAAGATGTGGAGCTGGGCAGTGCGTTTGGACTGGACTCGAGTGCAGAACCGACACCACATGGGGAATGGCAAGGAGCCCAAAGACACGAAGAGGGTGTCTGAAGGGACAGGAGAGGGTCAGAGGGCTCAGGTGGCCATGCTGGGGAGAGCAGCTGTCCGACCCAGGGGACCAGGTAGTTGCTGCTCATCCCCTCCAAACAGCCCATCTTGTCTGAGATGTGGATTCAGGAATGGGAGGCCTTGCCGGGCTTCTGTGACTTCCAGCTCTTAAATCAGCATAAAGTGATAAATCAATCAATCAATAAAAAAATGGAATAATTAGAAGCAATCAACACGAAATCCCTTCAGGACATCCAAACCTGGGAAGTCTTACAGGCACAGAGGGAGAGCTGCATTGTCTTGGGAGCCCCTGGAGAGTGCCTGGTGATGGGTGGGAGCTTGCGGGTGGTGGACGGGTGGTGGGGCCAGGAGGAGCTTTTCCTGCGGCCTGAGGGGAGTAGGCAGACGTGGTGCAGGCCAAGAAGCTGCCAGATGGGAGAAAGGGTCCACCCAGAAGAAGCAGCAGAGGGGGAACTGCAGCTCAGAGAGCCCCAGGCAACAGCCACAGCTTTCATGACGGCCATGTGTCAGACCACAGCTCGCCTTTTAGAGGATGGCCTTACTTTTGGCCCCTTGTTCCCCTGCTGGTTGTGAAGGAACATCAATGAAAACTGTTAATTCCCTGTGAGCAGACATTAGATGTTGGGGCTGATCAATGTGCTTCAGGGGTTTCCAAGCAATTTACAGCTCCAAACAGTTCTGCTCTGACTTTGCTGACTGTAGGACTAAGGAAAAATCTCCCTTTGTCACAGCAGCTTCTTGTCACCTGTGCCAATTCCCACCCAAAGCCAGGAAGTCTTACAACCTCCTGTGACTCTTTCAGGGCTGCTGAGTGCCCCAGCCAAGCCTGGACCCCATAGCCAAGTGCTCCTGCCAAGACCTCGGTAGCACTGAGCTGCAGAACCTAAGCACTTCACACGCTTTGTAGGGTCAGATCCTACAAGCTCCCTTTTGCAGCCCTGTGAGATGTCTGCCTTGAGAGAGTGTGATGCAGTCATCTGAGAATACTACCCCTGAGAGCTGCTTCCCCTCCTATAGCTGTGCCGTTGATTATTCTCAGCTCAGAGCAGTGCTTCCTACCTGGCCTTCTGCTCATCACATCTCCAGTTCATCTCAGCTGTGTTTAAATTCTGCCTCTGCCAAATTTCCCATCTCAACATCCCCCACAGACCCCACACTGCCACAACCATCAAGAGCACCAAATTAACTGTGAGAAGAGGTTCAGAAGGACTAATTCACTGGCTACTTGCAGAACTAAAACCCCAGGCAGGTGGTCGACCTTACACAGGCCAAACCTGTGGGCCGCTCGCATGGGGGCCGCTCGCATGGGGGCATATTTACACACTTGAGCGTGTGGACAACAGGTGCCAGCCTGTTTAATACACTGGTCACTCGATTAAAAAGAACCGGCATAACATTTTCCATCAAGATAGGCCAGGGATTAGTTTGACAGACTTAATGTAATTACATGGAGATGAGTTTGGCCTGGTGACCTTTTTCTTTATCATCATGTCTTCCCAGTGTTTGATCAATGACTTCAAATGGCTTTGAACTGATTTAAGGCTTTCCTCACTGTTTGCTTTGAGATCTTGTTCTCCATTTTTAATAAATAAGACTGCTCCCTTTTTGTTCTGGAAGGGACCTTCATGTCTTAACATATCAGTTTTGCAGGGAGGTTATGCTAAATCCAAACCCCTCCACGAGAAGAGCTGCGATTGCCTGGTTCCCCTTCTACATCCTCATGCAATTGCCTGGATATCTGCTTTCAGCAAAAGTCTAGGATCACAAGAGTTAAAACAAGTATCCACTGTCCTTAGGTGGCCACTTGGTGAAGCTGGTGGCTTTTAGAGGAGAAAAACCCAAAGCTTCAAGGCTTCAACAGCACCAACCTCAAGCTCAGAGCTGCTGAACCAACACTGCCTCTGCAGTGCCTGATCGTTCCCGAGGCTGTTAAAATAGCAGTACAAGCAGAAGTGCTTCGGAACTTTTCTTGGAGCTCTTAAGTACAAACCCAGGCATCATTATCTACTTTCTGAAAAAAAAGAAAGCTACTTGAGAGTCCAGGTGATTTCAGCATGTGCAGGACTTCCTCAGGAGGGGAAAAACAGGGAACAGTTAAGCACAATTTTCTCTAATTTTTAAAGGAATCAAAGAGTTCCTTGCAGAATAATCAAGCTATTTAGAATAACTCTTTGGACATCATAATTACATAACGTTCTCTTTTATTAATGCTTGAAAGTGCTTTGGTTCCTGACAATCACCTATGTATTCAGTGATTGTAAAATAATTGCAGATCATTATTTTACTGAATAAGAGATTCTTTGGGCATTTTTTTTTAATTTTTTATTTTTAAGTTGGGTGGCTCATGTAGGAGTTGCCCTCCTAGGTCCCAAAGTTTGAGAGAAGACTGAAATGCAAAGATAGGCTACAGCTCATGATCACGGAGGGCTGCTGGCTCCTATGAGGATGTTGTCTGCATTTCCAGGAAAAACCCAAGGCACTGGTGATTTCCTAGCTCCTGTGCAGGGGGGCTGGTGATGCCATTCAGTCCATGCTTCCCTGACTCGGTCTGCACTGAACTCCTGCACGAGCTTGATTCATCCGAGCGAATGCTTTTCAAACAGGACTTAAGCCCTGGTTCGGGAAAGCACGAAAGCACATGTTCGCCTTGAGCCACTGAATAATTCCACTGAAGCCAATGGCACCTAAGCCCTCACCAGCATTAAACACAGGCTTTGTTGGCCAGAAGCCATATGTACGTGTTTCTCTAAGGGAAAGTAGTGCAGTTCTCATACCATCAGAGTTGCAATATTTTTTTATTTTTATTTTTTTATTTATTCTTTCACCTGAAGCCCTGGGTTTTTGGAGTGTATGAGTGCATACCCATTCCAGCTTTGCTCTTTTAAAACTGAAAATTTCTGAAAATAGGATTCCCAAGCAAAAGGAAATATAAAAATGCAGATGAAATGTCCTGTGCTTTCAATAGATGATTACTTAGAGGGGGAGAGGGGGTGTGGACCCAAATCGAGGATTTTGAGCATGAGGTTAATGGCAAATGCTAAAACAAATGAGCTCTGTTCTCTGCCCCATACATACACTCAAGGACCCCCCACCCCGTCTGTGACCAAGGGAAGATCCCTGCTCCACCTGCTGCACATCTGGGGCCACGGGGACTAACAGGTAGGCAGGCAGCCCAACAGCTGTATTTCACTTTCCCGGAGCTCCAGCCCTGAAGTGAGGAGCACGATGCCCCTTGCTCAGCGCCGGGAATCACCGACACTTCCCACGCCCTGTGCATCTCCCAGCCACTCAGCCCCCAGCTGCAGACGCGAGGGCAGGGAGCTGCCCTTTCCATGCACTGAAAGAAAAGGGCGATGCATCTCAGCGATAGACAAACAGCACCGCGAACAGTGAGCAGGGATGCCTGGACAGCCCGACAGACCCCCACAGAAGCGCTGGGTACCGAGGATGCTCTGCTGGATGCTCACCACCACCTGCCCCATGCCGGGACCCCAGTGGGAACCATCTCAAGCCCACGGAGGAAAACTCGGCAATAAGTACACTGTCAGAAGGGGGCTGTTCCCCTGCAGTGCCCCCCGGCTACCCCACAACCTCTCACCCCTACACTCCTACACCCCACAACCTCCCACCCCTACACCCCCAGGCACTCACCTGTGCTCCAGCGGCAGCTCCGGTCCCCCCCCGGTCGGGGGTCTCTCCCGGAGGGGAGGGGGGATTTTTTTGGGGGGGTGGGGGACAGGCAGGGGGTGTCCCCCCGCTTGCCCTCAGCCCGGCAGCCGCGAGTGCGGCGCAGCCCCCCCGGCAGTGGGATTTATCGGCGGGCGGAGGAGGGGGCCGGCACGCCGCGCACGGCCGCTTCGGGGCGGGGGGACGCGGGCAGGGGGCCGGGCTGCGGGGAGCCTGCGGCTGCTCCGCACCCGCTCCGCACCCGCTCCGCACCCGCTGCGCTCCGCCGGGGGCACGGCGCCGCCCCCAGCCCCTCCGCGCCCGCCAGGGGGCACCGCCGCCCGCTGCCGGGGCCGGGGTCGCGGGGAGCGAGTTGGGTGCCGGGGGGTTTTGGGGAAGGTTCCCGGCAGAGCGAGGGGTTGGGGTGGGAATGAGACGGGAGCGCTGAAAGGCTGCCGGTTTTCTGTGTGAGGGTGGGTGAGCGGGGTGCCAGGAAAATGAGGAGTGGAGAGCGGAGGTGAAAGCACCTCTGCTTTGTCTAGGGAAGTTGTCTCTATCCAGGGATTGTGTCATTTCCCACAGGTTTAGAAATATTTATATATATATTTTTTGAATGTGGAGTGGTGCTGATTTAAAACCCATTCACAAAGCCTCTGTTCCCGTCTCTCCTGCCTTACCTCAGGAAGAAGGAGGTCTTCTGCTCCGCTGCTTTCTGGTGAAACGTGTCTGAGGCTGCTGGAGGGCTCCCTGGTCTGGAATGGGAGTGGAAGATGACACGGAGCAAAAATCCCCAGGTCTCTGTAACCATGGCTTTCAAATCCTCCACAAATTTTGAACAACAAGGGAATGAAATTCTCAAGCATTTTTTTATGGTCATCATTTCTGGAGAGAATTTCTGCCCAGGACCTCCTCTAGAGTTCCCGAGGTCTCCCACTTGTGTTTAGGGGAAGGCTGCTGTGTGTTCACGCAGTACCAGCCATAACAGGGCCATAAACCTCAGTGGAGCCATCATCATGATGGTAAGACAAACAAAACCTGTTAGCTGTAGTATTTATTCTGACACGTCCACGGCTGAATAAAACAAGCTATGGCACAGCTCCGTGCTGGTGCATGGCCCAGGCAGTGACCCCGCATCCCACCAGGCGCCCTGACCACACCACAGCCGCAGGTAGGACAAACCTCCAGCAGCAGGGGGTGGCTGCATCCATCACGTTCACATGGAGAGCCCTCCGGCCAGGGGGCCTGGCAATATAAACGTAGATGTGAAAAACAAAAGCAACATTATGCAAATACGAAGCATGGAAGGAAGGATTTAAAGGGAGACAATGGTCCCTTAATGAAAGGCACAAACATCAGTCACTCACAGCTGAATGAGTACAAACTGATCCGAAGCTGAGTGGAGTGACAGCCCAGAAAGCTTCATATTAAGTCAATTAAATCCCATTATTCTTTAATTTTTTTAAATAATTAAATTAATTTCATGTGACTGTGAAGGGAGATGGAATGACTGCCAAAAACTGTTTTGTCACAGGCTACAGAGGCAGGATTAGTCAGTAATCATGGCACCAGGCTGCTGCCTGGGAGAGGTGGGTTCTGCTTTTCGCCATGCGTGGTCCAGTTTGAGTCCTGTAAGCTCTCTGTGCCTCAGCTGCCCAGCTCTGAACAGCAATAAAAGGGCTCTGCATGCCCCCAGAGGTGTGCGGGGCAGGGAGGTGTCACCACAACTGGACCATCCCTTGCAGGATTCCTCAGACCTTGTCTGTGGTTTCCTGGGCATACCTGTAAGTGCATGACAGAGGGCACATTGAGTTGCTTCCTTTTGGATAGTCCTGTAGGCATCGCCATGAAAATGGAGCTGTGTTTCTGATGAGCTTTTACTTGCATGTGCTCGCTCAGCCAGCCACACTTCCATCACAGCAAAGCTGCAGACACGGGAGGAGAGGCAGTGTGCGGCAGTCTTTTTGTGGGTTTGTCACAGTCTCCCTTACTTCACTTCAGGAGCATTCAGATATAACTGGTCTTATCGAGCCATGCCTCTTCAGACAGGAAAAATCCATCAGGAATTGCTGGCTGGTTGCTACCTGCACAC
The DNA here is from genome assembly GCF_011077185.1 of Oxyura jamaicensis. Classification (NCBI taxonomy): domain Eukaryota; kingdom Metazoa; phylum Chordata; class Aves; order Anseriformes; family Anatidae; genus Oxyura; species Oxyura jamaicensis. Next base: position 81,406,913 of record NC_048895.1, read on the forward strand.
ACATACCTACTCTTTCTTTGACGTATTGCCCTTTCCCAATCCTTTCTCTGCAGTCAGGATGCTGCTTCTTTCCTAGGAGATCATTGGAAATGTCACCAGGTATGTCTCTGCAGAGCTGGAAGGAGCCACTGGAGTGGCTGTTGGCAGCGTGCTCCATAATCCCCTCCCTTCTGTCTGCGGGGCTGAGTGCTCAAATGGTAATGCCCTGCACGTGGGATTTGTCTGCCTTGAGCTTTTGACGTTGTAAGTTAATCATCTGCATGCAAACTTGTCACCTAAGGCTCTCCATATAGTTAATGGAGAGAAATAGACACCTCCAGAAGGCAACTCACCTCATCCATCTTGGACATCTACGTGGAGATGGAATGAGCTGCCTTTTGGAGGTGCCCATTTCTCTCCAGCGAGTCTGAAGCGAGCCCAGGGTGACTGGCTTAGATGGAGGTGATTAACGTTCAGATGTGTACAGTGAGGTGAAATTAATCTCACCCCTTTTGAGTAATCCTCCTAGTCATGACCTAGCTGTGATTGAGAACCTCTTTTCTGCATACCCTATCAGATCCTAGCTAGGGGAAAATCTGAGCTGCTTTACTGTTTTCTAGCAAATAAAAGCACTGCTGCTCAGTCAGATTGATCCCTGTGCAGAAGGTTTAGAAAGGAGCAAAGAAATGTTGTAGAAGCAGGTTCCAGAGGTGCCATTTCTCTCCATGCTGCTCCCACCCAGCCACCCATCTCTACACCATGTCTCTACATCACTCACAAACAGGTGACCCCAGATTTACTTTTGCCTGCACTGAAGCAAGTTCTTCAGCAGAAAAGGGATCCAAACACTCTCTCTCAGGGCTCTTGCAGCTCCCTGAAGCACCTTGAGCTGGCTACAGGCAAATGATGAGGTGCTGTAGGAGGTGACCACCGGGCTCACTGTAGTCCTTCTCTCAAAGTTACCTCTTTGCCCAGCTCAGGATGCAGTCCATCCTCCTAAGGACATAATCCTTTTTTGTCTTCTATGAAAAAGTGATCTATTGTGCTGTTGTGCCCAGTAATTGCCTTGCTATTACTCTTCAAAAGCATTTTTTTTTTTTTTTTTTTTTTAAGAAAAACACTGACAACAGTATCCTCATTTAATTTGGATTAAACTCTGCAGTTAAGAGCTGATAGAAGATACCAAAAATGCGTGTATAAATGCTGTGTATTTTTATGTTTGAGCTTCTCAGAATTGCTGCCAGGCTGATGTTTGCCATGGGTGGTCCCCGGTCAGAAGTAGTGCTAGGGCCCTGAAGGATAAACAGATGATACTTTTGCAGGGAAAGGCATAGCTGCCCTTTTCAAAAATACCATCCTAATAAAAGCTGCTGAAATTCAAAGCTTGGCAGGATCTTATTCCTCAGCAAGAATAAGGCAGCAACGGGTCACTGCTGTACTGTGGCTCTGGGGTCCTCACTTGTCCCCGCATTGATGCTGCACCCTCCGGTGCCTTGGTGCCATCAGCGTCATCTTTCTTTGAACAAAATGACAGTGACATGGCACAGGCACAGCCTTCTGGCTCTGCTGGGCTGGGGCAAAGCTCCTCTGAGACTTGTTCATTTGCACAGTGGTCAAAATAATTATGCATCAGCTTACAGGCGTGCCCTGCTCTGGGTGCTTTCTTTCCATCTCCATCAGCAGCACTGGTAAATGCTCAGCAAATGTCAGCCTTACTCCGTCGCTGTTGGTCTGCTGTTTTGCAGGCTCGTTCATCGTGTAGCCCTCTCCCAGCCTCAGCAGCTCATGCTTGTGCAGGCAGTTCATTTACTGCTCATGGCTGGTAGGGGATCTGCTTTGGTTAATGCTTCAGCGACGTCTTAGTATGATATATCCCAACCGAGGCTTCACGAAGGCTGACATTTGTCACAGGCTTTTGACTTGGTTGCAGCCAGGCTGGTTGCATTGCACTCTACTGTACCCAAGCTCCAACTCCCCTGAATCACACCTTTGGGATTCACACCTCCACACTGGGGGCGTGGAGGGCTTTCTAGAAGAGATGGGAAGTTGATGGACCATTATACATATTTTCCTGGCACTTGGATTTGGAAAAAGATGTGAAATATATATACTTGTAGTTAAGGGTCTTCTGAATTCCACAAGAATGCACTTGAAATTTGGATTTTCAATAGCATGAGTGTTATCACAGAAGAAGTTTTTAGGATACCTTTCTGAAATTTATAAAAGTGCCTGATGTTGATTAAAATGTGATCATGCACACAACACAGAGTACTCCTGATGGAGGACTATATATTTCTTATTTAACTGGCATCTAAAATTAATTCGTAGGGTCCTAGAATCATAGAATATCCTGAGGAGGAAGGGACCCACAAGGACCATCGAGTCCAACTCCTGGGGCCCCAAAGGACCACCCAAAAATCAGACCCTCTGTCTGAGAGCATTGTCCAAGCGCTTCTTGAACTCCAGCAGGCTCAGTGCTGTGACCGCTGCCCTGGGGAGCCTGTCCCAGTGCCTGACCACACATTTGTATATTACTTTAATTATAAAATTATATTTTAATTTTGCTACAAATAACCTGAGAATGAAAAGGCAAGCTTAAATTTAGCCTACATTTTTATGGCAATAAATTAACTGGAGCAAGATCTCTCTTACAAACCCTTGTTTTATGATGACTGTCCTTTTCTGGAATATTTATTCCTCTTAAACCGAAGAGTCAATAAACTCCAGGCTTGTTATCAATTAATTCAAATTTCATACCAAATTTCTTCAATGGCTTTATATGTGTGGAGAGATTCCAGTGTAGTGATCACTGTATCTGAGCATACTCAGAACTCTGCTAAAGTAGGTGTGTGCTTAAGTATAATATTTAGTCATATTGTACAGTGATGGAATAACTTCTTTTAAACTTTATTTTTCTGAAAATCAGTGATATTTTTACAAACCACTACAAAGAAATTCTTCTAGGTGACTTTCATACTGCAAGATATGGAAGACACCAAACAGCATCTTAAAAACTTGAAAGTCTGTATTTTATCAGCCTGATTAAAAAAAAAATAAAATAAAATGTGGAGACACTGAGCAAATGGTTGTAGTCTGCTATAATTCAAACTTTAAATGCACAGAAGTTACATAGAAAAGAAAATAATGTGTTTGAAGTGGTGAGATAACACATCAGTTTCACACTGACCACACAAAACAAAGCATGTGTAAAGCTGATTGTAGGCAATAGCTATAGCTTATAAAATCTTCCAGGATAAAAGCCTTATATAATTGATATATATATATATCTATATATATTTCAAAAAACTACTGCAAAAGTTTGACACATTTTGGCAACACCTTGCAGCTTATCTATAATATCTTTTGTATCTATCCCGGCTACTGAAGGCACGCCTGTGATGACTGCAAATTTTACACTGCAGTGTGCTCTGTTACTGTGGATTAAATATTTACTTCAGCTGTTATTCGGGCATGTTGTATGGTTCTTAGCCTGGCTGTAACAGGGATACATCACTGGCTCGGGATGCGTTTTGATAACTCTCCTATTGCCAATGCCAAATGGTTTAACAGTGATGTTGAACTGGGTGATAAAGGGAGGTGGGGACAATGCGATCCCTTAATAGGGATGTATCTCAGCATGGGTTTACGAGAATATAAAAAGAAGATGATATTCAACTACTACAATTTTGTTTCAGTCTGACATTCTATTCAGTCACCTCAACTTGATTTAAGTCTTTTCAGACACTTTTATGGCATGATTTTCCGTTGCACCCAAAGCCTGCTGAAGTTGATGAGAAAACTTTCCTGATGTGTGCTGCATCACACTCTTGTGCAGAGCATCTCTGGTCAGACATGCTCTCTTCGATTCCTACCCTTTCTTTAGCAAATACTTAATAGCATTTCCCATTATCTACCTGGAACACAGTAAAGGTGTCAATGCCCAGTGACAGGCTCACTAAATAACAGGATTTTATTACTAACGATCAAAGATGCATTAGGATCTAAACATGCAGGAAAGTTTATGGGCCAAGGAGGTAAGCGGAGTTTTAGAGAATGTGTTTTAGGACAACAGCCGCAAGCAATTAAGTGAATAAATCCTTCACGTCCTTACAGCTCTGGCTAGCCAGATAGGTAACTTCTCCACCACTGGGTCACACAAGAAGCCACTGCTGTCCTACCTGATGGCACTGCCCCAGCCGGTGAAGCCAATTCTCTCTCTGCATAAACTATTTGATGTGGCAGACCCTATTTTGAATATGCTGCTGTTAGGAACAGTGGTTTTTATGGGTTGTGTCTTTCTCGAGCGTGCGTGGCACATTTGCTTTGCACAGCACTTGTTGCTGGTGGTCGCCCAGTTCCCTGTCAGGTGCATTCCAGCTGCTGAGGGTGGCTGCTCGGTCACATCACTGGCAGGATGACAGCTTTGTCTCCTTCTCAGGGCCCTCATGTGGTCCCTTGGTCTTACTCCCCTCTATTCCTAGAGAAAACAGAGTGTGTAATTTATAATTAGAATTTATGGGCTTGTGGGATTGTTCAATACAACACGTGGGTGAATGATACAACCCAGGCATCCTCATGAGAAGAGGTGCTATGGGATCACAGGGGGAGAAGCAGACAAGCCTTCTTCATAACACCAGCCCAGGCTAAAATCTAATGAAATGGGTAGGACATTTATGCATGGCATCCTGCAGCTATTGCACACCCCTTCACTACCGAGCAGTATTTTCTTCTAGCCTGTATTCCTTTAGGCTCATCTCATTTGGTCTGTTATTTTATAGAGGAGGCAGGTGGAGAATTCCCGGTGAGAGGAATAATATAAATGGAAATAAACTTCTCTGTGCAATCAAGTTAAAGCATCTGGATATAATCCAAACACATTTGTTGCATGAGAAATTCCAGGTACGAGTATGTACTACCCAGCTCTCCATATTCTCCTTATCTAATGCATCATTTTGTTCTTTTTCCCCAAAACCTGCCCCTATTTCTAGTGGCAATTTGTAATGACAGGACATTTTCAGTCTCTCTGACAACATAGCTAACAGTACTTGAAAGGTACTGTGTAGTGTCCACTAGTTTTTTTCTTTCCCACATTATTAAATCTGTTTACCCCAATCTTCTGAAATCCCGTGCTGGTCCATTCCTTCTAGAGCCTCCAACTTCCTTTATTTTTGTTTAAATTCACACCCTTCTGATGGATAAAAACAACAAAGGTTCTGTCTGCTGACATGAGGGCCATCGGTAAGACAGGATTTGTTCAGTGCCTCTTTCGCGGAAAGGTTGCCCCACACATCCTTCTGGAAAAGCACTGCTCAGAAAGAGGTGAGCTGCGGAAGGAACTGAGGTGCTTTTTAATTACGTAAATGCCTTTGTCTGCACCTTACGCCTCCAAAAGCTCAATGGAGGACTGGCTCAGGCTGCGATGGTCCTGAAGCACTTTTCCATAATGGATCTAGATGCACGGTAGTGCAACCTGACATTTCATTATTTTTAATAGTGTTATTGCTGGAAGGACCTGCTGATGTGAGAGCACATTCCAGCAGCAGGCGGGGTATTAATGTGGAATCACGGCAGCAAGTGCTGAAAGATATGTGGCCGGGAGAAAAGGCAGTGCCACCGGCAGGATACAGTACATCAAGTAAGATTCAATTACACAATATTTATAGTTCCATACCTTCTGTTTCAGTGGTGTGCAGCTGCAAAGAAGGAAGAATAAACCTCTTCTCCTATGATTGCCTCCATGGGGCACCCAGCAGCTCATTAGCAGCAGCACTTTCCCGGCCAAGGAGAGAAAGGACTGCCCTGTGTGCTAATTTTTGTGTCAGAGACCAAAGTTGCTTCTGATGTGAACGCTGCTGGGAGCAAAACCTTGCGACACCATATCAGTAACTGAATATTACTGCTGAGCTTGCCTACTGTACTGTATCAGATACACCAGATTTGGTTATAGATGTTGCCAAACTGGGACCAAGGGGCAGGAGGCAATTCAGACAGGGATGCCCATCTGGGAGGAGATGAATGGAAAATGGAGGTTCAAGACTGGTGAAAAGGAGGGACAAGAAATGGGAGAAGTGATAACAAGGACAAAGGGGTGTGCATCACTTGCCTACAGCTGAAATCAGGTCAGTAAGCCAACTTTGTGCTCAGACATGAGCACTTGAGTCAAACCTGCGGCTCTGTGGCTGGGTGCGTTCCCTGGCCAGCTTGGGGACTTGGGGGTGGAGGAACCCAGCACCCTGGTCCCAGCTTCAGGTGCTGTTACACAGTTGTGGTGAGTACTGTCAGATGTCCTCCGCAGCCAGGGTCATGCATTCATGGACCACACGAGTTTCCCATCAGTCTCTTGCCTTTACATGGCACCAGAAGGTCCTAACTCCATCTCAGGTGCAATCACAAATGGCCTAAAATGGTCCTGAGACCTCTGTCCTAAAACACAAAGTCAGCATCAGGAGATAGGAAGAGTGATTTCAATGCCAGTGGCCAAATGCAGTGTGGCAACACTTAAAACCTGGGCAGCAGAATGTGTCAGAAGTGCTCTGTAGAAGCAGGAGCAGCTCATGGCTGTCAGCTTTTAATGTATTTATCTGCCGTGGTCCAAACACCAGCCTGAAAACAGCATGAGACATTGACATCTCAGTCCAGGAGGGAGAGCATGAGCTGAGGTGTGCAGGAGCTGGCAGAAAATCATCCCAGTGAGCACCTCCACAGCTCAGATCTCCCCGGGGCTCACAGGAGAGGGGGGAGCCCCAGGAAGCAGGGGAGATGGAGGAGGCCACCGCTTCTTATTTCAAGTGATCAAATCTCAAAGCTGCCTGATTCTTCAGTGAACTGCAAAAACATTTCTATGTACACAGGGGCCTAAGCGGGAAAAATTCTGCAATGGGCACCAAGTGCGCAATGGTGGATGACTCTAATATGGCAAACATGCAAGAGAGATAATCTCCCCTTATCTCTGAAATATATTTTAGATACTTTTAGTACTTTATATTCTCCTTTGTTTGCAGAGTGGTGTAATCCCTCAGCATACTCATATAACTTGACCCTCTGCTAACCCCCCAACTGACTCCAATGTTTAGTTTTTCTAAAACAAACAAACAAACAAGAAGAGCAATTGCTTAACTTTGTATAAATATTTAGGAGGATTTTTTAAGCCCCCCCCCTCCTGCTCCTGACTGTCTGATGGTTATATGCCAGCTGTGATATCAGAGTCAAAGTGCCAAAACCACTGGCCAGGATTACATTACAGAGGGTTTTGTGTGCTGCTGGAAATGGGGAATATTTAATTACTGCAAACTCCCTCGAGAGAGGATGGGATGGGTCATATGAACACCATAATCTGTCTGCTGCAGGTAAGCAAGTCATGAATAAAAACGTACTCCAATTTAGGAATGTAAATAGAGGGATGCCTGCTTTGAAGCACTGAGGTCTGAACATTTTAAGCACCATTGTACAAATAAGGCAGGCAATTTTGTACAGCAGTTTGGGCTCAGAATGGGCCTTAGCTAAATCCACTTTCCCATAGTGAGATTTCAGGGGACATTTAATGATGTTGCAAACAGCACTGCGCAAAGCACAACAACCAGTTACTTCCTTTTAAGTTACAGCAGCATTTTTAACTTCAAACAAACAAACAAACAAACAAAAAACAAACAATAATAAATAAAAGTTATATACACATTGTTCAGATTTTGGCTCTAGAAACAGCACTTCCAGTTAGCTTTGCATGATGGCTAACCCAAATTCACAGCCTATATCTCGTTTAATATCACCTGCTACTTTGGGAGGATGTGTTAGCCAGTTACTCACTTTGATTTGATGACGCCTAAGTAGGAAGGGTAAAAGCCCTGGGGATGGGTTTTCCATATGGGCCTGGCTGCCTCACTGGGATGGAGGCGCAGACTTTGGCTTAGAGTCCCCGCAGCGCCGGCGTTCTCGCTGTGTGAGCACAGCTTCACCCAGGATGAGTCTTTCCTCATCCTCTCTTTTGCTGGTAGAGGCATTTCATATGCAGGTTTACCTTCTCTCCCTGCTCCACTGGGTGGGAACGGCCTAGGGATTCAGCTCAGCCCTCCTTTTGGGAGGAACGGTGAAGAAATGGATTCTTACGACATAGGCAAAGATGTCAGCTGCTGTGGCACATCCTGAAGGAGCATGTTAAAATGTAGTAAATCCTTGGGTATGAGTAACAGAACATTTTAAGGAGTAGTGCTGCAGAACAGAAGGAGAAGTGAGCGTGCCTTCACGGCCATCTCAGGCCATTCCGACGCAGATGCACTCAGCTTTCAGATCCACCCACGGATGCCTCCTTCTGCAGGCTCTGAAAGGATCTGCTGCTAGTGGGAGAACAAAGAGCAGGAGGGGGAGAGGGATGCTCTCAGGAAGACAATTGCAAGCCAAGGAGAGGTCTCTGAAGGAGGCCCGTAGCTACGTGCCCATCACGGCTAGCAAACAATAGGAGTAGTGTCAACGCAATGATTTGTGATTATATACATGCACTTCAGGCTTCATCTTTCTACCTGGATGTGGGTTTTAATTTTAATTTTAATTTTTTTTTTTAATTCCAAAAATGTTTTTTCCATCCATGAACACAAGCTCAGCTGGTGAGTAATGAAATTGCAGAGCTAATGTGAGTAGTTTTCTCTAGTGTTACCAACCAAGTTCTGGATCTCTTGAGCTTTTATGTGGGAAAGTGGTTAAAAATTAGTTATTTTCACTCTATCCATTTCAGCTTTGTTGGCATGGCACAAAACATCGCTCATAGAAACAAAAGAAAATCAAAGAGAAATGTTCAAGAAAATCTTTTTTTTTCTCCTCCATGCCTTTGCAGGGGTACTGGTAAGAAGTTAAGATACTTAGCAAGTGGGCTTAAGATGCCCACGCAAAGCATTGCCATGTATTTAGCAAATAGCCACAGAAGTCCACTGTGAGCAAAACTGGGTCTTGCTCGTTATGTTCCCTGAGGATTATTTTTCCTTTTTCCTTTTTAAATACCTCCAAAATTCACCCACAGCCAGCTCTTTCACATGGTACAGCCAACGATACAACCTCCTCTGCAATGACTGATGTGCCTATACAGACAAGGAGATAGATGCATAAGCAACCTTAGTAACATTCATAGGTGCCTAGCAGGAGACTTTGCTCTAAAGGCTGCACCAATTAGTATTTTACAGTTGCCTAAATGGTAATCAGAAAACAAATAAACAAAACAAACAAATTCTTAGAGGTTAATGTTTATTTTTTGTGCCTACCTGGCTACTTACTTATTTATTCATTCATATTTAAGCAGGATCATCACTTGCCTTTGCTTTAATGTGATACTACAGAGGTGTTGCTGATCATTTAGCAATCTCAGTTAAAGCAGAGAGAATAACTTCCCTTTTAACGTGCAGGGGGATCTCACCCCGCAAGTAAAATATATGGGGCACAAGTCGGGATGGATGGGGAGGGCTTGTCTCTCATGCAAGTTGATTTTGTTTCCTTCTTCATGCCACTCTGTCACCCACTCTGCATTTCCCACGTATGTTTTCAGCAGAGTCCACATAGCTTTCAGGTGCATGCTGCTGCTACTTCCTTGCTCAACTACAATTAGTTATTTTCTGCAACTTTTACAAGACTTGAACAGGACATCCATGTTCTGTACCTTTGTGACCATCTCCGACTCTGTCATCCCCTTCTGTTCAGAAGGCAGATCCACCTAATAATGTGATATTTATTTATTTATTTATTTATTTTGCATTTCACTCTTCATGTTACTTACAAATAGCTGTGAATTGCCAGTGCAGCCCTTTCAGCTCCATGCTGCCAACCAAGCTTTCCTCTGCCAAGTTCAAGATGAGCTTCTTGAGATCAGGAACTTGGCTAGAAGGTGATATATGGTGATATAGAAGGTTGATATAGAAGGTGATATAGAAGGTTGATATATGACATGAATATGTCAAACCATGGGGTTTTGGCTACTCCAGCAGGAAAATCCAAATACTGGCACCATTTTGCTCTCATTCACTCAGCAGATTGCTCACAAGGCAGCTAGTGCTGGTGTCAAATCACACACTTCTTTTAACAGCAGGAATGGAGCCAGAGGTGCGACAAAGCCATTGCTTGTGTATCGTGCTATGCAGCCATCTTTCGTGGTGCTGTGCCCTTGGGGTGTCCTTGGGGTATGTGCTCGGTGGTTGCCATCCTCACCAGCTAGTGGTGGATCCCTAAAATCGTGCTGCCTCAGCTGCCACCGCAATGGCACACTACCTGAGCAGTATCTGGGCTGACAAAGCTGGGGGCAGTGTCAGCCAAAGATAACTTACATGTAGAAGCTGGTAATGGAAGAGAAGTTTTCCTACAATGATCTCTCAGGCCCTTCCTCGACTGATCCGTGCTCTGTAGCTCATTGGAATCCAAGATATGTCCCTTTTGTCTCCCACTTCTTAGCACTGGGATTTGTGAGTGTAGCACGGTGGGGATAATGAAGGCTTGGTGTGCATCTGACAATCAGCATGGGTAGCAGAAAGTTGCTTTGCATTAGCAGTGTGTTACGGTTATATCTGGAGTGAGAAAAATAGCTCACAACATCTCGCAAGCCCGAGAACCCCCATACTTTAATTTGCATGTTTTTCACTTAGTAAATAGAGGCATTTGCTTTTTATTTATTTATTTATTTATTTATTTTTAAAGTCACCAATATTGCTGGGAGTGATGTAATGCTATGGCATTTATTTATTTATTTTTGTCTAATAAATATGTTTGAAAAGTCCCAAACAAGGCATCCTTTAAATGAAACCCTGAGTGACCATGTTTGCCAAGGAGATGTGTGACAGGAAGAAGGACAATTCTCCTGACCGATTTGGCTTTCCTCAGTCTCTCTCTGCTGTCCTGCTTGGACTTCACCCCCCTCACCTCAGGGGTGGTTCCGTGCTGGGGCTGTGACTGTGTGAGCTCTCTTTCTGCACAAACCTCGGCAGGGACATGACACACCCCCTGTGCTGCAAGGAGCCCAGTTTTCTGCTCTCCACCTGGAGCTCACTGCTCCTTTATAGTCGGTATTTCAGTGCACTGGGGACAGGGATACTCATCAGCATGCGTGAGCAAAACCGAGGCATTTAAGTCGTAAGCGAAGCTTTACAGCCTCTGCTCACAAGCGCGCTGAGGGCTGGGACACTCTCTCTCAGGATCTGGCATAACAGGGCTCATGAATAATTATGGCCTCTCTTTACTGCTCATACAAATTGAATAGATAACGGGGTAGTGGGTTTGTGCGGAAGAAAAGGAGCAGAAATGACAGCTCCATAGGATTTCTTATCTCTTTGGAAAGTCACTTGCAGAGAGGTGTGCATACATAAGCTTCCCAAGGTGTGCACAGGGGAGTGTGGGGCTCTGTCTGGCTGAGGTGCTGGGGAAACAGTTCACAGGTGAAACTTCTGTATAAAGCTAGGGCTGAGACCCTAGGTGAGGAGGATCTTGAGGGAGGACACCGAGGGTAACATTGGGATGCACCAGCACAAGAAGCAGTGAATTGAGCCCGAAACAGCTTAGTGAGCTGTGAACTGAGTGAGTAAAAGATCAGAAGTAAGGGTTGTTGCTTTTTTTTGCCTGAATCTGCCAAAAGCTGGGCCTCAAATGCTGGCATTCACTAGCTGCTTTAAGGCGAGGCTTATTTTTCTCCTGGTATTTGTTGATGTTAATAACTTTGGCAGGGTCTTGGCCTCATCCTGATAAAAATGGCAGGGACAAAATAAAAAAAATAAAAAAAATAAAAAAAAAAAAAAACAACCTGAAAACTCAGAAAATGTTTTTCAGGGCAGGAAACTCATTTGGTTAATGCTAAAAGGATTTTCTAATACAACACAACTCTACAGTAGGGACACTTAATTCCTCTCAGAGCTGGGCTCAAATTTGTGCTTACACTGAAAATGTATTAAATTAACATTTAAAAACACATTTTAAAAACAACCTAATATATCCTGTCATGTTCTATCTCAGTGCAAATGCATACTGAGAAGTTATGATAAATGCCTATTTATACCAGAAATACCAATAGGCCTTTAACTATAGCAATGCAAATGATGCCACTCTAATTAAAATTGGTAAATGGGTATATTCAGTTTTTAATGAAAATATTCTTCCATGCACTGCCAATCTCTAGTAGCACTGCATTTTGTCCGTAGAGGACAAGGAATTAATTACTTCAATTGGAATTTTAATCCCCATGAATACACTGGTAATCAAAGACTTCTTCTATCAGCACTTCGATGAGCTTTTCAGCAACAAACAGACTGGTGGAGAGCTGCTCTAACTGACAAGTTGGTTTTGCTTAGGAAGTTGGACTGAATAAGTGTTAGGTAGTTATGAGTATCCACCAGCTGGACTGGGTAGTTCGGGCTTTGCAGGGGGTTAGCTACATCCTGAGTAAGGATGTAGCTAACACCCTAGCAAGACATCCTGAGTTAACCTAATTAAGGAAAGCAATGAGGTGCTTTCAGAAATGTTATTAGGTGGAGCATTTTATTTATTTATTTATTTATTTTTGTAATCAAAGCATGGAAATGACTGGTCCTCTCCCAGAAATAATAGAAGAGCAAGAGAGGGAACAGCTCTGCACTACATGGTTCCTTTGAATAGGAGGCCAGCTGAAGGGAAATGGAGGAAAAATCAGATGGGAGAACTACAGAAAACCTGTGGACAAGGCTTTCCTTGACTGCTGTCATTGCTGGGTTTATGCCAGCCAGCCCTGTGCCCTTTTCTATCAGTGGAGGGATGGCATGGAGCCCACAAGGGGGTATTTCAGCTGTCTGGGACATCTGCCTTTAGGTGAGAGGATTCATTGTTTGGAGGTGCCTCTTTGTCTATCAGCTGGTCATTGGGCATGGATTGCCACGGTAGATGAGGGAGCTCCCCATAACGGTCTGTAGTCACATTTCTGAACTTTCTTGTGCAAAAATCTTGGCCTTTCTCTTGTTCATCTTTGACTTGATGTAATACCCAGGGTTTAAAATACTGGAATTTGTTGGGGGATACAATTTCCCATTTTCACTCAGCATTTTGTGTGACATTTCTACATAAACCCCACAGAATAGTTGAATAACATCAGACTTCATAGCCCTCCCTCTTCTTACTAGGTTTAATATTCTGGTGATGTTTTTGTAGAACTCACCTTCCAGAAAATAACATCCCTCTTCAGCTGCTAATACTGATAGAAAACAAAGGCAGAGAGAGCATCCCTTGTGATCTGGGACATGCAGCAATCCATTTTTCCAAGTGCTCCAAGAGGAAACCAGTGCCATTGTGCACTTCAATTCTTTCTCCATGAGAAAGAATATATATATAAGATATCCTCCATCATGCCAGCACTGCATATAGCCATGGTGGTACCTCCGATCACCCACATGGAGACCATCCTGCATGGTGCTGGGTGGCCAAGCACCCTGGCGTGGGACCAGCCCAACTCCCAGGCTGTCTTCTGGGCATCCTTCTCTGATGAGGCATGTCCCAGTTTGCCTCCTAAAGCTCAATGTCCCTGTGACCAAGGGAATGACAACATCTCATGGGTGGTGCTCCAGGCTGGGCCTTGGCAGGAGCTGCAGTACCTTCGGAGTAAAACAAGGCAAATTGAGGAAAATTGGGATCAGACCTTCAAAGGCTCAGTACGAACTGCCCAAGATTCAACCTCCCCCATTTACAGCAGGTTGTTGTTTTCAGCTCACTGTCAGCTTTATTCATCTGCACTGGAAAGTCTTGACTGATGTTCAAGGAAAGATGCTTTGTTGATTCTGCTATAAAACAAGGACTTCTTGTTTTACCTCTCAGCAAATTGGACAGCTTCCCTTCACAACTGATCCTGGTACTTGCTTTATTTCATGCTATATGGTCTATTGTTTCAGTGAAAGAGATGATGTGTGGATTGATAGGTGGAAAGTGTTATCTTCTAATTGTGTTTGTGGGAAGGCCGGGATCCTGGTTCCTTCTGGGGCCACAAGACATCACTAGACTGACAGCTCCACGTTACATGCAGCACAGATAGCAATTATATAGATGTCGGAAGGAAAGGAGTCACTAGCTTAGAGCAGAACAGTGTTAATGCCTTAGTATTTGAAATTTGAAATAATATTTAACTGTGCCTCTAGGTTCATCAGTATCATTCATTGGGGAAGAACTCATTAAAATCACCCTAAGTCATTTTACCTTATTACACACACCAACATAAAGGTTCAGTGTCAGAAAATCTCTGGATTTTCTGGAGCTCGGTATTGCCATACTGCTCACCCCTCTCCTGCTCTGTTTGCATCTGTTCTTGACAGCACTCAGCCAGGATAATGGGCTCCACAGACCAGACACTCTTGTGATCTTTGTGGCCTGGCTGGAGGGTTTAGCCTGATCTCAAGTGGTACTTGCAAAGGAACACAGACTCACTGCAACAAGCCCCTTTCTTATAACACTCCCAAGAGCAGAAATGCAGAGTAAATCTATGTCCAAAGCAATTGAAGTAATAAAGAGATTTTTTTTTCCTTTCTCATAATATGATTTATTTCCCAAGAAACATCATGTTCCACTTGCTCTACTCCTGCATTTAGTAAACTTTTAAATGAAGTTACCCATTTCGGTCAGCTTCTGCAGACTTTCTGTATATGCTGTGTTGCCATAGGAAAAATATTGTGTTCTGTCTGAATGTTTTCCTGACTGTGATGAATTTTTTCTGTAGCTTATTCACTATTTGCTAAGCAGTGTGTATATTCTATTAAACAACTTTATTTTAGCCATGCTACTAATATCCTTTCTCTTTCTGAAAGTAAACATGTCCTGGTAAACAGTACTGACTCCAAAGTCTTGAAAAAATAAAGATATTTCATGTAGTTTTTAATTTGACTTTAATTAAGTTTGTTTCTATCACTTTTTCAAAGGCCCCATCTGACTGTTACAGCTGCTCCTTTTGCTGAAATACTTTAACCAGCAATGCAGCTAGGAAAACTATTTTCTTTTCCCCTGACATGAGATTGTTTTTGAAGATAGAGTTCTGGGTTTGTTAGAAAGCTCAGGGATAAATAC
The DNA here is from genome assembly GCF_011077185.1 of Oxyura jamaicensis. NCBI lineage: Eukaryota > Metazoa > Chordata > Aves > Anseriformes > Anatidae > Oxyura > Oxyura jamaicensis. The sequence continues at coordinate 81,421,922 of NC_048895.1, forward strand.
CTCCTCCTGTTCCCAGCCTTATTAGGGACGTGTTGATGCATTTTCACAACACGCCCATTGAAGTTAGTGGGAGATGAAGGCTCGCAGTCACTCACAGGAACAGAGGCCTCGGTAAAAGAAGAGCAAGAACTGGAAAAGAAAAACATGTTTGGTATGAAGTTAAAAAAAAAAATGTGTTCATTAGAAAATCTTCTAAATGCTTGCACTTTACAGTTGGTTGGAGAGAGATGCAGGCATTACAACCAACTTTTCTCACAGCAAGGAGGATCTTGTTGCACATTAATTACTCCAGGAGGGTTTTTGATGGTCATTTTTGGGTTAGCACAATCAACAATATCAATTTGGTAGAAATATGAAGGGGAAAGAAAGCCTGATGATCTGCTGAGAAATGGAATTTCACTGAATGTAAATTGTCTGAGCAATTGTCTAGGAGTAGACATGACACAGCCCAATGTTTTACTTAAGGAAAATCCCCTTAAGAAGTTTGTCAGGACGAAGCTGATGTAAAGAGATGAGTTCAGAGATAATACTGAGCATTCATAGAAAAGTGCTGACTGACTAAAGACTAGGGTTTATTGGAAATCAGGATGTGGAGGGCTGTGTACTTGAAATCCAGAGACTGCCATCTGAATATGATGAAAAGATGCAGACTGAGCTGAGAGGAAAAGGATCAATGTGGGGTATTTGCAAGAAGTGTCTGTTGAGGAGGGGTAGAGAACAACAGGCAAATCTCATAATGTCACAGTGACCTCCTTGCCTGAAAACAAAAAAAACACTTCCGCACCTTTCTCCTTCCTCCTGCATAGCCCATCTCCCTGTTCCCTTCCTGGAAGGAAGTGAGAAAACAGATATTCCTTTAGGTGCCAAGCACAAAGAATTCATTCAAGGGGAAACTAAGCAAGAATAAATGTGAAAAGAAAGCAGAATTTGCTGGGTGACTGGAGACATGGTGGAAGAAGAGCTAAATATTTCAAGGAATAGTTCCTGAGAGATAGAAAAGACAGACTTTATCTATGAAAATGAATAAAGGGAAGCAGAAGAGCAAAACAAGGTGGCGAGGTATGTTCTGCTGCATGGTGTGATGAAGATGATATTAAGGCTTCAATTGACAGAGAAATTAAAAACGTGCCAAAACCCTGCAGCCTCGAAGACCAAAAAATCTAAAAATCATGCTTGGGGTCTTCTGCAAGGTCACAGACAGATAAGTTCACAATTAACATGCCTGTGCAGGGGCTAGTGCATGAAAATTGTCCAGTCCCCACCAAGAGGCAGGCAACACTCAACTGTTTGCCGTACGTGGGTTGGCACAGATGAGCTTTCCCCACCGATGGAGCCGTGTCTGCATGGAGTGGCTCTATGGGCACAAGGCCAGCCTGGCTGGTGGGACTGGATAAGAGTGAGATGCCGATAACTCCACCAGCACACTGAAATATGTGTCTGTACAGTAATCCGCTCACCCAGGCCTGCCCAAAGGGTGTTATTAGGATGAGGCTTCTCATGATGCATCAGCTGCTTCACTGGAACTTATTGTAACCTGCCAAGACCCGTCAGAGATGCTGGACTTTGGGACTGAGACCACTGCTCTTGGAGATGCCTGGGACCTCCCAGCAATGAAACACTGCTGTTGGGCGTCCACAGGGTTGAAGCCACACTATTTGTGAAAAATAAGGGGGAGCCCAAGTGTGTTGTTAGCTATAAGGACAAAATCATAGAATTATAGAATCATTAGGGTTGGAAAAGACCTCCAAGATCATCTGGTCCAAACATCACCCTACTACCAATGTCACTCACTAAACCATGTCCCTAAGTTCCAGGTCTAACCTTTAAATCCCTTAGCTCTTTCTCCCTGAAATGAAAGCCTGATGCTGCAGTTTTTAAAGCATGCCCCATTAGCATCATGGGCAAAATGGAGCTGCTGGAAGGTGAAAGGGTTGCAGTGAGGGGACAGCACCATGCGTATATTTATGACTAAGCATCTGGTTATTTGTAGGTGACACAGCACCAGAGAATTTTTAGTAACATTCAAATTCTGTGCTTTTCTCCAAACTACCCAACATAAAAGACTAACTGAGTTTGTCTCAGGATGTGATAGAAGATTAATGCAGGATGCAAAGGAAATCTGAATATAGCTCTAGCTCCACGAAGCTCACAGGCTGCATATTTCTAGTTTAATTCACTGAGGCACCTTCAGGTTACTGGCTGTGACAAATACTAATTAAGCAAAGAGAATGCTTGACCTATTGAACAGTGTTCTGCAGTTATAATCATTTAGTGCAATAAAAACATAAATCAATAACATTGGGAATTTAGTGTTCATTGCAAGATTTACTTTGGATCATCTGAATAATTTCAAATGCATCTGAGTGAGAGCGGTAGGTCAAATACATTATACAGCACAAAATTAGCCTACTCTGACATTTTCACAATGGATGAACTTCCAAGAGTAGAGGGGATGATAACAATAGCTTGTATCCCTTGTGATCAGTACATTGTCTAGTAGCATAGCTGGCCCTGAAAATCCCTGTTTAACGTGCTATGAAATATTTAACAAATCAGAGGAAATATAGCAAAGGCTGCAAATCCTTAAATAAAGAATAAAGCCTGATTTACTTCTCAGTCTTTTCTGATTGCTCTTTGGCAGCCGTTCAGCTGAGCAGGTCGATCACTTGATGCCTGTGCAGAGCAGTGATGGTGCCCTGCGGCAAGGTCCGGGTGCTAGGCCGGGCTGAATGCTGAGCAGGGCACAGCACATGAGGGAGCAGCCAAGCAGCACGTTCCAGCCTGAAGCCCTCGTACCGTGTGCCTTTTCCCATGTTGTGCATCCTCACTCCTGCGTGGGCTTTCGGCATTCTCCTCAGCCCTACGAAGCTTGCAGCAGATTGTTTCTGATTCAGATCCCACCCACTGAAAAGCACACACATTTTTTGGTACGCTGTAAATACACATCCACCACACGCCACCCGATGCCAGGCAGTCCCGTAACATGCTTAGTGTGTGCGATGGGGTTCAAGGCCTGGAAGGATCACTGTGATCATCTCATCTGTCATGCTAACTGCATCGTCTGAATTATTGGGCAGGACTGAGACAGGCACTTAATATTTTCTTTAAAAATTCTGGTCACGGAGCGGGTGCCATCAGCACTATTAACATGCTATAGTACTTAACTCCTCTTAGCAGTAAATTTGTGCATTTTTATGCTCTATCTGGCCAAATTTAGACTAAAAATAGGTGTTTATTTTGAGTGTCCTTTCTCTGATTAAGTAAGGAAAGCTTGTGACAAAGTCAGTGCTTAACCTCAGTTTAACAACCTGAGGACTCCCAGAGCGTCTTGACATTTTCCATACTGCCAACACTCACACTTCACTGTGGACCTGGTCCAATTTTTCATTCTTCTCTTCCATTTGTAGATCCAAATGTCACACATCCATCTTTGCCTCATCCTGAGAGCTAAGTTCAGCTGTTGGTCACCACCATCCATCCACACAACTTTCTCAAAGTCACAACCATAACAAGTTTTCTCTGAACATATATCTTCTCCTCTCCTCACCATAGGTGCACATGAAGACTATGGGCTTGCTTGGAGAAGAAGCTCAAACCCTACAAGAAGCCAGGTCTCCACCACTCTGTGTCCTTTTTCCACTGAAATATTCCTTGGCTCTCCACAGCCAAAGCAGACTGGTTTCTATCCTCACTCCCTCCTCTTACTTGCATGTGTTAATTCTGAGAGAATCATGAATTGCATGATGCTGACTATGACAATGCTCCTCATCCTAGCCTAAGAAGAATGAAAATTTTGGGGGATACTCAACCTGCCACTGCCACCTGGCTTCTGTCCAGAACAATTTTAATTTAAAATAGACAGGCAATGGAAATGGAAGATATTTTCCCACCCCCTTTTTTTTCCGTGGTAAAAATGCCAGGAGATCAGCTGTTCGCACTCTATCCTTAATTAAGTATCAAAGGAACATCCTGTTCCCACAATATTTTACATAATGGCCAGCCAAGAGGATAAATTAATGCAGGAACAGACAGGGAACAAAGCTGGGGAAAAATGATAGAAGATGGTGAAACAAAGGAAAGCTGTGCCATGCAGGACAGAGAAAATGAGAAAGATGGCAGATGAGAAAGGTGCCAGGAAATAAGAATACCGAGCAGAAACACATACTTCAGGCTACAGGGAGAAGCAGAATGATGCAGTGGAAAGGAAGAAAGACTCCAACATATGCAGAAGCATCCAGCAGTTTCCATCTCCATGTCTGTTCCTGTATCTTCTGCCTACAGGGGTCAGTGAAGGGTTCTTCATCTTCCCAACAGCTGCACAGTTTTTGCCTGTCCATGTCCTGGTGCATCCAGTGGTGCCCACCATCTTCCGCCTCCCACCTTCTTGAGCAACTATCTGGCTCGTGACCCTTGCTCATGTGCCTGGCGTCCTGTGAGTAATTCTGCTTGCATCCTGAGAAATTAAAAAACAATAGGCTCGATTTATTTGCTGAAGGCCTCATATCACCTACACGGAGAAGCTGTGCTTAGACACCTTGTCTCAAGTCTTTTAGACTTTTTTTTTTTTTGGTTTGTTTTATCTTTTAGTTGATAGACTACAAGTTCTGCTTCAGGGTGCACCAAAGGGGACAGGAAATAATCCTCAGTACCATTTTGACTTGATTTGTCTCTTGCAAATTAGATAGTGTGGGTACAGAGGGACACTGGGCTGGCAGCTCTGTGTAGGGGCAGTGTTTGAAAACTGCTGACACCAGCTTCCCCAGGTCTCTATTCGGAGTGCCCTGATACCGTAAGCAATGCATAGAACCTCTGCCATCATTGTCCTCTTTCCTCTGAAAAGCCAGTGACCACAGGCAGCAGAAGACAAGCCCAGCTCCTCTAGCAACAAAACGTGGTTGAGAAAATTACAGCGAAGCTTCTCAGTGCCTGTTAAGAGGAGCTTTAATCTAAAAGCATGGAAACAGACCAAATGGTTTATTTGCCTATGCAAAGCCGATTACTGCCACACAGGAACGTTTGTCTGTGAAACGCCTCAGCTCTTGACGACAGATGCAGTTTTCAGAGTAAGGTAACAGTTGTGATGGCTGCAGTGAATTCAGCGTGGTAGTTCCAGGCAAGGATACAGGAATAGATGTGACAGCGGAAACTGTGGGATACAGTGAGGATGGAAATGCACTGTGCTCCTTACTACATCTACGCTTTTCAGACCAAAGGCAGGAGCACATCCAAACCACGGGGAAGAGGAGGGGCAGGGCAGAACACTGGATCTTGGATGTACTTTGCTTCTCTGGGTTTTCATCTGCATATGCCACAGTCTGTCATCATATGCATCATGCTATTTCTCCCCCTTGTTCAGGTTATGAGTTTTTCTCACTGCTTCTGAACATTATACGAATGCACCTCCACAATTACCTGAAGCAGATGATCCTCCAGCCTTCACTGCTGACGTTTTCAAGCACCATTGCCCATTCTCCACTCAAAGAGCCCTTGGCTACTTGTGAAGCACCTACATGCATTCACACATGTCTGCAGAGGAAAAGACCTGAGAGCCCATCTGCTGGGCAAACAGAGCCTTCAGGTGAAGGGAAAGGAGTGAGCAGCAGTGGCTGAGACAAAGGCAAAGAAACACTTTAACAAATCTGTGCTTAACAGAGCTCCTGCAATATCGGCTGATTGTTTGGCTTGGTTGTGCTGCTTTGTGCTGGCTTCAGACTGATCTGGGCATGGAAACCTGGGAGGGACTTTGTACCTCAGAGGGTGTTTGTCATCAGATAGTCCTTGCCAATGTTGACTGTGAGGCTGGACTGAGACTAGATCAAGTTTAATTGTTACTTTTGCTGGATATGACTAATTATCATTAACAGGATAGCACTTTGCAGGCTCTTGAAAGCAGAATTTGAAGGTCAGTGGTTAAATTCTTTATTGCTCACATGAAAGATGAATTATTTTGAAGCAAAGACTTGCAAGCAGTTTCTTATCCTCTTTGTATTCATCACCTTCTTGGACTGGGAGAAAAAAAATGACCTGCTGACATAGAAGACATGACCTGGAGCAATCTTCAAATACTAATTTCTTAAACACACCATTTCTTATAGAAAACATTTAATTTGTATCCATATTTGCATATATTTCCCATTAAATTATTCCACTGGTCAGTTCTGTTACTTCACTGACCCCATCCTGTTTTTGTAGCAACATTTGGGTCACAAATGCAGTAACTGAAGAACAAGCAGTTGCCCTGATTCTGGCTCTAATGCAATGTGTTATGTCCTGATGGAGCTGCTGCAACAAGGGTGCACGACACACGTGCTATTTTAATAATATATTTTCAGTCCTGCACATTCCACACCCCCTCCCTTCATTTGCTGAGTGACCACAGGCAACAAAAGAAGGACTCAAGACCTTCAGCAATAAAACAATGTGCCAAAAACTGGAACAATGCTTCTGCACCCTTCGATAAACATCTCAGCTTCAGGCCATGGGGTCAAATGCTGTGCGTCCTTGTGCCTACCTGGCTGCTGCTGGTCACCAGCCTTTGCCTCCGAAATGTCTTGACTCCTGATGAGAGATGCAGTTTTTGGAATTGGGCAAAAATTCCAATTATTTAAATTAATTTAGTATGCTATTAAAGACAGGATCTAACTACTTGTGGTTATTCAGGTTTATTTCTTCTCAGAGCAAATCCAGCGAAATTACTGATTTTTTGTTATCTCCTGTTTTATGCTGATAAAATTACATTTCAGAAAAAGCTGGAAAACATGGAAACAGTTGATTACCTTTTTTTGCTGAGCCCAAGTACTATGTTACATTATTGAACATGAATAATGTGATTAAATTCACAAATGACTGTATACCTTTGCAGAGCTTTTCTCATTCAAAACACTATTAAAATGTTAATTAATTTATCCTACTTCCACTCTCGCATGCTAATATTATTATATTTGTAACACACAAACAGTGAAAATGAACAAGAGAAACGAAAGGACTCAGATAATAGCTACCACTAGTTTTCTGAATTTCCACTTGCCAACATTCATGGTTAGTCTTTACACCAGAGAGAAAATCCAGGAAAAATGTTAACTGCCTGAAAAAGGGCCAAGAGCCAGCCACTGAATCTCACAAGATCCTCTGTTGCACACAGTCCGTTGCTGGTATAAGGTGAAGAGATGAATGTGAAAGAACCTTTCCAATGTATTTATATTTGTCTCTCCTGGACAGAAATAGAACAAGGAACAGGTAAGATTGTGTTAGATGTGGAAAAAAAAAAAAAAAAAAAAAAAAAAAAAAATATTATTTAATTTTAAAAAAAAAAAAAAAAAAAAAAAAAAAAAAAAGCAGGATCTAAGGTTAAAAAGAAAAAAAAATAAAGTATCGATGCACTGCAGTGCTTTATTTGATCCTGAAAAAAAAGTTTTTAACTTACTATCCTGACTTTCTACTGGTTACTCTGCTTTCTAATCCATATCACTGCCTGTGAAGGGCTCTGAAGGCTGTTGTGGCCACGAACAAAGCAGCACGGAGTTTGCCTCTTTTGGGCGAGTGTCCTTTGTCCGGTGGCAGTGCTGTGGAAGTTGTGACGAGCCATACAGCACGATGCCTCTGTGCAAGAGGTCGAGCTTGGTTGTCAAGGAGATTGGCTTTTTGTCAGATGAAGCTTTGAAAGTGAAAGGATAATACGATGGAAAAGTATGTGCACTTGTGAAACTTAGGGAAACCTGCTTTTCAAACTCACAAACAAATTGTTTTTTCCTCCTCACATAGATGCAGCAGCGATGGGTTTTTAGTAATTTCTTAGTAGCATGCTCTCAGACTTAATAAAATCAAGTGGCAAATCCTTCTTATCAGCTCCCAGGCAGACAGTACACCATTCTGCACTGGGACTATGAATGGTAGAATTGGTGTTTGGAAGTTGCTGCTGTTTTATGCCTTCTCCCAGACTTCAGGGAGAGCCAACTCAGGGGAAGGTCTGGCCAGTGTCTGGTCTGGCCTTTTGGCCAGTGGGTTTGTGAATAGTCAGATCTTATGTCACCTATTCTGATCCATTTCTGAGCCGTTGTGCAGACCGTACCACTTCCATGTACCTTAGAAGGAGAAGGTTGGAAGGAACCTTCAGGGCTTCTTGGTCCCTTCTCATGCCTCCAGACTGGTACCCATGCCTCCAGACTACACCCCTGCCAGTCCCTGGAGAAGCTTGCTTAGCTTCTTCTTGGGGGTCTCTGAAGATTGTTATTCCTCTGACCTTACCATTTGAAAGTTTTTCCTAATGTCTAGCCTGCCATTTAGGTGTTTCATTTCTTGGTCCCCTTCACAGGACACAAAGAACAGATCATTCCTTTCATTTTCACTTTGGCATTAGAACTGTGGTTGGTATCCTACTTCCCCTTCAGTTTTTTGTTCTAAATCTTTCTTGATATGCAGGTTTTGGGATCTCCTGCCATGCTCACAGCTATCTTCTGGTCTTTCTTCAAGTGGCTGACATATCTGTTGGTCTTCTACAATGGGTTTACAGTATTAGTCAATAAGAGAAGAGCAACAGACATCATGTACTTGGGCTTGTGCAAAGCATTTGGCACTGCCCCCTGTGAAATCCTTATCTCTAAATTGGAGAGACATGGGTTCAATGGATGGAGGACTCAGTGGATAAGGAATTGGCTGGATGGTTGCACACAAGGAGTTGTGTGCAAGGGGAGATTTAGATTAGATATAAGAAAGTTCTTCACTCAGAGGGTGGTGAGGCCCTGGCACAGGTTGCCCAGAGAAGCTGTGGATGTCCCATCCCTGGGAGTGTTCAAGGCCAGGCTGGATGGGGCTGTGGGCAACCTGGTCTGGTGGGAGGTGTCCCTGCTCACGGCAGGGGGGTGGAATGAGATGTTCTTTAAAGTCCCTTCCAACCGAAACCATTCTGTGATTCTATGTTTTTCCTGAAGCACAGGGAACCAGACCAAGTGTGATACTTCAGGTGAGGCATTACCAGAGCCAAGAAGAGCTGAAGGATTATCTCACATGCTGAATTCCAGTTTGCACATTCAGTGGTGTGGTTGCTTTTCTTTCTTTCTTTTTTTTTTTTTTTTCAACAAGGAGTCACTTTGGGATTTTTTGTCCATCTCTTGCCTAATGCCCACCTCCCACTAGCTCATTTTTTCCCCAGCACTCATTTCTTCACCAGCAGCACCAGCTGTTTCCCTCTGTGCACCATGCCCTTCGGATTCACATCTGTTGCACGGTGCCTAATAGAGACAAGGATCATTACCACACCAGGTGAATTCCCACCCCTTCATTTTGAAATAAAATTTTGGATAGCAAGCTCTCTGGATCAGGGCATGCACTCTATTTTGCATTCATCTCTTAACCATTTTTCCTTACCTTTTTAATGAGAACATAATTGAAACAGCACCAAGAAACTTTAATAACATCACATTGTGATATCTCCATCTCCACCCCTATTCACAAGAACAGTTACTAAGTTGTAGGAGATAATTTAATTGATTTGACACAGTTTGCTCTAAGGTATAAAGCTCAGCTACGTGTCTCTTAAAACAGAAGTCGTTTGGTGTAGTTCTGAGGACTTATATCCTACATTACAATGAAAAAATCTTTAATAAATGTTCCAAAACTCAGGTTACTAAGGTGTATTTCACTTTGCAACACTCCATATTCAGATTTTTTGTTTAGATCTGTTTTTATTTAATCAATATCCTGGATTCGTAAAACTGAAAATGTGTTTTATTAGAGTACTGAGTATATCTTTATACTGCATGAAATTTCAGTCTGAGCTGTCACTGACAAATGTGCTGGGATTTCAGAAAGTGGTTCCCTGCTGTGCCGAGGATTAGAAATCTTCCCACAATAGATTTTTTCTATTGACACTCTTCAGTCACTTCAAGCTCATTAGGCTATCACAGTGATGACATCCCCTAGTGAGGCTGCAACTTCAGAAGTGCTCTGTATTTTACTGTGTCATTATTTCATTTTACGAAGCATGGGAAGGACAGGAGTGGGAACCACACTTCACCCAGTCCCGCCCCACTTTGTCCTTTCCCCTGTGTCTCTTTTACAGCTGGCTACAAAATCACAAGGCTGATCTAAAGGAAAGCATCATCAGTTTTTATAAGTGCACATCTCTTTTATCTGTTCCATTTTTAATACGTTGCCAAAAGTGATGGCCTGCAGGCATCAAGCACCGGTATTTTTTTCACTTTATTCAAAGACAACTGTTACGGTGGGAATTATTTACTTTGTGTGGCTGTGGAGTGCAAGGGAACAGGCAGGACTAAGATTTTCATTTTAAGGCCGTAAGCCAACAAGTGCTGGTTTAATGACGCCTTCACTCCTGGCAGGCCCGCTGCCTGGCCATTAGCAATTGGCAGCTTCAGAGGAGAGATGGGCTCTGGGAGGCGAACTGCTGTGCTGCAAATGAGCCTGAGGAAGCAGCCCCCACCCTGCCAATGCAGGGAAAAAGTGTTATTGCTTCTCAGGGAGGCTGGTGGTGGTGATGGAACAGGGAAGGCAGGACAGCAGGACGCATGAGGAGGTCAGAGGTGAGGCTGCACAACCAGTCCAGTGACAAGGAGCCTACTTAGGAGGAGTAAGGAGGCTATATGAGAGTAATACACAGTCAGCAAAGATAAAGAATCATTTTTCCTCTTCTATAAGATTAATATATGGACCTAGACCTCTGGGATACAGGTGTCTTCAAAGACAGACTGACTTTGAGCAACACCCATCTGGTACAGACTCACATGGTTCAATGGATTCTTCTTTGTTTATGCAAGGAAAACTGAATCTTTAGTTATCATCACACAACTATGACATCACTTCATAATGAAAAGGATTCTTTTTGTTTGTTTGTTTGTTTTTGTTTTTCATTTTAAATATGGATAAGTTACAATTTCTTTGAAATATTTTTATTTAAACATTCATTAACCATTTCACTTAAACACCTGGGCATATCTTCCTTCGCAGATCCAAGTACTTATCCCTCATTTTCAAACACTATGAGTCTCTGAGTTTTGTGGTTTGTATTTAGGTCTGTAATAAATGTAAACCGTGTTTAAAAGTACTGTTAGCTGGACAGCTTCTTTCTGATTAGAAAACACTTGGTGAACAGAAATGACAGCTTCCTGCATCTGGAGGGATTTTGGAGCTGAAGTCATTCTTCCTAAAACTTTCAAGATCATTTCACTTCGAATCTCACTTTTCCTTGATTGTATGTCGTGACTCAGTGAAAGATGTTACCCGGCTTGCACAGAGCTTTTGGGGAGACAAGGGAGGAAAGAAGCTCCTGGGGAGGATTTGAATACTGTGGTGGTCACAAGACTACATGCAGTGTAATGCTTGGCTGAGACTTGCAGGAGGATGTTGAGACATCAGCTTCACTCCTTTTAACCCAGCAGGCTGTGGAGTGAGAGGAAGGAGCACCCCTCTGCAGCTCCCAGCGGGATGCCCTTTCTCATTCCCATCAGCTTTGTTTGTTGGAGTCTGGCAAGACAAGCAGGCTGAAGCGCCAGGCTCAATGACGTTCAGGGACCAGCAGTACTATTCAGGAGTCTCCAGGAGAAGGTGAAGCCAGAGAGGCTGGTGGATTGGGGTGCTGCTGTTAGACGCAGGAAAGCATCCTTCTTCAGCAGCTGCTTCTGATGTCAGAGACTCCAGTGAACAAGGATTTTGGATACCATCCACTCTTGATTCGCAAATTGTTATGGCAGAGACCGGCACCCATCCACTGGTGGCTCACCATGAAGCTGAGAAAACACCACAAAAACATTGAAATGAAAAAAATGTTTGTTTTATTTATTTTATTTTATTTTTTTCATTTTTTTCACCTCAGACTATGTGCATGTCATTTTCTGTGGACTTTGTTATTGAGTTTCATTTCACCTAGGGAGGAAGTCACATTAAAAACTCCCACTGTGTACACACAGAGGCTGCTCAGCTACAGAACTTTCTTCTTGGAGGTGACTGGCCCCACATAACTCCACTCCCTCTATGAGCAGGTCATGTCCTGATGGCTGAGCTAGGGAATAAATCCCTCCATTGCCACTGGGAGGCCCATGAGCAGAAAAGGCTGAACAATGTCTGGACTACCAGCTGTAACGGGAGCAAATCACTGTTGGGGAATGGAAGGGCAAAAGTGCATCTCCTGCACTGATGCTGACAAAGGACTTGAATTAGTTGTAGAGCCACAAAAAGTGGCCTCCCTTGACCTCTGCGACAGATGGCTGGCTTACGTGTGTCACAGAGATCACAGAACTGCTGGGTCTTATCCAGATTTATACGTTGGAATTCACCCACAACTTACTGAGATTCTTACCTGCCTACAGATATAACAAATGAACAGCAATATGATAAAACAAGTGCAGTTAAAGTGGCACGGCACTCATTTATTAAACATGTGTTTCTCAGGGCCTTTTTTTTTTTTTTTCTTCCAAGACAGAATGGCTTGGTTTTTTTTTTTTTTTTTTTTTTTTTTTTTTAAATATAAATTCTTTTTTTAAAAAAAAAAAAGGCAATTATTTATTGGAAGAAAAAAAAAAAAAAAAAGCCCAGCAACTATGATTTATCTTTTCCAGCCAGTTAGAGTTTTTACAGCCCTTTTTTCAAAAGAAAGATGCATTTCTGAGAAACAGACCGTGAGGAAGAGGATGACTCGGTGAAAGTCTGTGTAGGGCAAGCATAAAGGACATGGCACAGAGAAGTCATGGTGGAGATACCTGGGGCGTTAGAAGACCTAGCCCAGTGGGACGTGAACTTTGTTGGGGTTTTGCAGAACTAGGCGAGTACAAATGATTACTTTCATAATAGAAGGAGAAAAAAATAATTGTATGCTTGGAAACTAAAATTGCCTGAGGAATAAAAACTGCTTAAATGCTGCTGTAGCTGGAAGGAAGTTCCCGGTGGAATTCTTACTGGGTATTTCTGCTGTAGGTTTCTCAAAAGCAGCTGGCTGTCAGATGGAAATGCATGTTTGCTAGAGGGCAAATGTTTGACAAGATTAGACAGCTCTGATTATGTGGAAAGAATTACTAAAAATCTGAATTTACTCAAAATGTTCTTCAAGGCAGTAGAAAGGTGTACTGTTTTCAAGACATTGGTTTTATATTTTGTATTAGTGTACACTGAATCAGTTCTTTTACTACAGTTGTGACAGGCAGCCTGAACCAGATCCCTTCCTGATCTTGGTGTAGGTGTTTTATAAAGAAATGAAGAGTGATTTTAGTCTTATTTTCCCCCTCTCTCTCCTCTCATTCCTTGATCTTTTGAAACTACTCCTTGAAACAAAGAGCATGCAGAGAGGAAACATAAGGTCAAACAATTTATTGATACCTATTAAACACTCCTTTAGCTGTCCTTGGGGTAAGAAGAGGCCATGGCTGTCTTGCTGGTCTTTTAGATGAAACTGTCCGGGTGCCAGGGTTATGCTGAGACACTTTCCCCTGGGAAATTTACCTGAGGAGAGGAGTATCTCTAACAGTTTCACAAATGGCTGGTTTCAGGTTGTTGTTCCTCAGCTCTAAAAAGCACAATTGACCTAATCAGTCAGAGGAACAAATGTCATGAATAAGGCCATGTTCTCGGGGAAGGATTGTGTTTTCCTGGAATAAAGAAAAAATTAGTAAGAAATAAATATGTGATATCAATACGGCTTTACTAATAAGTAGCACAGAGTCCTTATAGTAAACATATCTAGGTTTAATATCATTACAGTTAAAAATAAAGGCAAGACATATTTTGGACAGAAATGTGTAATGCTAAGAGTACTCCAGAGTAGTGAATTTTATCAAGGTAATTTTCAGGGGATTTCAGCAAGAGTAGAGGCATTTTTAATGTTCTTTTCAAATCTCTTCCCATTCATAAGTGACACAGGGATTATTTAATAAACAATAATTTTTAGAATGCAGAGCCACATTTTTACAAATGACCTTGTGAAATGCTGTTTTATCCTGGAGGAGTCCAGGAAAGAAAAGGTCTAATTCTCTCACTGTTCTTGAATCTGAGTAACTTCTCTTTGTTATAGCGTGGAACTTATCTCTACCACTAAATGGTGGCTACGTATCTGGTAGCCATGGAAGCCCTACCTCCCAGCAGCCCTACACCTTCTTATTCCCCTCTCTGCTACTCCTGGTAAAACAAAAAGTTGTGCAGTGATGCTGTGGGAAGCTGGGTATCTTGTGGAAAGACCAGAGGATGGTAGTGATGGGGAGCCGTGTAGGTTTGTGTCTTCTTTCTGAGCTGCATCATTGTCATAAGTGAAAATCTCTTTTTTGTGTGTTTGTCTCTTCTAATTAGTAGTATTACCAAGAAATAACAAGTCATAACAGCTGTGGGTTCCTCTTACCTACTTTTAGTAGTATCCTAGCTAGATGCCTTAACTAAACTTTCCATTTTCCTTTGACAATAGAGTCAAAATCTCTTTTCAAACAGCACAAATCAGTCCTCTTTGTTGACCAGATCATTACTTTAAGGGCAAGGTGCTGAAAGGCTTATACCGTGACTGGTGCCCTGAATGAGCTATGCAAATCAAACAGATGGGTCCCCTTACTCCTGTGCAGGTGATGTTCAGGCCTGTGAGATTCAGTGAAGGAAAGGAACAGTGAGGGGACTGCCCCCACCCTTTCTTGGTGTATCCCTGCCTCACAGGTGGTATTTTGTCTGGACATTAAAGTATGAGCCCTGACTGCAAGAGATCTGTTGGAAGAAGTTTGTGGTGCATGCAGACATTTCTACACATTAACTGGTTCAGCTATTTCACAGAGGTGGTGGTGTTAGTGGTGTTATTTTACCTAGTTGGAACAGAGTATGACATCCATGTCAGGAGCCCTTGGCCACTGCCCATGTGTTCATATTGCTTTTCCTATGCGAAGTGCTGGAGCCCCGCTGCTGCAGAGAACTCCAGCTACAGGGGTCAGTGTCTGTTCCACCAGCAAATGAAGCAGTAGATCTAAAGGATCCTCAGGGATAACAATTCCCCATGAAGCTTTAAAAACTCATTTTATAAAATTAGTTTAAATCTACTGTGATTAAAATTACTTCCTGAGAAGAAAGCTCATGCCTTCTAGGTCTGCTGCACCAAGAAATCCCCAGAGAAATCCATGACTAATATTTACATGTAATGACATCTTCATAAAGGAATCCAGATATCATCTGATATTTGTCCCTGAAAACAGTAGGAATGGTTTATTTTTCTCTATTGATCCCTGCCAGTCTGCATGAGATTTTATGAGCTGATTGGCAGTCTTTGAGTTTACTTCCCCTCCTGCCCCCCCATATATTCCCATCAACAAGCAACAAACTGAACGTGAATCTATCTGAAGACAATTACAATTAGTCACAAAATTATTTTACAGTAAGAAATATTAGCTCATTACATAGTATGTCTGAGGCCTTGCTCAGGTTTTTATTTAGTTTTGAGTAAGCAATCACTCTTCCAAACTAACAGAAAGAGGGCTTCTTGTGCTGCTATGCTAGGACATCTAGGTCCCAGAAAGGTTGTTCAATTCACAATAAATTCACAAAATCAAAGAGGATTCTACTGGATAAATTCTTGCAAACCTGGTTCATGAGACTGTATGTTTTCAATTAACTTTGTTTGTCTTTGTACAGTACTATCATCCTTTGAATCTGCTTAGATAATGGATGTGGTATAGATATGGCTGTAAAGTTTAAACCAATTAGTGGTAATGCAGTATTCAGAAAATGATAATGGAACTATATAATGACAGTTAAATAAGCACTGATATTTTAAATCTTTAATGACAACAGAAATCTCATTATTTTACTACATGTATTTCCCTTATATATAAAAAGAAAAAAAGAAAAAAAAAAAAAAACACTTAAGAAATTGCCACTCAGCATCTAGAATAAATAGATCAGCAAGATCTTTAGCTCCTTTTGAAAAAATGCTGTAGGTGAATAATACTGAAACTCCAGTGAAACACAGCATTGCCCAAGACTGCATTCACTTCCAAGAATACAGAAATGATTGTATTCTAATGTTTATTATTGGTTTATATATAATTATTTGCAGCACACTGATGATGTGCCAGGCATGTCCCAGACTGTTAAAAGGTGTTTCTAACTCTAAGATGGACTAAAATAGAAAGATAGAGGTTATGTTTTCGCTACACCATAATTTATAGCCTTCAGTGAAAAACTTACCAAGATATGTCATAACACAAAATGAATTAAATGTTCCCAGTAACAGATAAGTCTGGGGTAATTTCATGTTTCAACTTCCCTATAAAATACTGAAGATGATTATTTTTGCAATAAATATGGGAGCATACGTGAAAGAATGCACACAGAATTCAGAAAAGCATAATTTCAGCAACTGTGCATTAAAGCCCCAAATGAAGGTCATACAGAAGGGATTTAAGCAATTACAGCAAATCTAGCCCCTTGGCAAGCAACTGAATGCAATGTATTAAACCCAATTGTTTTGCACCAACAAAGACTGGCACCTCCTGAGTGCAAAACATCAATCATGAGTGAAAACAAGTACCATTGAGCTAAAGTCAGCTCCAGAAAATGAATCCACAGAGACAGGTTGGATGAAAATAAAAGAAACTGTATGTAATGGGAGGAAAAAAAGAGGGAACTTGGTGAAGTGTGATGGTTCCTGTGCAGCTTCTCCAAGATGCAGGACAAGACAGCAGGTAGGACCCAGATGATGCAGTGAAAGAGAGCCAGAAAGGGCTTTGTGCCACTCACAATGGCAATGTACAACACTCAGGGAGCCAGTGGTAGAAGTGACATCTGTAGCTCTAACAGCAGTGCTCAGGGCATGAGAGCTGGGCATGCTAAACTGAGCCAACTTGCCGAGCTCCAGAAAGAAGTATTGGGTAGGAGTCCAGGATGGAGATGGAACTACTACCCTGAGAAGGGTGAAAGCATGTCTGCACTAAGAATTCAGGTCTTAAAAGTGTCCCAAAAGTCACTTGAGATGAGGAGCACATTGCAAACAACACCATTAAGACCTTTACATTAAGATGTCTGGAGCACTAAACCTAGCACAAGGCAGGCTGTATTGAGCTGACATTTGGCTTAAAAATACTAGTTCATCCAAGGATGTCAATATGCAAGGCAAAGCCTAGCTTTTTTTTTCAACAGGTTTCTGTGTTACTTTTATAGCACTATCGAACACAATTTAAACTGGAGAAAATATCAAAAGTTCCTAATGCTTTTAGAAAATCTCATATTATCTGCCAGTCTTCTGGGTCAGTCTGGATCATCCTGTTGGTGACCTGATTTCAGAGCACTCTGGGCAGACCCAGATTAGGCAGGATCACCAAGAAAGGATATCATGTTGGTAGAAGTGGCACCAACTCCAGCAAAGTGTCAGTTGTCAAAGGAGATTTTGTCATTGTGGGGGACAGTCAGCATCTGTAAGGCAGCAGGTTAGTCCATGTGGGTGGTGACTCAATTAAAAGGGTTCCAGCAAAGAATAAAACATTTAGAAGCATTGTGTTGGAAGATATCAGAGTTCATGCTCAGTGAGGAAAAGTATGTCATTGGAAAAGATGAAATGGGTACTTGGTATTTGGTGATAATGTTTTCTTGATGGTATTTGCTCACAAGAATGGCAATATTTGCATAAATAACATATTTGCAGAGGAAAATGATCTGGGGGTGCTGACTGATGCTCACCTGAACACGAGCCAGCAGTGTGCCCAGGTGGGCAAGAAGGCCAATGGCATCCTGGCTTGTATCAGGAATAGTGTAGCCAGCAGGACTAGGGAGGTGATCGTCCCCCTGTACTCTGCTCTGGTGAGGCCACACCTTGAGCACTGTGTTCAGTTTTGGACCCCTCAGTACAAGAAGGACATCGGGGTCCTGGAGCATGTCCAGAGAAGGGCTACGAAGCTGGTGAGGGGTCTGGAACACAAGTCCTGTGAGGAGCAACTGAGAGAACTGGGGTAGTTTTGTCTGGAGAAGAGGAGGTTCAGGGGAGGCTTTATTGCTCTCTGCAACTACCAGAAAGGAAGGTGTGGGGAGCTGGGGGTCAGCCTCTGCTCACAGGTAACTAGTGTTAGGACTAGAGGGAATGGCTTCAAATTGCACCAGGGGAGGTTGTGGTTGGAAATGAGGAGACATTTCTTCTCCAAAAGAGCACTCAGGTTGGATATTAGGAAAAACTTCTTTACTGAAAGGGTTGTTAGTCACTGGAATAGGCTGCCCAGGGAAGTGGTTGAGTCACCATCCCTGGAGGTCTTTAAAAGACGTTTAGATGTAGAGCTTAGGTACATGGTTTAGTGGAGGACTTGTTAGCATTAGGTCAGAGGTTGGACTCGGTGATCTTGGAGGTCTCTTCCAACATGAACTATTCTGTGATTCTGTGGCATTGGAACGGGTTGCCTATGGAGGTTGTGGTGTCACCGTTCGTGGGGGTGTCCAAGGAAAGGTTGGACATGGTGCTAAGGGATATGGTTTAGTGGGGGACGTTGGTGGTAGGGTAATGGTTGGACCAGATGATCTTGGAGGTCTTTTCTAACCTTAATGATTCTATGATTCAAGTCTCTGGCCCTTCGCCCTGCTGGTGGCTCCCAGTCCAAAATCTCACCTCAAGGAGCTGCAACACCCTTATGGTGAATTAAAATCTCCTCCTGCCTGTGGATGGCTTGGTCTCAGCTAAGCCATCACAGCCTCCAAGTCCCTGTGCTCCATGGGGCCAGAGAAAATATCCACAGGCTCTTGTGGCTCATGGCAAACACAAAGTACTTCATGTGCCAAGGAGAAGGAGCACAGGCACAGGCTGTTACCAGGACTGGGTGACATGTGACAACTTGCTATGCCATGGGAATTTGATTACATATTTGATTACATGCCTAGCCTGAAGATGTATCTGTTCCAACTTATTGTTTTGTATTTGTGATTATCTGAAGGACATGTCCCTGTCAGGCAGGCATTTCCATGTGAATTGTCTGGTGCACAGTTTTGTATGCTGTTAGTGTGGCTTTCCATGTCTTTCCATGTTTACAATGGGGAAGAAGTATTCAGCCCAAATCTGGATACCAGAATTAGGCTTCCATTACCAACACTTTGCAGTGATCCTGAACTTTCTACTTCATTTATTATTATTCAAGAGACAGAAGGTTGAGTGACGGCTAGCCCTTTCAGAGTCTGATGCCATGCCATGAGGGCAGTGGGACAAAAATGCAATACACGTGTCCTGCCTGCCTTGGAGAGATAAATCATACCTACCCTTGAGAGCAGGTCAGGTGAACAGGAGACATGAGAAAACCTCACTCCCACATGCCTCCATGCGGACTGTTGGCTTTGCTGTCAGCTTTATTGCTACTTACTGGTTTGGTGTGTGTCAACGCATATGAAGGTGTAAAGTCAGGAGCTAACATCCTACCCTCAGCAGGCAGGTGGAAATGAGGTGTCCTGAGGAGGCTGGCAGGGTTCACACTAGCATTAATGTCTTAATAATTTCACTCAAGGGTACTGAAACAGAAACAAGCATTCAAGAGACTTGAAGAGAAAGAATCAGCAGATGGAAATATAAGGGGGTCCCAGAGAGGCTATGAGTGCAAGGCCTGGAGAGGTGGTCATGGCAGAGCACTGAGGTTGGAGCTACTCTCCCACCAACACTCATGGCACAAAGTGATGTGACCAGGCCCAAAGCTTTATTCCCACAGAATGAACCTAGCAGATGGGTGCACCCTGTCAAGGGAATGGATTGCTGTGCTGCTATGTCCCATGGTAAGCATCATGGCAAGGTGGGATTCTCCCCCATCTCTTCAGCTGGGAGCTGGTGGTGCAAGCCCGTGAAGCGGGGCTACCAAAGTGACTGTATGTCCTTTCTCTTGTGAAAGTTCTTCCTTTGCTTCTTTCACTTAACCTAGCATAAGTTGTTCAGATTAGAAGTATACAGTTTCTTTCGGTATGCAGGAGGAGTTATTGGCTCAGCAAACTAAACGCCAATAAAACTGGGATAATGAGCCATTATTTATGCAGTGGAGCCATTATGCTTTTATTTATTACACTCACTGTAATTACAGTTTCACCAGACCTGACAGTAACACATCCTTTAATGATGTACCCAAAGAAAGGATTTATTTGAAAAAAATAAAATCCCACAAGTGTTAGTCATAACTTAACTTTCTGCTGGAAAATTTTTAAAAGGGAGAGAGAAAATAGCAGTAATGGATCTAGTAAGAAAATATGTTTGTTTGTTTTCTTAAACTCATTGTCATGTTTACAACCTCCCCATCACTCTGAAAGGTCACAATGAAAGCTGGTATTGTACTGGTAGTATCTCGCACTGGGAGTACACGTACTGGCACTGGGTATATGTACAGAATGGGGGACAAGGCACTGGAGAGCAGCCCTTCAGAGAGGGATCTGGGGGTTGTGGTTGACAGCAAGCTGAATATGGTCCAGTAGTGAACCCTGACAGCCAGGAGGCCAACCGTACCCTGGGGTACATCAGGCACAGCATTGCTAGTCAGTCAAGTGAAGTGATTGTCCCATTATACTCTGCGCTGGTGCGGCCTCATCTCTAGTACTGTGTGCAGTTCTGGGCACCACAGTACAAAAAGGATGTGAAACTGTTGGAGAGTGTTCAGAGAAGGGCTATGAAGATGGTGAAGGGCCTAGAGTGGCTGAAGTCACTTGGCCTGTTCAGTCTGGAAAAGAGGAGGCTGAGAGGAGACCTCACTGAAGCCTACAACTTCCTCACAAGGGGGAGTGGAGGGGCAGGCACCGATCTGTTCTCTTTAGTGACCAGTGATAGGACCAAGGAAATGGTGTCAAGCTGTGACAGGGGAGGTTCAGGCTGGATATCAGGAAAAGGTTCTTCACCGAAAGGTTCTTCACTGGAACAGGCTCCCCAGGGATGTAGTCACAGCATCAAGCCAGTCATAGTTTAAGAAGTGTTTGAACTGTACTCTTAGTCACATGGTCTGAATTTTTGGGTAGACCTGTGTGGTGCCAGGAGTTGGACTCAATGATCCTTGTGGGTCCCTTCCAAGTCAGGATATTCTGTGATTCTGTGAGTAGCTGGTGCCCATCAGGACAAGATACAATGGGCACAGACTGGAACACAGGAGGCTCCGTCTAAATTAATCTGGAAGTGCACTGCAGTGTGGGTGTCTGGGCACTGGCATAGGTTGCTGAGAGAGGTGGTGGAGTCACCTCCTTGGAGACCTTCAAAAGCCACCTGGATGTGATGCTGGGCAGCCTGCTCTGGGTGTCCCTGCTTGGACAGGGGTTGGAGCAGGTGGCCTCCAGAGGGCCCTAATAACCTCAGCTGTTCTGGGATTCTGGGATTCTGTGCTTTTAGCATGATATCTAGTAATACAGCACATGCAGGGATGTTTGTGGAAAAATGATCACAGGTGAGCAGAGATGACCCCCCTGCTAAAAAAAAAAAAAAAAAAAAAAAGGTCTTGCTTATGGCAGCTTCACCAAGATTTCTTCTCTTGTGCATTCAGATGAGTTCTCTTTCCTGAGTTCTGTTCTGTCATCAAAATGCCAGCCTCCTATTAGGTAGTTGTCTAATCCATTATTATTTTTAAATCCACTATTGTTGAAAGAAAGAAAGAAAGAAAGAAAGAAAGAAAGAAAGAAAGAAAGAAAGAAAGAAAGAAAGAAAGAAAGAAAGAAAGAAAGAAAGAAAGAA